>NW_024070204.1:2949361-3115564 GCF_014754425.2 Oryx dammah
GGATTTCCCACGGACTCCCCACTCACAGGCCCCAGCCCCGCCTACACACACACCCCCCAGATGGAGTGACTGGAGCACATCCCTGATGTCCATCAGAACCTAGAACCCAGTGCTTTCTCGGGGCTCCTCTCTCCCCGAGGGAGGTTTCTGATGGAAGTGCAAACATAGCAACCAGCCCTTACCTTCACACATGTGATATTTAAAAAACATTCCAAGACTTGAGCCTGCATGGCTGTCCATGGAAACCCGCTTAGATGGTGTGGATCTGAGTGGTTCCCCACTTGTCTGAGTTCTGGAACTCCTTGGGATATTCTGATAGGAACCCGTGGCCAGGGGGACCCGTGGCCAGGGGGCACCCCCAAAGCAGCATCTTCATTTATAGATGCAGTTGAGCATCCCCCAAAAATGGCCAACATGAGTTTTGCGTCATAGTTGTTAAGTTAGGTTTAAAAATATTTATGGGTGTGTTATCTATAAGCCTGAAAACTTTGCAGGGCAGATATTGGTATCTCTCTTATGGCAAATTAATTCCCAGTGAAATTAAGCAAATTCCCCAAGGCCACACAGCTGGTTAATTCAGGACTCAGATCTGTGTCTGTTTGATCCTCCCATGGACCTACCCTTGTTATTCCAGCGCCTCATGATGACCTAATACGCAGAGCTAGAAGCACTCAACAGCAGTTGTGAAATCCCCTGACAGAATCCTACAACTTGGCAAATTCTGAGTCAGAATGTTTGAAGGACTGATTCACTGTTTAGAAAACAAAGACATAAAGACACAGATTCTTATCTTCTTAAGAGTTCATTTTGGAAACTCAGAGGCTCAGGCTTGATGCTGTTAACTTAAGAGGGTTTCCCCCCACCTCTCAAATTGTGGCTGTAACATTAGTCAAATTCCTTAATAACGTGCTTAGGAACTCTTTAAGGTGGAAAGAAAAAAAAGCTTTTCATGTTGCTAATTATGATCCCTGTACATTTCTGTTTCATGCAGAAGATTTTATGGCTAAACCGACCCAAGAGTAATATAGATAATAAGACCTGAGATCCATTGTTCACGTTTGTAACTCTCATAGTCTGAGATTGTTGGTAAATTGCCCAAAAAGAGAGAAATGCTTTTAAGCAGAATGGCAGGAGGATAAAGTCAGACCATTCATATTCGTGTTATCTTTTTCCTTCCAGACGCAGTTCAAGATTCGTGAATTGGACATGTGCCAAGATACGTTGAGATTCAAAGATTTTTAGAAAATAAAAGTAGCTCTTATTTGGATTGGGTTTACGGTGGACTCTCGATCTAATCCTCTGCCTGCTTCTGAAATCTGTCAGAGCGAAAGCTCACATTTTCCTGCTCTGACTCAATGCTGTTGGTCTGTCTTCATAACTCTAATACTTTATTTTACTTCCTCTCCACAGCCTCACAGAGGAAAGTAAATAAAAATAAACAAATAGGCAAAACACACCAAGTTTATTTGGGCTTATCTTGGTTCACTGAAAATTGCATTCAGAAGGGGCCGTTCCACCTGGGCACAGAGCTTCTGGTGTGGGAAACCACAGATTCCCATGTAAGAGGATCCTCCAGCTCAGCATCACGCATCCGTCAGCACCTTTTCAGGCTGCTCTATGGAACCCGAGAGACAAGTAACAGTACCCGTGGGTGTGGGATGCGCGCCCCCAGAAGGGCTGGCCGATGATGGGGTTTCAGGTTTGGGCTGAGGGGAATCACTCATTCCCAGGGCAGCAGAGAGAAACCCAACAGGAGGCACAGAAGAGGGATAAACATGCCCTGAGGCCACGTCTGTCGCTGACCTTCACCAAACTCAGATCCGTTCAGAGGGCGAGTCTGGAGTAAACACCTAGTCATCCCAACAAGGACTAAATCTAGCTGGTTTCCTGTTTCTTGATTTTGAACAGACGGGGGGAAACATGAAGTAACTACATCTTAAGGGAGAACAAACAGAGGCTTTTATTTTACTCAAGTTAAAAAGGTGTCAGAGACCCTTGGAGAAACGCCACTGTCCCAGGCAGGGCTCTTGGAAAATCTCAGTGAAGCCAAAAAGTCTTTCTCCTGCGTCTTGCAGGTAAAATTCTAGAATGGAAGGATGCAGGATCATATCTCATGGCTGCGGGGATTACTGTAATCAAATCTCTTTGGGTTGAGCTTCCCTTCTGCAGCCCCACAGTCGCAACCTACTCAGTGTCTTTTATTCCCGGGCAACCCTGTGCTGCCTCAGTGGACTGACCCAGGCCTGTGATCATTCCGAGGGCCGCCTCAGGGTTTCCCAGGGGAGAGGCCTGGAGGAACGGAACCGGCCCGGGTCTTCCAGAAAGTCCTTTGACCATTGCCTCTCATTTCTTGTTGACTCTCATTTCAGCACAAGAAATGATCTGGTGAGCCTCACAATTCCACCTGTTGCTGTAGAATTGACCCATGTGTGAAGAAATGAGGAATTTTACTTTAAAGCCGACTGGTCGTGACGCATGCCTGCATACGTGTGTATTAAAACCTTCAGAGAACCCGATCTTCCTGGAAACCTATCCTCACAATCATGACTCAGCGTCAGAAGGCTGTCCTCCTTAGCTGACCTGACTCCTCCCAGTGTCACCAAGGCCCTTCCCTCCTGCTGCACTTGGTCACACTAACACCAGCTGGCCCCCAGCGACCCCTGGGGGAGTGTTCGTATTTTTTTTTTTTTAAGACATGGACTTTCATTTTACTCTTTGCTTCCTTATTTTATTTATCAACTTAATTCTCGCTACTGCACAATACTATGTGGGTTACAGGCGCCGCCTGACAGGATGCGATAAGAACACAGCATCACTTCTCAAATCTGGGGCTTTTTAGGTGGCTGTTTTTATAAGGGCTGCTTTTATAACTAGTTGATTTTTATAACCAGATTTATCTTTAACTGAAGGATAAGTGCTTTACAATATTGCACTGGTTTCTGCCAAACATTCACAAGAACCAGCCGTAGGTTTATGTCCCCTGTATGTTTAAATGAAGGTACTGAACGTCTCTCGGTCCCTTGTCTTCACGGGAACTGCCTGCCCTCCGTAACGCTCCTCTGGGGCGGCACCCGCGTCTTCCCACGGGAGACGGAGGTGGCCTCAGGACGGCGTCCCGGGTGCTCCATACATCAGGGCTACAGGCCCGGGAGATCCCTAAGCAGCAGTCATCGGAACTCTGGACCACGCACACAGTTTGAGTCACTGAGTTAAGACTTCAGAGAGAGTGAAGATGGGTAGAATTCAGACCCTAAGCGGATCCAGGGACGAGGGGCGCTGTCCGCAGGGGCCGGGTCTCCTGCCTTAAGAGATGGGCTGGAGCGCTCCACGCCCTGCGGAGAGGTCGGCGGGCTCCACTCCGGCGCCCCCTCCCCGCCTCTGCTTTAGTGATGGACAGACTCCTCCCTGAGTTCACCCGGCATCACGGCAGGGAGATGGAATCCAGCTCTCCAGGCTCGCAGAGCCGCCATGGGCACGGCAGCGTCTCCTCGGCAGGTCAACGGGCTGTTAGCAGAGGACCCACAGGGCAGGCTTCCCTGGACCCCTGAAAGGGAGACGGGTCAGACCCCCATCCCAGAAGGGCTCCTGAGAGGGCTCCCCAGAAGGGCTCCTGGGGAGCTGGGGAGTGGCCGGGACAGTGGGAGTTCCTGAGGTGAATGGAGAGGGATGGCTTAAGTTTTAACATGCGCTGTGCTAAGCCACCTCAGTCGTGTCAGACTCTGTGACCCGTAGACTGTAACCCGACAGGCTCCTCTGTCCCTGGGATTCTCCAGGCAAGAATGCTGGAGTGGGTTGCCATGGCCTTCTCCAGGGGATCTTCCCGACCCAGGGATCAAACTCATGTTTGATCTTTATATATTTATATTATAGGTACGTTATATATATCTTTACCATAGATATATTTATATTATCGATATGTTATATACATCTTTAACATAGATACATACTATATCATAGTCTATATTTTATGTATTATATAATATGTTTTATATCATAGATTATAGAATAGTACAATTATATATGTATATTATATATAGAATATATATAGCTTGATCCATGTTTTTCTTACAATTTTTTATATTACAAATGTTCCTGGACTTTGGTTTAGAATGAGGCAAGTAGGCTTGGACATCCAAGATTATCTAGAAAGCGGTCAAACCAGGCAGGCGGCACCAGGGGCCCAGGGTCATCTAGTGTGGGCGCTGGTCCCCAGGCAGGAGAAACTCACACTCCAGTCTTGGCCCATGTCCCCAGGATGCTGTCGAGACAGGAGGTCACAGCTGTGTCAAGGCTTCTGTTCAGAATAACATAGGTGAAAAACCCTGTTTCCGCTAATACCATCCAGGCCCAAATTCAGCACTACAGAAGACAAATTGGAAACCCAAAGAATTGATTTGCAAATTAGCAAGCGAAGGGTTAGGCTGAGGATCAGAACTTGTAACTCTGTTTCTGGACACATGTGCCATTTCTGGACACTTTGTTCTTCACAAGAGGAAACCAGTGAGATCTGTGTGTGCATCTAGGCATACAGAAAAGTCAGAAAAGCCGATTGACTCCAGGGTAGGGCTTTTAGAGTTCAGAGAATTTTGCAGATGAAATATCTTCCATGGTTGAACGCCCTTTCTGAAGATTGGGAGGCATGGATTGAACCAGCCACAACCCTGCATTTTTCAGCAGCAGACAGCAGTGAGATCCCCCTGATTACAGGCTCAAGACATTGGAGCATCTCCAAGACACAGGGAATAGGGAGGGTTCCAGAATTAGGGGCTGATGACTCCCAACTCTCATTATCCTTGTCTGATCTTAACTTGCCTGTGCCCTGAAAACCTTAAAGAGAATATTTTTAAATAGTCTACTTGGCACTCCTTCTATAAAACTTCCTAAGTACCCATTATAATATGTATGAAAGCACATAAAACCTACCACTATTAAAGGCAATTATTGACGGTCTACTTGTATTTTGACTCTATCTCCCATCTCCCCCTCCAAGACAAAGGAATACTTGAGACAAAGATCTGTGTGCAAATGACTTTTAGATAAATATCCCCAAGAGAGATCAAAACCAATAGAGTACTGTTTACCCCAGAATCCAGTCCTGACCCTTTACCTGTCAAATCCTGTAGCAGCAAGGTATATAAAGCCAGAGGTGGTGGATCAGACAGGTTAGTCTCGGTGGTGGTGTGATGATGCTCTTCACAGCAGGAGTTGTTGGGGGGTTTGCAAACCTCAGAGGTGTCTTCCCCAGCCTTCCTGTCCCTGCTGGAAGCACTGAGAGAGCATCCCCCGCCCAGAGTCTGCTCAGTGACAGTGGGACCCCAGGAGGCGGTGTCAGGACTTACGTCTGGAGATAGTTACCATCCTTACTGGCCGACACACATTTTGGGCAAATCAGATGGTGAAACAAGCCTCTGTTCTGTTGAAACTGGAAGTGTTAGTCACTCAGTCAAGTCAGACTCCATGTGGCCCCACAGACTGTAGCCGACCAGGCTCCTCTGTCCGTGGGGTTCTCCAGGTAAGAAGACTGGAGTGGGTAGCCATTCCCTTCTCCAGGGCACCTCCCTGACCCAGGGATTGGGTCTCCTGTTTCACAGGCAGATTCTTTACCATCCGAGCCACCAGGGAAGCCCCTTGTTTTGATGAGTATTTGTTAAGTGATGAGGCCATGTTCATTTGCTACGGCTGTCACAACAAAGTACCACGGACCACGTGCTTTAAACAGCAGAAATGTGCTCCCGGTTCTGGAGGCCAGAGAACAAGGTGTCAGCAAGACCAGTTCCTCCTGAGCCTCTGCAGACTGTTGGTGTCTCACCAGCGACCCTGGGGCTCCTCGCTATACAGAAGCATCACTGCATCCCTGGCTCCAGCTTCTCACAGCCTTCTCTCTCCACGCATGTCTGCGTTCAAGTTTCCCCTTTTGATAAGGATGCCTGTGCTATTGAATGAACCCCCCTCATGACCCTATCTTAATTACTTACACCTGCAGTGACCCTATTGCCAAATAAAGGCCCATTTTTAGGTACTGGCGATAATGACTCGAATCGGAAGGCACTCAACTGCACCCATGCTAGACAGTCCCCCCTTGGGGTCTCTGTGCAGATACAATGAGCTGGTTTCCAGGGCAGGAGCATGGAACTAGTACCAAGTAAGAGCTGCCTGGAGTTGGCCATCACACAGAGGAGCTGCTTCTGGACCTCTACACTTGACCTTTTGTGTGCCCTTTCAGTTGATATCCTAGACTCAGGCAGGACTTAATAACTGAGGACAGTGAGCTATTTGTTAATTATTAAATTACTCGACTTTTGAGCATGCTTTGGACAGCAAGGAGGTCCAATCAGTCCATCCTAAAGGAAATCAGTCCTGAATATTCATTGGAAGGACTAATGTTGAAACTGAAGCTCCAATCCTTTGGCCACCTGATGCAAAGAGCTGACTCATTGGAAAAGACCCTAATGCTGGGAAAGATTGAGGGCAGGAGGAGAAGGGGGTGACAGAGAATGAGATGGTTGGATGGCATCTTGGATCCAATGGACATGGGTTTGAGAAAACTCAGGGAGATGGTGAAGGATAAGGAAGCCTGGTGTGCTGCAGTCCATGGGGTTGCAAAGAGTCGGATACAACTGAGCAATTGAACATCAACAACAAAATTAAATTACTTGATCAAAGGTGTTGAATTATAGACTTGTATCCAATTTAGTTTCTGAAAAAGAGAAACCTACATCTTTCCTTCAATGTATCCATGAAACATCTAAAAACACATGCGTAAATGAGAACTTGAAGAAAACGTTGGTCAGTTCCAAATGGCAGAAGCTTTTCAGCAGCTCTTCTTCACCTCATGGCTGTGAAACCAGGATTCATTTTAAATGAATACGTGACTAACAGGAGAATTTGCAATCATGCTTCTGAGAATCTAATTGATTGATTGAACTTGATTTTTGCTGTTGCCATTTATTTATTTTTGGTTTCTCTGGGTCTTCATTACTGGGCACGAGCTTGCTTTCACTTTGGCGAGCACAATCTAATCTGTCTGTGCAGTGCATGAGTTTCTCACTGCTGTGGTTTCTCTCGCTGTGGAGCACAGGCCCTAGGTGTGCAGCTCTAGGCGGATGGGCTTCAGTAATTGTGGTGTGTGGCTTAGTTCCCTGACATGTGGAATCGTCCCCGACCAGGGATAGAACCCACGTCCCCTACATCGCCAGGCACTGGACCACCAGGGAAGTACCTACTTGAACATGTTTAGCGGCCTTAAAGCACAAACCTGGTGAATAGCCAGGGGGAAATTTTTAGGGAAATGAAGGGACCTTGTGTAGGAAGGAGGGGCAAGTAGCTGAGATGTTGGTTGTGCAGCAAAGCAACACGCCTAGGAAGTGGGCTCCAGAGAGTGAGCCCTCCTGCCTCATGCAGAGACCAAGTCACATATGAATGGCAGAAATTCTTGGCCTCAACTTTATTGCAAAGTAAAGACACGCAGCTGGATTTATTTAAGATTTTGTCTGGGGCTCCGAATCCCTCAAGCCTTGACTCAGAACCAGCCAGGGTCAAGTATGGCAAACACAGGGTTAAGCTCCGTCTTTTCTATATAGTTGTCCCTACAACTGAGCGGGGAGCACCCATTAGGTGTATACATTTTGCATTGCCTCAGGTGCTGACCATGTTCAAGGAATGATCTCTGAGCAGTATAAACAGAACTCAAGAAAGAGAAGCGGACTGCTCGCCCGCCAGAATAAAACCAACTGATGTCAAGGGGTTTAGGTAGGGCTCAAGAAGCAGAAAAGTTCAGGAAACAGTTTGCTTTTAGACTCGATTCAGGGGCTTTTCCTTAAAGAGGCTGAGTTAGTCCATCCAAAGCACTTGTGAGTCTGGAATTCAGATTGCATTACAGAATGAAAATAATGAAAACGATACCTGTGTCAGATAAATTAAGCGTTTCTATGAAAATATCAACTCAAGTTTAAAACACCACATAGTATGTTCCCTGTTGACATACTCAAAGAAAAAACAATATCCATTTCCCTTATGTTTTATTAAATTTTTAAGTTATTAAATTGTGGATACGTATCATTTTACAGCTTATCAAAGGTCCTGTGAAACAGCAAATTAAACAGTGTGCAGTGTTCTGCCAGCTCCTGAGGTCGAAGCAGCAAAAAAAAAACAAGTTGAAAAATAGTTCCTTGGGCATAGGATTCAGCATCCGGATCAAGCTAAGGCATTGCAATGATTGTTGACTTAGAAGCAGGTCATGTTACAGGCACACTCCTCCAGAAACGAAACTTGGAAGCACCCTTTTTGATGTCAAGGGAAAACGTGGCCCTGGGTTCCTTTCTGCTTCTCCAGAACTATATTTGGAGGGATTGAGAGGTGCTATACGAGAGGCAAGGGTGGTAACACATAAAAAGATAAACGTGTACGTACTCATCGAGTTACAGCATTGATCTGGTCTGTATTCACAATGCATTGAGTATTCACATATGAGAAAAACATTAGAGCAAGGTATTTATTAGAAGAAATATAAATAAAACAGCAACAAGTTGTTCACTCCAAGTTAGCATCATTGCCCTGAACACAAAAATAACAAGAAAGAAATGTAGTCATTGTATTAAACAAATGTCAATAGTATAATGGAAGCTGAAAGTTCATGGAGAGAGATTAAAAATATCTCTCTCATGTTGATGAAAAAAAAATGCATGGATGGTCCTGCCTGAAGCTAAGATACAATCTCACAATGTGTTCACCATACATTTTCCACATGCAAGCAAGCAGGATGCATATTTCAGAGTTAGGTTTAAAAGACAGGACACAGAGACAGGTCAGCAGCAGAACGTTTAGGGCGACAGAGCCAAAGGTGACCTTTGATGACCTTGACCTTTGACTGCCAGAACCACTAGGCAGGAGTAGCAACTTTCTGCTTTTTACTTTGTAGATCTGTTTTTTTTTTTTACTTATTGTCATTAATTAGGAGATAAATTCGAGTAATTTGACACCGTGAGAAGACATGCATACTGAGAGCAAAAGATTTTAAGTATTTTTAAGGGTTTCTTTTTAAAATGAATAGCTTGAGTTTAAATAACTTTAAAAAAAAAAAAAACTGTCTTTGCGTGCTAAGTCGATTCAGTCACGTCCAACTCTTTGTGACCCTATAGACTGTAGCCCTTGAGGCTCCTCTGTCCATAGGATTCTGCAGGCAAGAACACTGGAGTGGGCTGTCATGCCCTCCTCTGGGGATCTTCCTGACACAGGGATCGAACCTGCATCTCCTACGGCTTCTGCATTGCAGGCAGATTCTTTACCCCTGGGCCACCAGGAAAACCCTGAAATGCCTTTATGTACTATCTTTTAAAAGACTTTTCTCCTTATCCTAATCAGTCAGGCTGCTCTAACCAAGTATCACAGTCTGAGCAGCTCAAGCAGCAGACTTTACAGTCTCAGCTCTGGAGGTTAAAGTCTGGAGTTGAACAGGGTTGGGTTCTGGGGAGGGCTCTCTCTGTGTCCTCTTACCTTGTAGAGATTACAGTAAGTAACAGAACTTACTAATTACAATAAGTCCCCTAATATGAATGAGTTCTGTTCTGAAAGAGTGCTTGTAAGTCTGACAAAGTTAGCCTAGACACACAACACAGGCTACATAGTACTGTACAGCAATAGGTTTATAATACTTTTCACATGAATAATATGTAAAACAACAACCACATGCAAAAGAAAAAAAATGAAATCTTACAGTACAGTGAACTTGAAAAGTGCAGTATTAATTACAACAGCTGGCACTCAGGGGCTGGCATCTGTGAACAGTCAAGAAGAGTGACTGACTGGGGAAGGAGAGGAGGTAGGAGATGGTAGAGCTGAAGGGTCATCAGCAACGAGAGACGCAGGGCCAGCTGCAGCGTCGGGCATGCACCTCGCGTTCGCTCTTTAAAAGGTCACAACTTGAAGGCTCTTTTGTAGGGGACTTACTCTCTAATGGCGTTAATCCCATCACAGGGGCCCAAATCTCAGGACCTCATCTAAAGCTAGTCACCTCCCAAAGCCCCCACCTCCCAAATCCATCACACTGGGGGTTAGGGCTTCAGTATATGGGTTTGGGGAGGACACATGTATCACGTGATTACTACAGAATTTGGGAAACTGAAGCAAAAGATACTTTTATTCTATAGCATTGATTGGCATTGGTCAAGAGTCAGATTCTAGCTTGACTTTGTCACTGTGGGGGTCTGTGGTGAAGTTCATTCATCTCTTTTGAATAGACTTCTACTGGAGCCCAGCTCCACCCTCTCATTTACATAATACAGACTGTTTTTCTCCTTACAGCTGCAGAGTCCAGCAGAGGCCATAGGGCCAGTGAAGTCTCAAGTGGTCACCATATGGGTTTCACAGGAAATGTTTGCTGACCCTGGAAAGTTTCACTGTCCAGTCCAGCAGTAGCCATGCGTTCTTGAGCACTTGAAATGTGGCCAGTCCATTGAGGTGAACACTCAGGACAAGGTACACAACGGATTTCTAAGACTTAGTGCGGAAAAGTATGTAAAATCATAAGTTAATAAGGTTCCGCGTCAACTGCATCTTGAAACGATGATATGCCGGGTATATTGGTTTATATAACACGTGATTAAACTCAGTCTCACCCATTCACTTTTATTTTTCTGCGGCTTCAAGAAAAATGAACACAGAACACGTGGCTTGCATTTGCAGCTCTTGCTACATTTCTAGCCCTGGTCCAGAGAAACTGTAGGCTGTTCTTTAATAGGAAGACTACATTCTCAGCTCTGCTTCCAGAAAGAGCCTTGAGTTGTAAAAATTGGGAAACGTTTTCATTTTGTGTTCTTGACAAAATTGCTGAATCTTGCTAAATCTGAATATAGATAATTGGATCATAGTAAATACCGAATTGGTGATATTAAATTGAGGATTTTCCACCCTGGCCCTGAAATCAACTCAGTTCAGTCACTCAGCCGTGTCCGACTCTTTGTGACCTCATGGACTACAGCACACCAGGCTTCTCTGTCCATCATCAACTCCCGGAGTTTACCCAAACTCATGTCCATCGAGTTGGTGATACCATCCAGCCATCTCATCCTCTGTCGTCCCCTTCTCCTCCTGCCTTCAATCTTTCCCAGCATCAGTGTCTTTTCAAATGAGTCAGCTCTTCACATCAGGTGGCCAAAGTACTGGAGTTTCAGCTTCAACATCAGTCCTTCCAATGAATATTCAGGGTTGATTTCCTTTAGGATGGACTGGTTTGATCTCCTTGCAGTCCAAGGCACTCTCAAGTGTGTTCTCCAACACCATAGTTCAAAATCATCAATTCTTCAGCACTCAGCTTTCTTTATAATCAAACTCTCACATCTATACATGACTACTGGAAAAACCATAGCCTTGATGAGATGGACATTTGTTGGCAAAGTAGCATCTCTGCTTTTGAATATGCTGTCCAGGTTGGTCGTAACTTTTCTTCCAAGGAGTAAACATCTTTTAATTTCATGGCTTCAGTCAGCATCTGCAGTGATTTTGGAGCCCCCCCAAAATAAAGTCAGCCATTGTTTCCACTGTTTCTCCCTCTATTTGCCATGAAGTGATGGGACCAGATTCTCTGATCTTAGTTTTCTGAATGTTAAGCTTTAAGCCAACTTTTTCACTCTCCTCTTTCACTTTCATCAAGAGGCTCTTTAGTTCTTCTGTACTTGGACAGTATTGTCCCTATAAGTGAACCCGGCCTGAACTATCCATGTGTCCTGCTGGGGACCACTCCTCCTTGCCTCTCCAAAATCCAGGCCTCGTGCTCTCCCTTCTCCATCCGTCCACGGTTGGGGGAGGGGGTGCTTCTTTACTCTTTGGATAACTGGAAGGTTGCCTCTGACCCCCTCCCCACCCACTTCCTCTCCACCCACCACAGGGAGTGGGGGCGGCCCAGCCCCGACACTGAATGTGAGCTGGCTTTACTTCAGGCCCTTCCCTGCAGTATTCACTGCCACAGTGGCCCTCATCGGGCCCCCAGTGAAGTCCAGGAAGTGATGGAGCTGCCAGGCAGGGAAGGAGGGGCGCCCACGGGGCCCCCAGGGAGCAAGGCACCACCGCACTGGGTGCTTTAGGTACCACTTGCAGTGTGAGACCATTCACACTCTTCTCTTGCCTCTGGATCATCTGCAGGCCTGGGTGGCTCCCCAAGAAAACAAGCAGGACTGGAGAAAAGCAAGAGGTATGATGGAGGCCGGAAACTGGACATGTTTGTGGAGGCACCATCCCAAGAGAGTCAGGTGGGCTCTGTTCCCACTGAGGATGGAGGGGAGTGAGGGGACCAGAGGTGGAGCGAGTGCCTGGACTCTGAGATGCAAAGGCAAGGGGCTGAATCCTGCCCCCAAGGTCACAGAGGCAAGACCTCGCCCCGAGGCCACACAAGCGGAGCCCAAAACCAAGGTCAGCTCCGAAGCCAACTGAGCCCCTTGGTATCTTTGCCAAAAGCTGCTGATCATCACTATCAAGCTTCCTGACCCCAATTAGATAAAACGCCCACTCCAGTGCTCACCCTATAATGCTCCAACCACCTAACACCAAACTTCCAGCAGAAATTTTCTTTGTCTTGAGGCTGTAAAAAATAGTTATTAACCCACGAAAACTATCGACTATCCCTGGTCTGTCAGGAAATCAGCCTGCTGCACTCACAGTGCCCGCTTTATCTCTGGCCTTTGTTCTTAGTAAAATCACTCCCTTCTGAAATGCTCTGTCTGGAAATTCTTTTCCTATCCACACTCAAACTGCCTCAGAAGGTGGGAGGGCTGAAGACCAGGCAGGCCGTGGATGAGGTGGGCATTTAACAAGCTACATAAACTCTTTGAAGACCTGAAAAGTGCATGATTGAATTTTTGTTTGTGCAAATTAGATTCCCCACCCAGTAGTGGATGTTCGGACTATATTCCTTCCAGCCTCTCTTCATGGTTGATGTGCAGACTCTGGCCTAAGACCCTGTGTAAAGTGAAAGTGAACGTGTAGTTGCTCAGTCGGGTCTAACTCTTTGAGACCCTATGAACTGTAGTCTGCCAGGTTCCTCTGTCCAAGGAACTCTCCAGGCAAGAATACTGGAGTGAGTGGCCTATCGCTTCTTCAGGGAATCTTTCCAAACCAGGGATTGAACCCAGGTCTCCTTCGTGGCAGGTGGATTCTTTAATGTCTGAGCTACCAGGGAAGACTAAGACCCTGTGGAAGCTTCTTTAAACATGCATTCTGACTTCGTATTCTGTCCTTCAGGTTAGGAACGTGTGAGCATCCCGTTGTGGGTCCTGCTAAGCCCTTCAGCCTCTGCAAAGCTGCTCTGGGGAGGACCGCTCTGCCATCACCTGGGACCACGCTCATAGACAAGTTTGACCTTGTTTGAATTGCAGTTCTGTCGCTGAATGTGCAGCTCAACATTTCAAGAATTCAATATTCTTGAATATTTTTCTCTCTAGTAGCCCAAGTTTTTTAGTCTATCCAGCCTTTTACTTTGTTGATACTCACTTAAAAAAAATGTATTTTAACAAAAATGGAGATCATTTTATCACGTGTGACAATCAGTACAGCAGTTTCACTATTGCTGCAAAAAACAATTGGCTCCTGAGACAAGTCATAGGTCTGAGGTCACAGCCAAGGGCATTTTGCTGAGGTCACAGCCTACAGCCCAAGCCACGTGTCGAGGAAAGCTACGGTTCCTGTCCTTGAAACAGGACATCAACCTGGGTAGTATGAAGGCACCATGGCCCAGACGTGTTACACACTCACACACACTCACAGGCCAGTGTGCAGAAGAACCCAGACATGCCAACACACTCCTACTTGTTCACACCCACACGTGGACACACACACACACTCACAGTACAGTTCATACCACAGACTTGTACTCACACACATGTCAACAATCACATTCACACAAATAAGAAATGCTCAGTGGCACGCGAACACACTGACACACTCCTATCACGTCGATAAACCCAGTTTCACTCAATAACACAAGTGCATGGACACACACACGCTCATAGATCTGCAGGCACACAGACACACAAGTCCCTCCCAGCTAACACTCGGACACGCCTGCAAGTAATACCTCCCGCTCACACCAACCTGCTCCCAGACACACACTAGTGCACTCAGACACGCCTGCAGGTAAAACCTCCCGCTCACACCAACCTGCTCCCAGACACACACTAGTGCACTCAGACACGCCTGCGGGTAAAACCTCCGCTCACACCAACCTGCTCCCAGACACACACTAGTGCACTCACACACGCCTGCGAGTAAAACCTCCGCTCACACCAACCTGCTCCCGGACACACACTAGTGCACTCACACACGCCTGGGACAGTGTCATACCCCGCCCCCCCCCCCCATATGCTGATACACTGCTCCCAGACGAGCAGGCCGGGCTCTGCATGCTGGTGTTTTGAGTTTGGGCTCCAAGCAGATTCCAGAGAGCTTCCATTCTGACAAGGCGAGCAGACGTGGCCCGTGCAGGTCGGGCCCCAAGATACCTGCTCTAACTCCAGGGTGCCAGAGGGGAGGTTTCTGCAGAGTCACTTCTGGGCTTTCCTGCTGTGAGGCCTGGAACACAAAAACACGCCCCGAGAACCTGGACTCAAGCGGGGACAGACGTGCAGTTAGCCACCAACACCGCGGCTTGGTCCACAAGAGAAGTCAGCACACCTGAGCTGCTTAGCTAGAAGCGGAACTCTCGAATGCTGTCCGGGCTTTCCTCTCCTACATTTCTGATGCTGTATTTGACTCTGGCGCTTTTTCTCTGGAGCAGAGTTAGCCTTGAGGGTAGGAAAAAAGATAATGCGTGTGAGAACTCTCTTAATGTCACCTGCATGGAGCAGGTGCTGAGGGAGCCACCCGCCATACAGATAGAACGTGAGGGCGGCCACTCAGACAAACAGCATCATGCTGCGGGCCCCACAGAGCCCACGAGGCCAACGTGCAACTGTCCTGGTGGGCCTGTTCTGGATTTGCATGCGTGCGCTAAGCTGCTTTAGTCCTGTCTGACTCTTTGCAGCCCCATGGACTGTAGCCCGCCAGGCTCCTCTGTCCATGGGATTCTCCAGGCAAGAACACTGGAGTGGGTTTCCATGCCCTTCGCCAGGGGATCCTCCCCACCCATGGATCAAACCCACCTCTCTTACATCTTCTGCACTGGCAGGCAGGTTCTTGCCACTAGCACCACCTGGGAAGCCCATTCTGGATCTAACGTCTTTCAGATTGAGCTTGGATAACGCTTCAAGCAAGGATGCACGTTTATATCAGCTTCCAAGTGAAAAGTGTCTTATGCACAGCCTGCATCATTTATGTACCTTGTCCAGAAAGGCTACCCCTCAAATTTGCTTCAAAATTTCCAGATGTGTAGAGAAGATAATGAAAGTGGAAACTGTCTAAGTGTTGATGATGTCCTATTTCAGAGGTTGTTGCGGTGCTTGGTCTCCTGGGTGCTCCTTGAATCCTGGGTGTTGACGGCAGATACACAGGACTTACCTGGGGCGGGTGGATGCCTAGGGAAAGTGGGCCTGGCAGAACGCCTCCATCCTCCCACCTGGGGCCCTTCACTTCCTGCCTGCCCTTCAAAACTGAAGATCTTCGCTTGGGAAGCCTTTACCTGGCTACTCTGACTTTGCCCCAGTCACAACTGCAGACCCCAGGAAATTGTGCTGAAGGACTCCGCCCAGTGAGAGCAAAGGTGTGCCCTGCCCCAGGAGAAAGGAATGACAAGGAACTTAACTAAGATCACCAAGTAAAACTGACACACTGACAGGAAAACTACAAAACCAGAAAAGCAGTAAACAAGTAAATCAGGCCGAGCGCAGAAAAAGGCATAAAGATTGGGTCCAGTTATTCAACATTCAGAAAACCAAGATCATGGCATCTGGCCCCATCACTTCATGGCAAATAGATGGTGAACAGTGGAAACAGTGTCAGACTTTATTTTTAGGGGCTCCAAAATCACTGCAGATGGTGATTGCAGCCATGAAATTAAAAGACGCTTACTCCTTGGAAGGAAAGTTATGACCAACCTAGATAGTATATTCAAAAGCAGGGACATTACTTTGCCAACAAAGGTCCGTCTAGTCAAGGCTATGGTTTTTCCTGTGGTCATGTATGGATGTGAGAGTTGGACTGTGAAGAAGGCTGAGCGCCGAAGAGTTGATGCTTTTGAACTGTGGTGTTAGAGAAGACTCTTGAGAGCCCCTTGAACTGCAAGGAGATCCAACCAGTCCATTCTGAAGGAGATCAGTCCTGGGTGTTCTTTGGAAGGACTGATGCTGAAGCTGAAACTCCAATACTTTGGCCACCTGATGCGAAGAGTTGACTCATTGGAAAAGACTCTGATGCTGGGAGGGATTGGATGGAGGAGAAGGGGACGACCGAGGATGAGATGGCTGGATGATATCACCGACTTGATGGACGTGAGTCTGAGTGAACTCTGGGAGTTGGTGATGGACAGGGAGGCCTGGCGTGCTGGGATTCATGGGGTCGCAAAGAGTCAGACACGACTGAGTGACTGAACTGAACTGAACTGATTCAAAAAGATGTGCAACCTGGCAAGTGACCCCAAAACTTGCAACTTCCAGCAGCAAGGATATACACCCTATTGCCCTTCACCTGGACAAAAGCTTAAATCGCCACCCTGTGTATATGTGATACAAAAGTGGGGAAATGTACAGGGCTGTATATACATGGCTAAAACCTGTCAGCAATGTGTTACTGCAGACTTTGGCAGCAACCATCACAAGGTAACACGAACGTGCCCAGAGGCCCCTCTTCCTGAATCTGCCTTATGTAACTTTTGACACATGGACAAAAGTACTGATTTAGTGGCAAGGGTGGCCATTGTTGGAACTCTCGTAATAGCCAAGAACACAGAGGAAAGAGCATAACTCATGGTCCAGAGGGAATTAGATAAACTTGATTTCACTCTCAATCATACCTATTGGGGAAAAAAAAAATGTGGCTAAGAAAGGGGTCCAATAATACTATCACACCTTTAAACAAACAAATAGAAAGGAAATAGTACACAGTTAATATGCATCTGGTGTCTTTGCCCAGCTCTTGGCAGGGGAGCTGGCCCAGTGTTTGCTCGTTTTGGGGAAACAGAGCTACAGTTCTCTGCCCGGCAACAGTAACAACACAGGCAGCTGTCATTGGAGGACTCTGCCCTTTGGCAATTCTGAAAGTGTCCTCCTGACATTTTCCCTGTGAGTATCAAATGCTTAAAACTCAGTGTGTAAAAATCTTTTGGGGCAAAAATGCACATTCCAACTTATTGAAGCATCCTTGCTATTTTTACCTACAGTCCCTGCTACTTCATTCCAAGAGGAATTTTGTTAACCCTTTCTATCTGCAAAGGTAGCTATCAACTGTAATGAATACTGCAATTGTGCATGAAATTCAATTTGGGGAACCTGGTGCCGGCATGTTCAGTTGTGTTCAACTCTTTGTGACTCCATGGACTGTAGCCCGCCAGGGTCCTCTGACCATGGGATTTCCCAGGCAAAAGTCCTGGAGTGAGTTGGCAGTTCCTGCTCCTGGGCATCTTCTCTTCCCAACCCACCCAAGGACCAAACCCAGGTCTTCTAGGTCTCTTGCACTGCCAGGGGATGCCTGACCACTGTGCCCGGTGGGAAGCCCTGGGACCCTGGTGCCTCCTGTTAACTGTGAATCCTCTCCTAGAATGCCTTTGAGATCCTGCTCCATGATTTATTTCCTCTTGCTCGCGGACACATCTTCTTTGTGGTGACTCCACAGTGTGCCTGGTGGGACGTCTTGTTCACCGAAGCCTTTCTCCATGACAACAGCCAGCACAACACACTGCCTTCCTTCCGAGGAAAGGGTGCTTACCCAGTAGCGTGACGCTCTGCAAGTGCCATTTTCAAGAGTAAACATGTGATTGTTCCATAATAATCACACACATGAAAGACAAGGCAATGTTCAAAGACCTTATATGTTAGCTAACATATGTCAGAGTCAGAACGCATTTAGTAACTGGCCCAGTCTACCAGTATCAAGGTCTGCAATTTTTCCTCTTTGGTTTCCATCATTCTCCTGTAACTTGAACTTCTGCTCCCTGGTCTCCAACTTTCAACATGCTGGGATGCCTGCTGCACACTGTGAGAAGTCCAATAAGGCTGAAAAATGCCTGATGAAGCCAGGCACGCAGGAAGTACTCAAATAGTAGTATTATCGGATTCTGTTGCAGATGGCAACAAAAGCATGTTATTTTGATCTTAAAACCAAGCTTGAAGAGATCCTCCTTCCCACCCTGCTGCCCCTGTGGGTGGATTGCTGTACAATGCAGAGAGGGGCTTCAGAGGGAGAAGAATAAACCGGTTTGAAGAGTGTCCTGCTGTGTATTGTCTGGGGCAAGCCAGGAAAGCTCTCCACATGTCTTCTCTTATCAGAAAGGGAGGGTGTGGACACTGAGCTTCCTGGGGTTTTGCCACAGTGGACGGAATGCCTGAGCCCTCCCGGGGTGTCTCAGGTCCACTGTTCTCAGTCGGAACCTGACTTTGTAAATTAGGGTTCTTTCCCACTAGTTTACAAACAAGGGACAGAAAACCCTGTCTTGGTTGTGTGATCATTTTGGCCTCCAGATCCAAGGAGGAGACTGTAGGGGTGTTGGAGAAGAGGATGCTAGGCCCTGGTATAGAGATTTGTGCCCCCCAAAAGGGGTACAGGCAGACAAAGCAGGAAATTTATACAGGGCCTCCCCACAACCTCCAAGGTGGGTTGGCTGCTTCTGGTTCATGGGCTTTGCATTCTGCAGATTCAGCTACTAGAAGAAGATGCAGTGGGCATCTCCTGTGAATACTCGTTTCTAGGAGGACAGCATCATCAGTCCAGCTGGGGCCCAGCACACCCCTCTGGGAACACAGAACTCTCAAGATGTGCCCTAGGGAGGCACACCTGGGCAGGATCACACCTCTGAAGCTGCCCTTCTCTTTGCCAATGTCTCTGGGCACCAAAACGTTGCCTGAAGCTAGAAGCTGAGGTCTCCTAAGCTCAGCCATCATCCTTCTCTTCACAGTCTCCAAGGGAGGTTCAACTGGCATTCACAAAGACAATGCAAACAGGCTTTGAGAAAAACAGCTGAATTTACAATATGGAAAGAGCAATGCAACATTTACTGATCAGGAAAAAAAAAAGTGTAATTAAAAAAAACAAGTGTTTGGGGTGTTAACTTTCTGAACGTTCTATCAGGAAATGTTATTGTTGTTCAGTTGCTAAGTCACATCTTGCTCTTCAAACCCATGGACTGCAACACACCAGGCCCCTCTGTCCTCCACTATCTCTTGGAGCTTGCTCCAATTCATGTCCATTGAGCCCGTGATGCAAATCAACCACCTCATCCTCTGTTGCCTCCTTCTCAAGCCTGCGATCTTTTCCAGCATCAGGGTCTTTTCCAATGAGTTGGTTCTTCACATCAGATGGCCAAAGGATTGGAGCTTCAGCTTCAGTTTCAGTCCTTCCAATAAATATCAGGGTTGAATACGTAAAGGTGCCAACTTCTACCTCTTCATACTCTGCCTGGATAAAAGAATCTATATTTGCCTAAAAATCCTATGAAAATGAACATTCAGGAGATAATACCTGAAATTCCATATATAACTGACTCTCTTTGTTGTACACTTTAAGTTAAAACAATATTGTAAATCAATTATACCCCAATGTAGAATAAACGTTTACCAACAATCTTGATGGTTAGTAGAAAAAAAAAATCTAGATGAATTGAAACCGTACAGAGTATATTTTTTGACCATAATGTATTTAAATTAGAAAACAATGACAAAAAGATTTACAAACATTCCTTATTTAGACAGTTAATTCTACGTAAAGCATCAATCAAGAAAAATAAATTCATAATATTTAAAATTTTAAAAACAGAAATGCAGGAAAGAGTATTTTTAGTTACTGTACTATAAAGAGAAAGGGACCAGAGAGAATCACAGTTTGTACAATTACCAGGAGCAGTTAAACGTCCATGTGCGGCATTCTTCTGCTTAGCGCATTTATAAAACCATGTACCCACAGTATATTTTACCCAGAAATCAGCAAAGTTGCTGCATCACAAATAGAATTTCCAGAGCCAGTGGCTCCAATCAAGTGTGGAAGTAGTCAAAGTCAATTTTCATTTGGGGTTTTCTGGGTGGCTCAGTGGTAAAATAAAATCCACCTGCAATTCAGGAGCTGCAGATGTTAGTTTGATACCTAGTTTAGGAAGATCCCCCGGAGGAGGAAATGGCAACCCACTCCAGTGTTCTTGCCTGGGAAAGCCCATGGACAGAGGAGCCTGGCGGGCTGCAGTCCATGGGGTCACAGAGTTGGACACGACTAAGCACACACCCACAATTTTTTTTTTTTTTATGGAGTCTATCTTTAGTTTGTTGTAAGAATTTTGAGATAATTTTGGACTTCTTTTGGTGGTGGTGGTGGGGGGGTGCAGGCAGTATGTAAAAATCATAATTCTGATTCGATTGTTACACCCTCTGTGTCTAATTTGTATAGCAGCACATCCGATACATAAAACATTCAAGAAGGTTTTATAGGAAATTTGCCCTTCACTGTATCGATTTCTATCAAAACGATCTCAAACATTGCAAGCTCGACCTTTTCTTCTTTAAAGACAAAATAGTTCCCCAAAGTGACAACATCAAAATGTTATCATGTAGAAAACCCTTTGGTAAGGCATGTATGTGTCATCAGGAAATAACGGATAACGGTACCGCCTCAGGAAGCAGAGGCAGCCTCTTGTGCTGGAAGGTGACGGATCCTTAGATGGGAGAAGGTGGATTTCGTGGCCGCGGCCCCACTTGTGAATTTCTGGAGATCATAGTGGCCCCTCATGAAGGATGTGCCTCCACGTTTCGCCAATCTTTACTGAAGCTTTTCTAGGACTTTCTTTTGTCAGCAGGATTATTGGTTTTCAGCCTTAATCACTGATATGGCAACCTTAAAACTATGAAGCAGAGAGACGGCGTAAAGGTTAAAAGCACTGGAATGGCTAAGGGTTGTGACTGCCAGCTGAGTCATTTAGTAAGAGAGAAACCTGGCATGCCAATGTCCACGTTGATTGTGGCTTATCTGAGCATTAAACACACACTGCTTATTTACTGCACTAGGATTGAGAAAAGGGAATGAGTGGGTTGAACCAGGACATGGCAGTTAAGCACTGTGAAAAATCAGTCATCCAGGTAAGTGCTATTCTAATGGAAATTTTAAAATCAAAATTAGGCACAATAGCCATTGCATTACATACAGAATTGTAAGTACAGACAAGGTCACCATCGCTGCTCTGTCCCTTTACGTCAGTCTCCAGCGTGGCTTGACACGGTGTGGTCTGCGGAGCATGGGTTGGTACGTTCATGAGGACAGATTCTCTGGGACAGGGGTTGTCTGGGTCAGAGTCACTGCTCCCTGTGATCAGACAGAACAGAGCAGAAGGGGAGAGGGGAGGGCGAGAAGACGTCTGTACAGTTTGCTGCTTAGTTGATTAGCCGTGTCCAGCTTCTTACGATCCCATGGACTGTAGCCCACCAGGCTCCTCTGCCCATGGGATTTCCCTAGCCAGAATACTGGAGTGGGCTGCCGTTACCTTCTCTAGGGGATCTTCCCAACCCAGGAGTGAACCCACGTCTCCTGTACCTCCTAAATTGGCAGGGGCATTCTTTACCACTGGCACCACCTGGGAAGCCCATATACCACACAATTATTCCTATATATACATATATATAATATATATTATTTTATTATATCAGTGAAACCTGCATTGCTATTTATATCATCATTACACTGTAATATGGGCTTCCCTAATGCCTCAGACAGTGACGAATCTGTCTGCAATGTGGGAAACCTGGGTTTAACACCTGGGTTGTTGGGAAGATGCCCTGGAGAAGGGAACGGCTACCCACTCCACTACCCTTGCCTGGAAAATTCCATGGACAGAGGAGCCTGGTGGGCTCCGAAGAGGTCATAAAGAGTCAGACATGACTGAGTGAATATCAGTTTCTCTTCACCTATAATACATCTTTAGAATAATTTTACTATAATCTGTTAATAATTGATAATAAAATAAGTTATTATAATAAGTGATTTTTTATTTGTCATTAATAGACAATAAGATGTATTATCTAAAATATATGCAGATATGTAATGTGTACACACATGTACACATACACATACACACAAACATGCATGTGTACATATATGTATTATCTGGTTTTATTTCTGGTACCAGTTTTGTAAGGCAAAGTTAGCTTATGCACATTTTGATGCAGTTTCTCTCAGATGTTGGATTGGTTTCTCCGGTCCTGAGCATCACAGCTCATAAGAGGCTTCCTGGCCTCGTCCCAGCCCCCACCCTGTAAGTCCCGGTGGGCTGCTCAGACTGAGCTCCATGTGCACACGCTCCTGCCACCCTGTGTGCAGAGGACCTCAGCTCAGGCCGTTTTCCAGGCAGAGGTAAGTACCTGGGAATGTGGTTTTCAAAAAGCCAAAAAACTGAGGTGAATCTTCACATCAGACATCAGGCAATGAGTATGGGGAACGTCTCTTAAGGGATGGATGTGTACCTTTCAGATGAGAAGTGGCGTAACTTATCCACAGACCAAGAAAGGAAGCATTGCGATGTAGACAGGCCCAGCCTGGGGGCCACATCGCAGAAGCGCTTAGAGCCCGATCCAGGAGGGAAGGGGACGTGGTGTCTCAGCACACGGATGAACTGAGATTTATGAACAGTGCTGGACCCCAGATGAGCTAATTGTAGGAAAGCCATCAAGCACGTGTGGCAAAAAAAAACTCTCCCAGAAATGGGGCAGATGAGTTCCGCATGTCAGAAAAGTTATATTATTGCAGGACAATTCCTAAAACTCAAGTGAAGTCCCACTCAAGAGGACGTGTCTAAAAATAAAAAAGTTTAAAGAGAACCCAGCTTGTGTTGGGGGAACACAACAGAAGAGAAGGACAATTCCCACTGTGGCTCAGTCATACGAATGACAAGAGAACAAGGACACAGTTCAGGGTCGGGTGCTGGAGATCCCACTTCCAGGCTTCTGCTGAGAGCCTCATTCAGCTAAAACACTGTATCTGATAACTCTCAGCTTGCTCTACTTACAATTTCATCACAATTTCATCCAGCAAGTAGAGAGGGAATCAAAGGCAACTGTGACTCTGGAATTGATGCAGAGGAGCAGCAATTGGATGCTGGCTGAAGGGGAAGAGGCAGAAGTTTGGGGGGAGCTGCTTTGTCGTCCTGGTGTTACTGCCATCCTGGTGTTTACTGTCCTGCGTGCAGACTCCCCGGGGATGAGATGTCATCTCGCCAAGGGTAGTTTGGCAGGTCTCAGGAGGATGAACAGGTTGAAAGGTGTGCAAAAGTATGATTGTGATGTGCTGTGTGGTTACTTTTAAGAGGGAGGGAGGGGAGGGAGAGAGAAAGAGAGAGAGAGAGAGACAGTGAGCATCTATAATGGGCTTTCTGATGAACTCATCTTTCACAAGGACATGTGGAAAAGATTAAAGGGAGGGTTTTTGTATAAGGAACAATGAGAAAGTTAAGATCACATACTTGAAAAATTTTGACAGGAAAATGAATGCTTAGAATGACCCATGGCTTTCAAAGTTGATAAAGACAAAACTTGGCTTCTCAGTCCATATTTCAAATCATAAAAAGAAGAGCAATGAAGATTTAGACATACTGCTGGGAGGAGACGCTCTGAAAACAGAATTTTCTAAAACTTTATCAGTGACCTGCAGGGGACATTATCCTTTAAATATAGCTAATTATGGTGGACAGTTTACACAATAAGGTACAAAAATGGTCACTGAGCACATGTAAAAATGCTCAATTCAGTTAGTCGTCAGGGAAATGCAAATTAGCATACTCCACCTATCAGAATGGCTTTTTTGTTTTGTTCTGTTTTTCATGATAGCACCAAATGTTTCTATGGAGTAACTAGAACTCTTGTATGTTGCTGGTGGAGATGTAAAAAGTACAGCCACTGTACTTGAAAATGTTTGTCTGTTTCTAATAAAGCATGCAGTAATTCTGTGGTTCAGGAATCCTAACCTTACACATTTCCTCAAAAGATATGAAAACACAGGGCTGTCACACGTGCCACCGTGGTGTGAGTCAATACTCGGCGTGAACCTCGAGGCAGTGCATATCCACAGAATACATGTACAAGAAGGTCCGTGGCAGCTTTAACCATCATAGCAAAAGACTAGAAATACAGGGGTTCATCAGCAGGAAACTGGTTCAACAGTGAGGTGTCAACTATGGAATATCCTGGAGGAATGAAAACGTGAATATCACGTTCCAAATCAGGTAAGTGTAAATCCAATCAGTGGCTAAAAAAAAAAGGAAAGAGCAAGGACAGAGGCTGCCTTGGAGGATATGGGGATGGAGGATGACAGGAAATGGACTTGAGGGTGCTTTCTGAGACTGTGTACTTTCTGTATTTTTATAGGGATTTGGTGACACAGAGGCAGACATTTTCCAAAAACTCAGTAAGTAAACACTTAGGATTTGTACTTTTCAATCTACCTGAGTTTTATATCTTAAACAAAAACCTGTAAATAAATATTAAATTCTAAATACTGAATTCTGCCACTTACTGTAAAATGCATTGAAAAAAAAAAGCATAGATGAATGGATGGAGACATATAAAGCAAGCATAGTAGAGTGTTCTTGGCAGACTGTACCTTGTGAACATATTGGTATTAAAATATTCAACTTTGCTGGATGTTGAATATTATAATAAAACATTGAAAAATATTTATATGAAGCACATATGTAATAATTCTTTATCAAAGTAACCTGAAGTGTGCTATGCTGGTGTGACGTTTTCTAGCCTAGATATATCATGTACAATGAACTGAGAATTTGTGGATGAAGTCAGGGTCAAGACTGAGGAATGCCAGAGATTCAAATATAGTTCTGCTTGCCAAATCGAACATGAAAGTTTACGTAAAGTCATATACTATTTAAATTGGCATTTGCCCTGAGTAAACCTACCCTCTAACTTCTCATTATCTGCTCCCGAAAAATGAACAGCAGGATGGCAAACTCCGAGGTTGGAGTGAATATTGAAAGAGATGATGTAAGTGAATGGTTGTGCTGTGCTAGGTCATGTCCGACTCTGCGACCCCATAGACTCTAGCCCACCAGGCTCCTCTGTCCGTGGGATTTCCCAGGCAAGCATACTGGAGTGGGTTGTCATTTCCTTCTCCAGGGGATCTTCCCGACCCAGGGATCGAACCCGAGTCTCTTACGTCTCCTGGATTGTCAGGAGGATTCTTCACTACTAATGTCACCTGGGAATACTTAAACACGTACATGTAACGCAGCAAATAAACACTGATGGTCATTATTACTATCGCTATGGATTTGAGTTTGTTTAGAAGACGAAAGAAGGAGTCAGGAGCAGTCCTGGCCAGCCACTGGAGATGGCCCAGCGTCCAGGCACACCCACACTCCTCACAGTAGCCCTCTTGAAGCCTCCTGCTCTCTGCCAGTGCATGCCCAACAGGGAGCAGAGGGAGGCGTATATGAATAATTTACATTTAAAATGGCAATAAAGAGGTTAACTTGGTATCTTGACATTGAATTTTACAAAAATGAAAATGACTATTGAAATAGCTCCTGAGAGATGGTTTAACAGAAATGATGGGTAAAGGATTGGTAATTACGATGAAATATAATGCAAACACGCAAATCAAAGCTGCAATGAGGTATCACCTCACCCTGGTCAGAATGGCTATCATCAAAATATCTACAAACAGTAAATTCTGGAGAGGATGTGGAGAAAAGGGAACCCTCTTGCACTGTTGACGGGCATGCAAATTGATAGAGCCACTGTGGAGAACATTATGGAGATTCCTTAAAGCACTAGGAATAAAACCACCACATGACCCAGCAATCCCACTACAAGGCCTATAGCCTGAGAAAACCATAACTGAAAAAGGCATGTTACCCCAGTGTTCATAGCAGCACTATTTACAACAATTAGGACTTGGAAGAAACCTAGATGCCCGTTGATAGGTCAGTAGATAAAAAAGTTGTGGTACATGTCTATACAATGGAATATTACTCAACCATATGAAGAATGTGTTTGAGTCAGTACTAATGAGGTGAATGAACCTAGAACTTGTTATACAGAGTAAGTAAGAAAGAGAAAATGATTGTCTGTTAGCGCATACATACGGAATCCAGAATGATGGTACTGATGAATGTATTTGCAGGGCGTGTGTAGAGACTCAGACATAGAGAACAGACTTGCCCACGCAGCAGGGGGAGGAGAGGATGGGCCAAACTGCACGCGGGCGCGCGAGAGAGAGTTACACACATGCACTGCCACGTGCGAAGCAGATTCTCAGTGGGAAGTGCTGCGTAACAGCGGGTGCTCTGTGACAAGCTGGAGGGGCAGGGCGGTGTGCAGGAGCAAGGAGTTTCAAGAGGAAGGGGGCGTATGAGTACTCACCTGCTGGTTCACGTGGTTGCATGGCAGAAACCAACACAACATTGTACAGCAATTATCCTCCCATTAGAAAAAATAAAGCAAAAGATGAAATTCAGAGGTTTAGTGCAATCAGTGACACCGCATCTTCCACAAAGGTTCACTTCAGCATGAGCATGAGTCCTCAGGTGTGGAGAGAGCCTGCTTCATTTCCACGCGGTCTTTGCCCCACCCCCACCACATGTCTCCACTGCCTTTGGCCTGTGGACAGTGTTAGTCAAAGAATAAGTTTAATCAGAGAAGTGCGAAATGCTGCAACAGAGGAAAACTGTCAAAGGAGACTAGATAATAATAATGTCGTCTTTAAACTTAGTCCAGGGCCTGTAGTTCTTGCTCAAAGACTACAGATAATATTCTGAGCCATATCCTGTGGGCCATCTTACAGATACTGGAACACTCGGTGGAGAATCTCACTCCATGGTGGCCAGCCTGTACCCACCCAGGGCTTTAGCTCCTGCAATTCCGAGAACTGACTGCAAAGAAATGGGAAAACAGGCATCCCGGAACTGAAGATTAACTGTACCTAACACAATGAGGACAATGGTGGTCAGACCACAGCTGTGCCATTCTGCATGTAACCCCCCAGCCCCCAACTCTGTCTACGGAAGCTCTCACCCCTGCTGTCAGTGTGTCGGGGACTCGGCCATTGAACAGATGTCACCACCTTTCTTTCCCCTCTCAGTTGCCAGCATCTGAAATAAAGCAAACTTTCCTTTCCACCAACCTGGCCTGTTTATTGGCTTTTGGGCGGCGAGCAAGAAGACCCTTGCACTCCTGGTAACACCAGCATCTGCTGCCCCAGGTCTGACCACCAGGTAGGGACAGGAGGAATCTCTCCATGCCGGTCCTCTGCGGGAACTCAACCCAAGTGAGGTGATCGGCACACGAACGGCAATGGATTGGCTCCATTAAGACAAATGAGCCTTGGCTATTCTATTTTTAAAAATATTTGCGGTCTAAGCCATATCTTCTTTAATATGAATTTTTGCATTTGTTCTCTGCATGACACATCATTTTTAAGTTATCAGTTCAAGAAAAATGAGTCATTTCCCATTCTCGCAAACCATCCAGGTACTTAATGTTTAAAAGTGGTCATTTTTCCCTTAGAAGGAAAGATGCCCCTACAAACGCTGCAGCTTTGTAAATGACCATTTCACTGTGGAGGGCATCAGTATCACCCAGTTGACAGGCTGCCCCCCGCTTAACAGTGGGGCCCTGACTTGGGGCCCCACTGTGTTCTTTTGAGAATGTTCTCGGGTTGTTGCAGCAAGGAGCCTGGGCTGATATCCTCGTTCCCAACCAGAAGAGTTTAAAGAAGTCTGTCTCAGTGGAGTGACTCTTCCCATCTTGATAGAAGAGGATATTTGAGGACGTTGGAGGCATTGGGTTGTCACGACTGGGGAGCAGGAGGGAGCCTTCTACCATCTATCTAGTGTGCAGAGTCCTGGGAAGCTGCTGTGCACGTCCCAGCCAGCTCTAGCCCAGTGTGTGAATGGTCCAGGGTGAGAGAACCTGGTCTGGAGGAAGACCAAGCTGCTATTTGAAGGGGCAGCAGACGATTTTGGATAGAACTTCTGGTTTTAGGGACTGTCCTCCCTGGAATCAACGAGGATCCTGAGAATGGAATAAAGGTAGTCTCTCCATCACCTTTCCCCCCCTCTCAGCTCATGGTACATATCTTTCTCTTGACAACACGCTTTCACAAACTGGGTCAAAATTCCCACTTCCTTTGCCTTGCTGGGTACGTGTCAACTCATCATGTTTATTGACGAAAATGATGTTGCAACTGTAATGGCAAGGAAAAGGCAGCATCCTCTCGGTCCGCGTAAAGAGTGTGGTTTGAGGTTTCACCAGTGAACAGCCTGTGAGCATGCTCTCCTGAAACCCGGCCCTTGGAGCTGCCCCCGGCTCCCTGCCTTTCCTCTGTGCTGTCTTCCTTTCAGACTGACTCGGGGAATCACCTTCCCCTCTCCGGGCTTGTCATGAAAACCTTTCGTTTTTTAAAATCCTGTGCGTTTTCCCCCGTATTTATTTGTGTTGTGATTACTTTTCACAAACAACTTCCTTGTGGGCAAAATGGGCAAGCAGATCTTTTTGAACAAAAGCCTCCACTAGGATACGACGTTGCAGAGATAAATTATCCACACGTACACCCATGTACACGTGTCAGTTCTGTGTGTGTACATACACACAGGCCTGCACACACGGATCCTTAACTCATATGTTGAAAAATATGTTTTCCTCCTACTTTAAGTTATGTCACTAGAAGAAATAGCTCCGCAGTGTAGCTGCAGTTCAAAGTATTTGAGGGAATGCTTTCAGGGATTTCAAATCAGTGGTAAGAATTTCTGATGAAACACCGCAGAACGTCTGAGGTCAGCTACCAGGAGAAAGATGAACAAATAATCTCCACTGGGGTGAAAAACAAAATGTATATTTTACCCAGGAAGCCATGAGGAAAGTGGATGGATCCTGCCTCCGCGTGCATGGCGAGCTCCTCTGCTGTCCGGGGATGCTGTCTGTGATACTCCCTGTCTTGCTCCCTCATCCAAGGGCAGGTGTCATCCCTTGTAGGGGAGCCGTGCCTGGGCTGGCAGCATCCCCTTTGGCTCAGCTCCACACTTAAAAGATTCCTTAGAGGCATCGAGTTTTAAGAGCTGCAAGAGTTTCTTGGGTTTACAGATAAAAGACTTGTTGTGAATTGAAAGGACATGACTTGCCCAAGGACCTCTGCTAAGCACTGATAGAAATGTGTCCTACCCACAGATGGGCTAGATTTTAGTCGAGACTTCTTCACACTACACTAGTGTAAGTCTCTCCCCTACACAGAGAATTTTCTCTCTATGCTGGTTGTATATGGGTGTCTCTCTTCTCTGAATTCTTTTTGCTGTTCAGTCATGTCTGACTCTCTGTGACCCATGAGTTACAGCACGCCAGGTTGCCTTTCATCATCTCCCAGAGTTTGCACAAACTCATGTCCATTGAGTCTGTGATGCCATCCAACCATCTCATCCTCTGTCGTCCCCTTCTCCTCCCACCTTCAATCTTTTCCAGCATCAGGGTCTTTTCCAGTGAGTAAGCTCTTTGCATCAGTGGCCAAAGTATTGGAGCTTCAGCTTCAGCATCAGTTTTTCTAATGAATATTCAGGGTTGGTTTCTTTTAGGATTGACTGGTTTGATCTCCTTGCTGTCCAAAGGACTCTCAAGAGTCTTCTCCAGCATTCCAATTCGAAGACATAAATTCTTGGGTGCTTAGCTTTTTTATTGTCCAGCTCTCACATCTGTACATGACTACTGGGAAAACTATAGCTTTGACTATACAGACCTTTATTGGCAAAGTAGTAATATCTCTGCTTTTTAATATACTGTCTAGGTTTGTCATAGATTTTATTCCAAGGAGCAAACATCTTTTAATTTCATGGCTGCATCCACCATCTGCAGTGATTTTGGAGCCCAAGAAAAGAAAGTCTGCCACTGCTTCCCTTGCTTCTCCATCTATTTTCCATGAAGTGATGGGACTGGATGCCATGATCTTAGTTTTCTGAATGTTGAGTTTTAAGCCAGCTTTTTCACTCTCCTCTTTTCACTCTTTTCTTTTTACTCTCCTGAATTCTTGTAACATCATCCAATTGTTTAGGTGATCATAAACGTATATTCTGTATGCCGTCTTCCGAAAAATATCCTTGTGGAAAGGATTCTTAAGCTTCTTTTATCTTCACTATAATTCCTAGATGCATCAACAGTAAAAAGTATATAAACATGACAACCAAAGATAGGACCTAAATGTACTGTGACTTTCACTTAAAAGTCTCAGCTAAGGGACTTCTCTGGTGGTCCAGTGGTTAACAGTCTGCCTTGCAAGCAGGGAATGAGGGTTCAATTCCAGACGGGGGAACTAAGATCCCTCTTTGCTGCACAGCAGCTATGCCCGTGAGCCACATCTGCTGGGCCCTTGGGCCGCTAGCAGAGCCCACGCACCACAGTGGAAGGGCCTACGTGATGCAACCAAGATCCTGTGCGCTGCAGCTGGGATCTAGTGTAGCCAGATTTTTAAAAAAGTTAAAAATTAAAAAATAAAATCTTAGTTAACAGACTCTTGATTTTTTCTTTCTTTCCTTTTTTGTTTATTTGCTGACTTAAAACAGGCATTGGCAATCTAGATTTGCGACTATCATAGTTGGTCTTTTCTGAAAATTTCTAGAGATGATTAGTAAACCTGTATAGTTCTCTCTAGTTCACTTAATATTTTAACCTATACAGACTTTCCTTTATAGTTCTTTCTCTTTTAAGAGAATCTCCCTTTACTTGAAAAATTCTATTTCTTATCAATTATCTGTGTCTTTCTGTACAAGTGATAAGCTTTCTTTTGTACAAAGGAGGGGTCCTTAAGATGCCAGAAGTTTTCTACATTCAGTATATCTATATCTATAAGTACAAGATTTTTAAGAGGATGCTTTGTATATTTTCAGAAAATACTTCCTAGATTTAAATTTATTGTTAATAAATCTGCCATAAATCTGTGCACCCACAGGTGCCTAAGGAAACATTGTACAGAGTTGAATGTCATCACAGTGCTTGGATTCAGTTATAAAACCCTCACAGAATTGATCCTAAATGGCAAAAGTTGGAATGAGTTTTAATCAAATATAGATTTTAGAATTTAACACAAGGCTTATTAATATCTTGGAATTATGTACTAATCAATAAAATAAGCAATGTGATTATAGAGACAATTAGAAAATCAGTCAGTAATATCAGGAAAAAATAACTATGCATTTCATTTTAAAAAGGCAAAGAGTTTCAAAGAAGGGAAGGGGCCTCTCAGAGAAGTCTTTCCAAAATTCAAGATGCATTAAAGCATTGAAAATAAATTTAGTATTATTACCATACACAGTTGACTATAAAATATCATTAATTGATTCCATTAGTTGAATAGCAGTGTTTTAGAATGAATGAAAATCACTGCCCTCTGAGATATACAGGTTGATAAGGCAAAGCCTGAACTCAGAACCATTAAAATGTGTAAAACCGACCAACAAGCAGAAAACTAGAGAAGCCATGTGCTACCGACACAGGAAGTCGTGCGAAAGCATATTTTGCGGAAAGCTCTTACACATCCCTGAGATCTGCATCAACATTCACGGACTAGGTGGAGAACACAGGTGGGCGGGAAGAATGGTGTGCCAGGAGGTGGCAAAACTGTATTAGCACCATGAGACCAACAATGACGCTGCATCCTAAAAGCACTGAGCTCAGCTTTCCCCAAACCGCACTGGGAAACGGAGGCAAAGAAGCACCCGGGACCAACCAGCTAATAAAGGGTGTGGGGCTGAACGCTCACCCCGCGTTCCACGGAGCTGCTCTGCGATTTGACACCCAAGGAGGCGCCTTTGATGAAGAACCTCAGGCATGCTGCTGCTTTTTGTTTTAGCCCTTTCTTTGCTGATTAATCCAAAGTGAAAGTGTTAGTCACTCAGTCGTGTCCGACTCTTTGCGACCCCATGGACTGCAGTTCACCAGGCTCCTCTGTCCATGGGATTCTCCAGGCAAGAACACTGGAGTGGGTTGTTGTGCCCTCCTTCAGGGGATCTTCCCGACCCAGGGATTGAACCTGGGTCTCCTGCACTACAGGTGGGTTCTTTACCGTGTAAGCTACCAGGGAAGCCCAAATTAATCCAAGGACATAATCAACTTGATAAATATAGAATATGACTATACGCATCATTGTACTTTATAAGTGTTCATGTTGGAGTTTTGCTTTTCTCACTGCTGTTTCCATCCAACAGGCAAGTTTTTCATTTTCGCACAGGTGACTGGCCACGGGACTCATGTAGTTGCTGAAACTGGAGGATCTGAGCGGGTTTGGGGTCCACAGGGACCTCGTGGTTTGGTAGACGGTCACCTCTGTGCGAGCGGGCGAGGTCCCCACAGAGAAGCCAGCTTCTCCTGTCCTTGGCTTTCCCGCTGCAGCCCCGCTGCCCCAGGCACCCTCTCAAGGTGCAGTGATAGGCGTGTCAGCGCCACAGACTGTGAGCTGGCCCCATGCCGTTTGGAGACCAGCCATAAATAAACAGCCTGTAAAAACATTCGAGAGATTTATAAAACGTTCGCTTATGAGATTCCATCGATTGGATAATTGGGGGCAGAGCACATGGACATACTTGGAAGTCTAAGTGATCCTCTTGGAATATTTATACTGATTAAACAAACCAGATAGCTTAGAAAGCCCTTCTATAGTTCATATTTTTATACACAATCTCATTGCTTGAGACACATAAAAGTCTACTTACAGTGGCAATCATTTTGTGAGTTGAAAAACATATTCAATGGTAAAAAAAAAATGTGTGTAACAGCTCAGTCAATAGACTGTTGAAAGTGAAAGATGAATGGTATTTTGGGGGAAAGAATTGGTTTGAACTTAGAAGTGCAACTTTGTCAAATAACCAATTAATATGGCGATTTGACAAAGTTAGGGGAAGTCATGTGTTGTTGTGTATGGTACAGAGCTCCCACCCAAGAGAAGGAAACTTGTCCTCTAATGAGAAAAGAAGACCAATTAGAGAGAAAGGAAAGCTTTCAAGACCCAAAATGTTTAGTCTACATGCTAATGTTTAGGCTCCACCATGCCCAAGCAAATGTGTCTCCTCCAAGGGAATAAATCTTGGGAATGGCCCTCCCACCAGTCAATGGGGCACAGACTATGAGAACCTCTTTAATTTATGGGGAGAAATGATTGTCCTTTCAAGTCTGCATGAGACAGCATGACAAGAAAATAAATGCATGAGGAGGAGGAAATCCATGGGGCGGGCCTGTGGATTCTATGCCCTTTGGCCGTGGACCACAGGGGCCAGATCTCTCACAACACCATGACAGGGACCCTGAAGCTCGTTTTTCCAAACAACCTCGGGCCAGGCTTTCTCCCTCTGTTTCCTTATTCCCGTGACCCTGGAGATGCGTCTTCCTGGTTCAGAAGGAAGAGCATCCGTTCTTAGAGGGGGGGATGCAATGTCAGAGGTTCTCAGCTCCTCCCAAGATCATCATTTGCTTGTTCTCAGTGAGGCAGGGGCCAGGTAAATGGACAGCATTTGTCACAGCAGTGACCGACCAGCCTCCTTCTGCTGCGGGTATCTGCTCCTCTGTTCTCTAGAACACGCTGCCTGTCCTCTCATCCTCGACCCTGGTTCCCCAGACCCTGGAGATCATCTGAGTCCCCCTGGTCTTTCCAATCCATGTGTTTCTCAAGTTCCCCGGGACCAGTCTCTGTGGTTTCCAGCCAAGAAATCCAACTGAAAGATAGATGTAGATGACGAGTGGTAAATGCCTGTGGCTTTATAAGAACAGCCTCCCAGGAGTCTTTGTAATGGGTTATTTCTCGGTCTTAAAACACGGCTTCCTTACTGCCCACCTCCTGCCCAGATGGCCCCTTCTCCACCCCACCCCATCCTGGGAACAGGGAATAGCTGCCCTGTCACTCACTGGTGGTCTTAGCATCATGCACAAGCCTCCTAAGATTGCACACTCACACTCGGGGGCTTTGCTGTCCCGGGCTAGGGGGTGGGACTGTGCAAGAAGCCTTTGGGTGCACCCATCATTCTCTTCCTGCCAAAGGGCGCTGTGTGACTATCCTTGTCCAGCAGCCACGTCTGCTCTCAGTTCAGGACTTTCTTCAGACCAGCTGACTCTTCTCAAGCATCAGTCAGAGCTTTCTGGGTTCCGAGTCACACAGACACACCATAAATTAGTTTAAGGGGAGGATGATCATGTGTTTTTGGTAGGGGAGGCTCGTTTAGTCTCAGATTACTAGGAAATCCAAAGTGGAAACGGACTGGGTCGCAGCATGACGCTCAAGTCCCAGTGGGGACACATAACCAGGGCCTTTTCCTTCCCCATCCCGAGCCCTGCTCTCCCTGAATCTGCCTACCTGTCAGGCAGCATTTTTGCACCTGGTTGGTGGGTCCATGGATCGCCCATTTCTGAAGGACCCACTTCCCTCCGTCCTCAGTTATAATAACATAGACCATGAGCTCAAAGCTGGTGGTGAACACTGGTGTATGGACTGATTTTCATGAAAAAAAAAAAATTATTCAAACATCATTAGATGATTTCACCTTCTAAGAAAAATCAAGTTTATATTTAACTGTTGTTCACAGTATTGATCTATGGGCAAAACTCTTTGCTATTTGTTAAGGTTTTTGGTTCAATTTCATGAAAATATTTTAAACCAGAGAAATGCCAGAAGAAAGGGACATGTTTTTATTCATTTATTTTTTAGTTTTTGCTTTTGGTTTAGTTCAGTTCAGTTCATTTCAGTTGCTCAGTCGTGTCTGACTCTTTGCAACCCCATGAACCGCAGCACGCAAGGCCTGCCTGTCTATCACCAACTCCCGGAGTCCACCCAAACCCATGTCCATCCAGTCGATGATGCCATCCAACCATCTCATCCTCTGTCACCCCCTTCTCCTTTTGCCCCCAATCCCTCATAGCATGAGGGTCTTTTCCAGTGAGTCAGCTTTTCACATCAGGTGGCCAAAGTGTTGGAGTTTCAGCTTCAGCATTAGTCCTTCCAGTGAACACCCAGGACTGATCTCGTTTAGAATGGACTGGTTGGATCTCCTTGTAGTCCAAGGGACTCTCAAGAGTCTTATCTAACACCACAGTTCAAAAGCATCAATTCTTCAGTGCTCAGCTCTCTTTATAGTCCAACTCTCACACGCATACGTGACTACTGGAAAAACCATGGCCTTGACTAGACGGACCTTTGTTGGCAAAGTAATGTCTCTGCTTTTGAATATGCTATCTAGGTTAGTCATAACTTTTCTTCCAAGGAGTAAGTGTCTTTTAATTTCATGCTGCAATCACCATCTGCAGTGATTTTGGAGCCCAGAAAAATAAAGTCAGCCGCTGTTTCCACTGTTTTCCCATCTATCTGCCATGAAGTGATGGGACCGAATGCCATGATCTTCATTTTCTGAGTGTTGAGCTTTAAGCCAACTTTTTCACTCTCCTCTGTCACTTTCATCAAGAGGCTCTTTATTTCCTCTTCACTTTCTGCCACAAGAGTGATGTCCTCTGCATATCTGAGGTGATTGATATTTCTCCCAGCAATCTTGATTCCAGCTTGTGCTTCCTCCAGCCCATCCAGTTTCTCATGATGTACTCTGCCTATAAGTTTCTTCTATGTAAAAAGAAGGAATCCTCAGTCATACCACAACTAAGTTTTGGGTTTTTTTCCAATGCCTAGGATTTGAAGATAGTAGATAAAAAGCTATCTTTTATTGAATGGCACATTTCCCCCTGCGGAAAGAAAAAAATGAATTGATGTTTTCAGACAGTTTTCATCTGTGTGGTTATTCTTCCTGCCCCTACAGGGGCAAAGAGTTTCTCAACAGGGGATCACATCTGTGTGATACCTCCAGGCCCTCGGGCCCACTTGCAACCCTCCAAATGACTCTGAGGGTCTGGATGCGCCGTGTGAGCTGGAGACTGTCTCTGGACAGATGAGGAATCCAGGCTGGGGGAGCAGTGACCCCTTGGGAAGGGCCGCCGTGTGGTCATCACTGAGGCTGTGATTCAGAGCACGGCTCCAGGGCCACTCAGAGCAAGCTCTCACACAAGGCTGAAACATAGGACCGGTCTGCCCTCAGATTTTGAGAAATGCTAGGAGTCTGCGTACAGCAGCGTGCTTCTCCAAACATCTCCGGCTTCAACTGCTTAACAAGTCCCAGGAGCAGCAAGAAAGGCTCAGAGACTGCACTCAGAGCATACACCCGGCAGAGGGTCCTCTAGGCAGCGTCCGTCTGTCCCTGCCACCTCTCTGAAGAGAGAGGGCAACGTCGATTACCATCTGCCCCTTAGAAAGGAATTTCAGTTTCATGGTGAGTGTTGTTAGTGAGCTAAACAACAACAGCAGCAACAGACACACCTAGATATTACTTTGTAAGGCATTTACTTAATTGGAAGGACTGTATTTTATGACAAGGATTTGTGTAGAGTATAGAGTAGCCAAAAATGGCCCCCTTCTTGGGTGCTGTGGATCTGCAAACATTCAGGGAGAAGCTTCAGGGAGAAACACTCGCTCCTTAGACAGTGCGCCCTTATATGTTTGGTGACGTTGCACCACGTCAGAGCCAATGGGTGCAATGTGATAAATATTGTCACATCTTGCACGCTTATTCGCTGTAGCCCACTAGGATCCTCTGTTCATGAGATTTTCGAGCCAGAATGCTGGACTGCGTTGCCATGATGTGGCCCATATATACAAAGGAATATTACTCTCCCATGAAAAAGGATGAAACAGCACCATCTGGAGCAAGATGAATAGACACAGATAATACCATGCTAAGTGGAGGAAGTCAGACAGAGACAAATATCATTTTATATTACCCATATATGGAATCTAATTTTTCAAAAGAAAAAAAAAACAAAGAGAGATACAAATGAACTTATTTACAAAGCAGAAGAGGACATCTAAGAATAGAAAACAAACTTATGGTAGCCAAAATGTTAATATCGGGGGGTATAAAGCAAGAACTTGTGATGAACACACATACCACTATATATAAACTAGATATCCAACACAGTTCTGGCACAGTAAACTTTGCTCAATATTCTGTGGTAGCCTATACGAGAAAAGAATCTAAAAAAAGAATAAATATAGGCATGTGTATAACTGAATCACTTTGCTGTACACCTGAAATTAACACAGCCCTGTAAATTAACTATAGTTGAATGAAATTAAAATATGAAAAAAGAAATATTCAACTCTGAGCAGTGGCCTGAAGCACAGATGAACTGGGAAACGCTTGGCTGATGTCAGCATCTTTCTAAGCGTAACTCCACTGAGAGTGCTTGCCAGAGCTCTCCAGCCCTCACAAGTCAGTTCCTCTGGTTCCAGCATGGGCAGTATGTGAGCTCATGTGTATGTGATGTCAAGATACAGACATCCTTGAATCTAAACTGCATAAAATCATAATTACATGTCTTCTGTGTGTAACTGTTTTTACTTGCTTCCAGCCTCGTAACTGAGTGACTCCTAATTCCTACACTTTGGATTTGATACCTGATGAAAGAAATAGTTCATTGTAGGCAGTGGTTTTGAAAAATGTCTGTTTAAGTCCTCTCATCAGACTCAGATTTGCTCAAACACTACTTTTCTACCTCTTTGTATGTCAAACGAGTCTCCCTTTGTAGGTTGCTTTTAGTTTTTAAATAACCTTCACATGCCTATTCCCTTTATTTTTAATTCAGATAATACTTTTAAGTACAAAAAAATTCAAAGAATGAGATTACCAAAAGCATTGTTTCCACTATTCAGAATTAATGACATTGCCTGGTACATTTTTCCCCCCTAAATCTTTTAAGCAAAAACTTGGACTGAAAGATAGGAACCCACAAACCATTCCACCTTTCCATGATGATGGTGAGGGGTGGGAGGAGGCGCTGGAGAATGAATGAAGGAAGAAAGAAAACTGAACTCTGATCAACTCCCGGGCATATCCACTCTTCTCCTTCACTCTGCCTCGGGCATCATCGTGTTCTCCTAAAGCTTTCAGACCAGGCGAGGGGCGGAGGCAGTGATGAGTGTGTTGGAGGCTTCCCCTCACCCCACCGCTGGTGCCCGCGAGACCACAGCGATAACAGCTTACATGAGTCTGGAGAGAACCATCCAAAACATGAAACTCAGTTTATTTCCCCTTGGTTTCTCTTTATTTTCAGCAGTCAGTATTCTCACCTGGGAAATCCCATGGACACAGGAGCCTGGTAGGTTACAGTCCCTGGGGGCCACAAAGAGGTGGAGATGGCTGAGACAAATTAGCAGTCGCACGGGGACTCCTTAATGGTGTTCCAACTCCTGAATGTACCAGAGAGATGGGCGCGCACCCCTTGTTCCCCCCCAAATTTGCAGATCAAAATCTGGGAAAGGGCCATCGAGTCCACTGTGGGAATAATGCCCGAGAATCTGGAAGGCGGAGGAACACTTAGCCCCAGCTGTGGGTGTCGCCGGGAATGTGGCCTCCGGTGAGAATTCGACGGGCTGTCCTCCAAGACGTGCTGATCATTGTCCCCACTAAGCGCAGCAAAGAAAGGAAAGAAGTGAGGAGAGCTAGCCTTCTCGGGGAGACAGCTCCTCCTGCCAAACACGTGTTGCAGACCCAGCCGTCAGGTGGGCGGGAGGGGGCGGGGGAGCAGAGATTTCTGAGGCAAGATACGGTGGAAGGTTTGTGAATTTGGGCCCGTGTTCACGTGTTCTCCTCGCCTCAGTGGGCTGATGTTTTGAGACCATGGTGACTCCCAGGAAGGGGAGGGAGGGGCGGGCAGGGTGTCTGGGACCTCCCTGGCTCAGCCCTAAACGGTGGGTACAGTGCATGCGCCCAGCCCCGGACTAAACTGCAGACGCCCACTCCCACCGCTCAGAGCAGTCACACTCACTCTAAGGAAGACGGCAAAGAAAGACAGGGGACAGGGGATGTTTCAGTCCCCTGAAGCTCGGCTTAAAGTCGCACAGTCTGCCCCGCTCATATGCGCATGTGGTTTGCTGACCTTTTATCTCGGCTGATTACTCACTTCTGTGGTTCCTCTAAGCACCAACAATGTCAGGACCCACGTCTGTCTCTGTTCCCTCAAAATCCGAGTGAGTAATTGAAACTGGCCCTACTGTTTTTTAACTTTCTGTGGGGAGCCCAGCCCAGCAGCCCATCTGGTGTGGAAATTTTTGAAAGACACGGAAGGTACATTATTCTTAGCCAAAGGATTTCTCTTGGAATTTGAAATTGCTCTCAGTCTTTCATCCTTGCTTCCTGCAGCCTCCCTGGTCCCCATGTTGTGACCAGATGCCCCAGAGACACTCAGAGACTGTTTCCCCTTGGCTTCACGTTGGGGCCATGGAAAGGCTTCAGTAACACATGGAGTTTATTCATAATAACATTCCAGCCTATCGTATACAGTAAAAATAAAATGGAAATTGGTAGATGGCAGATTCAATCATTTCATTATCCACACATGGTGTTGTTGTTTGGCCTCTAAGTCCTGTCTGGCTCTATGTGCCCCCGTGGACTGTAGCCCGCCAGGCTCCTCTGTCCATGGAATTTCCCAGGCAAGAATACTGAAATGTGTTGCCATTTCTTTCTCCAAGGGATCTTCCCAACCGAGGGATCGAGCCAGAGTCTCCTGCGTTGCAGGGAAATTCTTTACCATTGAGCCACCAGTGCGCTGAAGAGAGAGATGACAGAAAAATCTCAGGCACAAACATCTCAGTTGTTTTAAGTGGGAACCCAACACACCTTGACCACCCCAAGGGCAGTCGTATGTGAAAGCTGGTGTTTACATCTACAGTTCTTTATGGTGAGCATGATATAGTCTATGAGATGACTCTTCTGCAGTTTTCGTGAGAGAGATTTTGCTTTCTCTCATCAAACTCATTCCCAGCCTTTCTTTACCACCCAGCTTAGATTCTAAATTTTAATAAGGCCGAAGAATTGATGCTTTTGAACTGTGGTGTTGGAGAAGACTCTTGAGAGTCCCTCGGACTCCAAGGAGATCCAACCAGTCCATTCTAAGGGAGATCCGCCCTGGGATTTCTTTGGAAGGAATGATGCTGAAGCTGAAACTCCAGTACTTTGGCCACCTCATGCGAAGAGCTGACTGATTGGAAAAGACTCTGATGCTAGGAGGGATTGGGGGCAGGAGGAGAAGGAGACAACAGAGGATGAGATGGCTGGATGGCATCATGGACTGGATGGACGTGAGTCTGAGTGAACTCCAGCAGATGGTGATGGACAGGGAGGCCTGGCGTGCGGCGATTCATGGGGTCGCAAAGAGTCGAACATGACTGAGTGACTGAACTGAACTGAATGATGTGTTATGAGTCAACTTGATGACATACCTCATATATGTGCATATTCTTTTCATAAATTTCCAACAGTTGAAATATATCAGAACCTATATAGTATCACACATAGCATGATACAAATTATGATCATTTATAATTTAAGTGTTGCGATGGACAAAAACATTTTATAGACATTCAGTTCAGTTCAGTTCAGTTCAGTTCAGTCGCTCAGTCATGTCCAACTCTTTGTGACCCCATGAATCGCAGCACGCCAGGCCTCCCTGTCCATCACCAACTCCTGGACTTCACTCAGACTCATGTCCATCAAGTCAGTGATGCCATCCAGCCATCTCATCTTCTGTTGTCCCCTTCTCCTCCTGACCCCAATCCCTCTCAGCATCAGAGTCTTTTCCAATGAGTCAACTCTTCGCATGAGGTGGCCAAAGTACTGGAGTTTCAGCTTCAGCATCATTCCTTCCAAAGAAATCCCAGGGCTGATCTCCTTTAGAATGGACTGGTTGGATCTCCTTGCAGTCCAAGGGACCCTCAATAGTCTTTTCCAACACCACAGTTCAAAAGCATCAATCCTTCAGTGCTCAGCCTTCTTCACAGTCCAACCCTCACATCCATACATGACCACAGGAAAAACCATAGCCTTGACTAGCCAGACCTTAGTCGGCAAAGTAATGTCTCTGCTTTTGGATATACTATCTAAGTTGGTCATAACTTTTCTTCCAAGGAGTAAGCGTCTTTTAATTTCATGGCTGCAATCACCATCTGCAGTGATTTTGGAGTCCCCCAAAATAAAGTCTGACACTGTCTCCACCGTTTCCCCATCTATTTCCCATGAAGTGATGGGATCGGATGCCATGATCTTAGTTTTCTGAATGTTGAGCTTTAAGCCAACTTTTTCACTCTCTTCTTTCACTTTCATCAAGAGGCTTTTTAGCTCCTCTTCACTTTCTGTCATAAGGGTGGTGTCATCTGCGTATCTGAGGTGATTTATATTTCTCCCAGAAATCTTGATTCCAGCTTGTGTTTCTTCCAGTCTAGCATTTCTCATGATGTACTCTGCATAGAAGTTAAATCAGCATGGTGACAATATACAGCCTTGACGTACTCCTTTTCCTATTTGGAACCAGTCTGTTGTTCCATGTCCAGTTCTAACTGTTGCTTCCTGACCTGCATACAGATTTCTCAAGAGGCAGTTTAGGTGGTCTGGTATTCCCATCTCTTTCAGAATTTTCCACAGTTTATTGTGACCCACACATTCAAAGGCTTTGGCATAGTCAATAAAGGAGAAATAGATGTTTTTCTGGAATTCTCTTGCTTTTTCCATGATCCAGCGGATGTTGGCAATTTGATCTCTGGTTCCTCTGCCTTTTCTAAAACCAGCTTGAACATCAGGGAGTTCACGGTTCACGTATTGCTGAAGCCTGGCTTGGAGAATTTTGAGCATTACTTTACTAGCATGTGAGATGAGTGCAATTGTGCGGTAGTTTGAGCATTCTTTGGCATTGCCTTTCTTTGGAATTGGAATGAAAACTGACCTTTTCCAGTCCTGTGGCCACTGCTGAGTTTTCCAAATTTGCTGGCATTTTGAGTGCAGCATTTTCACAGCATCATCTTTCAGGATTTGAAACAGCTCAACTGGAATTCCATCACCTCCACTAGCTTTGTTCATAGTGATGCTTTCTAAGGCCCACTTGACTTCACATTCCAGGATGTCTGGCTCTAGATTAGTGATCACATCATCATGATTATCTGGGTCGTGAAGATCTTTTTTGTACAGTTCTTCCGTGTATTCTTGCCACCTCTTCTTAATATCTTCTGCTTCTGTTAGGTCCATACCATTTCTGTCCTTTATCAAGCCCATCCTTGCATGAAATGTTCCCTTGGTATCTCTAATTTTCTTGAAGAGATCTCTAGTCTTTCGCATTCTGTTGTTTTATTAGTAAACATTATTAAAGATGTTTTACCTGTTGTATTTCTGAAAAAAATCTGATGGTGTTATCTGATTGTAATCACTGTAGATACTCCATGTATAAATCCAGCACTGATTCTTTAACCAGATTGATATTCAAACTGTGTACAAAGCTTTCTGTTAATGAGGAGAATTTTAAATGCTGAAGTTCTATTTTATACACAAAGTCTTCCTGACTTGAACCGTAGTAACATTGAGTTCAGGTTGTTCTGATGATGCTTATGACTATGACTCTCCACCTCTGTGACCCCACTACAGAAAAATCTTTGAATGCGCCACAGTCATCCAAGACTTGTCTAAGGTTCTGAAGTGGACCGCACACACCATCTCCAGCAACAGGCAGAGGCTGGAGAAATCCTTGGCCTTGTCTCTTTCTTACCTTTCAATCCCATAAGCATGTACTGAATTCCCATCCGTTGTCGAGTACCATAATCAAGTGCCAGGGACTCCAAGTCCAGGCCCTCACACCTTCTCTGGGCACATCTTCCGGGATGCACTTTCTCCTTCTTCTCACCCTTCCCTGTTAATCCATCTCCATTTAGTTCCACTGCTGCCTCTTGCTCACATCAGCTTTTCCCAGGATAATCTTCACTTCCCAGAGCCTCCATGAGATTATCTAAAGAGCGTCTCACATGTCCACAGCTACACCTGACAAGGAGAAACAGAAAGTAGAAACAACCACCATCCATAATTAAATTCAACACAGAGTGAATCATATATGTACCCATTAGGTTTCTTCAGCGTGAATTTGCCATAGATAGAAGTCTTCACTTGGTCATGTGTGAGCAGTTGTTGTGGCCAAAAACATTTGAAAACAGATGAGAAACTATTTTGTAAGAATGATGTCATTTCAACGTATCTATGCAATTGCTTTTGTATTAGAGCTCATACTGGTAACTTCCCTATTAGTTAATAAATATTATTAGCCTTTTACTAAATTAGCACTTTTCTGTATTTATTGATTGATTGATTTAAATTAATTTATTTTCAGTCAGTCAATTCAGTCCCTCCGTCATGTCCGACTCTTTGTGATCCCATGGACTGCAGCACTCTAGGCTTCCCTGTCCATCACAAAATCCCAGGACTTGCTCAGATTCATGTCCATCAAGTCAGTGATGACATCCAACCATCTCATCCTCTGTTGTCCCCTTCTCCTCCCACCTTCAATCTTTCCCAGCATCAAGGTCTTTTCCAATGAGTCAGCTCTTCATATCAGGTGACCAAAGTATTGGAGTTTCAGCTTCAATATCAGTCCTTCCAATGAACACCCAGGACTGATTTTCTTTAGGATGGACTGGTTGGATCTCCCTGCAGTCCAAGGGACTCTCAAGAGTCTTCTCCAACACCACAATTCAAAAGCATCAATGCTTCTGTGCTCAGCTTTCTTTATAGTCCAACTCTCATATCCATACATGACCACTGGAAAAACCATAGCCTTGACTAGATGGACAGTTGTTGACAAAGTAATGTCTCTGCTTTTTAATATTCTGTCTAAGTTGGTCATAACTTTCCTTCCAAGGAGTAAGCGTCTTTTAGTTCAGTGTTGACTGGAGGATCTCAGTCTCCATTTATCACCCCTCCATTCTTCAGCTGAAGACCCTGGAGCCTCGGCAGTCATGGTTTATAGATGCAGTGCAAAACATCCTGTCTAAGTGATGTGCCTTCAGCCCAAGACCTGCCCTCTGTTGCACACTGGAAAAGACTAAGTTGACAGTTACCACAGAATGTGAGCGGTTTGAATGTGATCAGAAGAAATGGCAAGTATATACAAAACCCAGTCCGCTTTTACTCATGAGTGACCTGTTTGGACTTCCAAGCCACCACCATGGACCAGGATTTTGTCACTTCACTGTTACCATTTTTAGCCTCGTCTTTTGTGGATCTGACAGCTTGATGATCCTGGTTCCCTCCAGGGTGTAATGGCAGCTACGTCAGTGACAGTGGTGGTGACTGTACATGAGGCCAGGGGTTCTGCAGCTTCTTCCTGCGGTTCACATCCGTCTTGGCTGAAGGCATTGTCACCGTCTCAGAGGCCAATAATAAAAACTTGTCATCTCATGTTATTAGGCACATCCAGCCTCCAGCAAATCAACACTGAACATTAATTGGAAGGACTGACGTTGAAGCTGAAGCTCCAATATTTTGGCCACCTAATACAAAGAGTCGACTCCTTGGAAAAGCCCCCGATGCTGGGAAAGATGTTAAGGCAAAGGAAAAGAGGGCTGCAGAGGATAAGTCTGTGAGATAGCATCACTGGCTCAATGAACAGGAATTTGAGCAAACTCCAGGAGAGGGTGGAGGACAGAGGAGCCTGGCATGCATGGGATTGCAAAGAGTTGGACATGACTTAGTGCCTGAACAACAGCAACCATCTCCATAGAAGCTCAACAAGAGAAATCATTGTTATTTTCCACCACTTTGTCTAATACATTTTAAGTGGCTGATTCTCCCTGGTTGTGTGACCTTCAGTGGGAACGGCCCATCCATCATGCTTTGAACTTTTCATCCTGTCTCACGCTCATTTCATCTTTGCAAGGAAACCTTTGTCCACAGCCCTGTTTACGACTCACGAGGGAACTGCAATCTGTGTACCTCAGAAGCTCATGTGACGCTCAGGTTTGGGAGGAAAGAGCACCAGTTAAGCACCTCCAGAATCAAGAGCACTTGGTTGTGGAGGAAACACATCTACCATTTTCTCCATCATCATCTTGGGTGATGAAAACTCTCTGCTTTCAACAGAAATCAAATACTGCATGTGCAATAGTGACTTTCTAGTAGGGATCTGAGAAATGTCCATAAAACTGTATAGACTTTGCATTTCTTTACATCAATAGAGTAGAGTGAAATTAGTCCTGATAATTTTGTTTGGTATAATATAAAGCCTGGCTTGTAAATGCTGGTCACCAGCTCATCTAAGTTTCTAAGTGGAAAAGAAAGTCCTCAGGGTTTTGCTGCTGGGGAAACAGTCTTTGAGCAAATTCTTGCAGCTTCGCTGTGTCTTCCAGAGGCAGGAATTAAAAGCATTTAGTAACAGACAAATAAACAAACATGCAAAAATCTTGTCCAAATGCTAGAGTAAAATAAATGTCCTAATCATGCACCATTTTTTAAACTAATTAATGACTTGGAAATGCATTTTTCTGAAGGTCTGGCTATAAAGGCAGGTGTTCAAATATTCAGCCCAAAGATGGTGTTGGAGATGGTTGTTCCCAGAGGGAGAGCGGTCCTCTGTTGATAACTCCATCTTGTCTGCTGCACTTTAGAGATGGAACAAAATTACTCTGGAAAATATTTATTTTTCTTCAAATTAGTGCAAAAATATGGACAGAAAATGGGCCTTGAAGAATACATACAATCTTACTTAATATTATTGTCACAGGCTGGTAAGATGATGTGCCATTTCTAATTCTTTGTGAAATATTTCTATTTGTAAATAAAATTATTTGTAACTTATAAAAATTGTAGAAATGGCTAATAAGACACTTACATTATATGTTCATTAACTCATTTTTAGTGCCAGCCTGTTGGGGGATTAGATTTAGTTCTTTCCCCAAAATTCAGTACTGTACCACCGTAAAAAATATCTATGGGTGAGTGATTTTCAATTGACTCATGAACATCCCAGTTTCATGCATTAAGCAAGAAGTGAGGAGTACATTTTCACACAGAATCTAGGGAGAACAAGAATGACAGAGCCAATAAAATCAAGTAGGGTGTGTCTGAGAAAGCTGTCAGCAAAACAGCTTCTCTGAATTTCAGCAAAGAGTCGCAGTGGAGAGACGTGTATGTATGGAAAGTGTGACTCACTGGAGCACTTGGGGATTCCTGCCCTGGCCTGGCCCAGCCTCGCAGAGCCTTCAGAAGGGGACCAGCTGCCTCTGGAGCCCTGAAATAGGAGGAGCTTGGCGTGGACGTGGCATTGAAAGACCGAAGGAGCACAGGCCAGCGAGGTTGGCAGAGCGGAGGGGAGTGGGGTAGGGGAGGCGAGCAGGGCCATGCCTTTGGGGGATTCCTTTGATCCAGCAATGTCTATTTTATCCTGAAAAGGGGACAAAAAGGAGAAAGCTCAAATTCTCCCAAAGTAGGATGATTCCTGGGGCTTCCCAGGTGGCACCAGGGGTAAAGAACCTGCCTGCCAATGCACGAGACATTAGAGGCACCAGTTCGATCCCTGGATTGGGAAGATCCTCTGGAGGAGGGCATGGCAACCCACTCCAATGTTCTTGCCTAGAGAATCCCATGGACAGAGGAGCTTGGTGGGCTACAGTCCATGGGGTTGCAAAGAGCTGGACACGACTGAGTGGCTGAGCTTGCACACACACAAGAGGAGGCCCTCTAATTTGAGTACGCACCCTGCTCTCAGATGCTACAGCCTCAGCCAGGCTCCCTAAGTGATGGTGCCTTTCGTGACTCAGCTGCAAAGACTGCAGGAAGAGAATGGGAACTTGACAGCAACTTGACCGACACGACCTCAGCCGGGCGACCAAGGTCAGCGCTAGCCGTGAAAAGTCACGGGAAGAGCACGGACCCCTGCTACTGCGTGATGAGATGGCGCTTTACCTCCCTGGTTTAAAGCCCATAACCCCAGACTAATCATGAGAAAACCATCAGACAAATCCCCACTGAGAGGCGCTCTATAAAACGTGTGACCATTGCTCCTCAAGACTGTCAAGGTCGTGGAGACTCTGAGAAACTGCCGTAGCCCAGGAGAGCCTAGGGAGACCAGACGCCTGAATGTTGTGTGCGTGTGATGTGGGGAAATGCTTTGTGATTTCTACTATTCATGAAAATGGAGAGTGATTTATGAAAATGGTTATGTGACCTTTTATCACAAAGAGCGCTGGGAGGAAGTGATTCAGGATTCCGGGAGAGAGGCCGTGGAGCGGGAGCTTCAGCACCACCACCGCTGCTGGACCAGGAGGTTGCCTCCCGAGGCTCTGGCCCATGTGTTTCGGGTCCTTATCCCAGCACCATCCTGGTGGGGTGGCGGGAGCAGGCGTTCCTTCTGACTCAGTCATCCTGCTGCTGCTTTGAAGCAAACGTTTCTTCCAGAGGCAAAGTGAGTTCCTGGGATTAAAGTAAAATCCAGGAGAATTGCAAGGGACTTAGATGCCCACTTGTGAAAACAAGTCCCGGAGACAAGGGCTCTCTGAATCCCTCAGGTCTGCAGCACAAGTCCATCAGAAACTTACAGCACTTGAACATAAAAATGCCAGTATTATCGAAGTTCAGAAATCTCTTACCTAAATCCTTCCATCAGCAGAAATATTGTCATCTTTACGCCCATCCCAATGAGGAAACTGGAAGGTCATCAAATGTTTTCAAGATCACACAATGAGTGCATTTCAGGATGGCCTAAAAGCTTAGATGTTTCAGGCTCAAAAGACAGTTTTAAAAGCTATACTGCCCTGCCCCCTCTCGCTGAAAAGGGATCCTGTCTCTGGGACTTGACGGTGTTCTTGGGTTTCTGTCAATTTAAATTTAACTTTGTTCTGGCTTCTAACGTACTCAGACAGACACTTGCCATATGGGCAATATAAAAATAAAAGCAGAACTAGCTAGAAAACTGTGATAGGTCCCTTTGTGGAATAAAGACTATAATCTTTTATTTATTAAGATGTTATGTTAAATATTTGAAGAGATCAACATTTAATTTTTAAAAATCTGTTGAGTTTGAAATGAGCTCCTGGTTTCTGAATATCTAAGGAAATAACATCAGAACATCTACTGTATCTTTTGGAGAGAATGGTTATTTACCTATTACTTGTAAAACAGTTTTTCATAGAAATTAAATGTAAGATGAATGTGATGGAATTCCAGCTGAGCTATTTCAAATCCTAAAAGATGATGCTGTTAAAGTGCTGTACTCAATATGCCAGCAAATTTGGAAAACTCAGCAGTTGCCACAGGACTAGAAAAGGTAAGTTTTCAATCAAATTCTAAAGAAAGACAATGCCAAAGAATGTTCGAACTACTGCACAATTGCACTCATCTCACACACTAGCAAAGTAATGCTCAAAATTCTCCAAGCTAGTCTTCAACAAGAACTTCCAGACGTTCAAGTTGGATTTAGAATAGGCAGAGGAACCAGAAATCAAACAGCTAACATCCATAGGATCATAGAAAAAGCAAGAAAATTCCAGAAGAACTTCTTCTTGGTTGACTATGCCAGAATCTTTGACTGTGGATCACAACAAACTGTGGAAAATTCTGAAAGAGATGGGAATACCAGACCACCTTACCTGCCTCCTGAGAAATCTGTATGCAGGTCAAGAAGCAACAGTTAGAACTGGACATGGAACAACAGACTGGTTCCAAATCAGGAAAGGAGTACATCAAGGCTTTATATTGTCACCCTGCTTATTTAACTTATATGCAGAGTACATCATGAGAAATGCCGAGTAGGATGAAGCACAAGCTGGAATCAAGGCTGCCAGGAAAATATTAATAATCTCAGATATGCAGATGAAACCACCCTTATGGCAGAAAGTGAAGAGGAACTAAAGAGTCTCTTGATGAAAATGAAAGAAGAGAGTGAGAAAGCTGGTTTAAAGATCAACATTCAAAAAAAGGAAAACCATGGCATCTGGTCCCATCACTTCATGGAAAATAGGTGGGGAAACAATGGAAACAGTGACAGACTTTATTTTCTTGGGCTCAGAATCACTGCAGATGGTGACTGCAGGCATGAAATCAAAAGATACTCATTCCTTGGAAGAAAAGGTATGGCAAACCTAGACAGCACATTAGAAAGAAGAGACATTATACTTCACTGACAAAGGTCTGTATAGTCAAGGTATAGTTTTCCAATAGTCATGTATGGATATGAGAGTTGTACCATAAAGAAAGTTGAGTGCCAAAGACTTGATGCTTTTGAACTGTGATGTTGGAGAAGACTCTTGAGAGTCTCTTGGACTGCAAGGACATCCAACCAGTCCATCTTAAAGGAGATCAGTCTTGAATACTCATCGGAAGGCCTGATGCTAAGGCTGAAGGTCCAATACCTTGGTCACTTGATGCAAAGAACTGACTCATTGGAAAAGACCCTGATGCAGGGAAAGATTGAAGGCAGGAGGAGAAGGGGACGGCAGAGGATGAGATGGTTGGATGGCATGACTGACTCCATGGATATGAGTTTGAGCAAGCTCCAGGAGTGGGTGATGGACAGGGTAGCCTGGCAGGCTACAGTCTATGGAGTTGCCAAGAGTCAGACATAACGTTGTGACTGAGCACACAGCATAAGGAAGCAGAGTCTATATTCTCAGCTCTTGAACCAGGTCTAGACTTTGGACGTGGAAGGGATGTTACAAAACCACCAGGCGTAGCCATCAGGAGTCCTTGAAGCTTCTAGCTCTTGAAACAAGACTGCCATGAAAGGAAGCTCAGGCTGCTCTTCAGGAGTCACTTGGTCCATCAACCCTGACAGGTGAGTGAGCCGTCCTGAGCCGTCCAGTCTTGGAGGAGTCACCAGATGTATGGCCCCAGGCAACATTAGCCAACCAGCTCTCCAGCAGACCCCGTCCCCAATTCCTAACCTAAAAACCCATAAACAAATAAAGCAGCCGTTTTTAACTAAAATTTGGTTTTAATGTGTTACAGAGCAATAGATGCCTGATGCATGGAGAGGTCATGACAGTGTGGGAGGTGTGCATATGTAAGCTGTGATTATTGACTGATGTGTGCAGAAGTAGACAGATATCAGAATACAAAGGCTTTAACTTTTAACAGCAGGATACGCTTGTAAACCACCCCCCTTTTTATGCCTTATTTTTTCACTGGTAACTGAGACTCAGATGGATAGAATAATCAACTTAGTTGTTTAATCCTTATTTAGTGAGAGAAAGGCAAAAAAACACAAAATCTTCACTCTGGAATTTGGTCATCCCATAAGGGTAGTTGTGGACCTTTTGAAATCAACTGAGGACAATTCAAATCACATGGGTTGATATGGTGGTGGCCTCAAGAGAGATGAATGGAGTCCTGCAAAGTAATTGACAACAGTGGGTTAGGGTCCCATGATTTGAAAAAGAGGAATTTGAGATATTTCATGTTTTAAAAGAAGTGCTTCCCAAGGCATAATAAGTATGTATATCAGAGGGAAGGGAATGCAGATTCTAGGTCGGCAAGATGATGAAAATGAGAATTACTCCCGGCTCAACTTGGCACGATGGTTTGTTACCCCTGAAACCTTGGGCACCTGTGATGTAGGACATAAAGGAAGAGGCCCACTTTCTGTGCTGTCTTGATCTCTGCTGCCACTGATCTGACTCTTCTTGACAGCAAGTCCTTCCTCACTTACTCGAGTGGGTACATGTCCAGCCAGACCACCCTACCCACCCAGAGGACCAGGAGCACCTCCTGTGTGTCCTTGAGCAGTGGCATCAGTTGCCCGTCACTCACGGGATTATCCAACAAGTCACCCACGAGGGCAAAAACCCCCTTGTCACTAGAAAGCTTGCCTCCTGCAGCTCTCAGTGCTTTGTTCTGTCCCCAGTGGAACCTTCCTGTGGGCTGTGAGCCTGGCGTCCTTCCCTGGACTGTGAGTGCATGTCACCAATAAGCCACCGCCATCCTCACCCGTCCAGTATTGAGCATAGCGTGTTCATCCACTCCCCCATGTCTCTAGAGTGGGGATCCTTCCCTCATCTGGGTGGTAAAGGAGAGGTGATAAGACCAGAACCCCAAACAGAGGGCTGATCAAAGGATTATGTTCCCATCAAGGTGCCTGGGTGGCCAACCTGGGTCAGCCCAATGCCTTTGGGGAGTCAAGCCGCTTGTCACTGGCATGGCACAAGCTTAAACTGTTCACGCAGGCAGGCTGGTCACTTAGAGCCGACATGGCAGGCACAGATGAGAACCTGGTACCCTCATTGCTTGAGAGAAGATACAAGGAAGCACCCTTTTTTCTGGACTGTGTAAGTTCTCTGGGATCTTGGAGAGTTTGGGGTGAAGAATGCAATCTAAGCTGTTGATTGGATGTGAAATCTATGAATGTATCTGCCTCCTAAATCCATACTGGTTACGGTACTAATTGTTCTACTCACCTTAGAACTTGATAAGAAAATAATGTCTAGACCATGAATGTACTGCTGCTGCTGCTGCTACTAAGTTGCTTCAGTCGTGTCCAACTCTGTGCGACCCCATAGACGGCAGCCCACCAGGCTCCCCCATCCCTGGGATTCTCCAGGCAAGAACACTGGAGTGGGTGGCATTTCCTTCTCCAGTGCATGAAAGTGAAAAGTGAAAGGGAAGTCGCTCAGTCGTGTCCGACTCCTAGCGACCCCATGGACTGCAGCCCACCAGGCTCCTTCATGCATGGGATTTTCCAGGCAACAGAACTGGAGTGGGGTGCCTTCTCTGATGAATGTACTGAGAAGCTGTTTTGTAAGTATGGAGGTGACCTGCTCTGGGGGCAGGCTTTACACCTGATCTCCAGGAGCCCCCAGGGGCCCCCTGCATACCTGTGCCATCACCTTGGCTCCCCTGCCTGGCTGGATTTCTCAGATGGGTTCATGATAAATGCCTATGGAAAATGATTGCAAGTGAACACAAGCATTGCTTATTCCTGGGGGCAGGGGGCAGCTACTGAAAACTAGCATAGCAGGCCGCACTAGGTCTAGGCAAATGCTTTACAACTGTATCTAAGTTCTTGACCTTCACTTAAAACTGAGGCCACCCCTTTCTTCTGTGCTCCAGCAAAGGAAAATAGCCAGTTTGTTTGCCTCTCCTTCGAGGGGTGTATTTCTCCACAGGATTCCCATGCCTTGGTTGACTTGTCACACAACTCTCTTATGGCCTAAGTGAAATTTAGGGCTTTGTAGAATAACTGCCTTCTCCTCCTTAGGTTGGAAGCAAAGCTCTGTATTCCCTTCTATGTTATATGTGGAAGTCAAAGCCAACCCTGATTTTAATCGACTGCTATAGTGCTAGTACTTAGAACATAGCAGATGCCCAATAGATGGATGTTTAATGATAAGGGAAGCAATTAAAAAAAAACATTTTATGTAAACACATTGTCCTTGAGTTCTATTTGATTATTTAGAAATTGGATACTAAGCATGATCAATATTTGTAAGAGTAAACACCAATATAATATATAGCGTGAATCTTTTATCCTATATTTAACAAAGGAACCCAACTTTAATTTTAGTTCTGAACGAAGGACAAACAAGATATAAAACAAAATAGAAAACTGCTGTTTATTAGGTTGAGAGCTTTGCAAAGGAGGTAAAATAAACTCTCTCATTGCCAACGTTCAGTACAATGGTTGAGAACCTCCAAGGGTTCCACGTGAAATTCTACAAGATTTAGATGTCTAGATATCCTATCCAATGGTGCCCACAGAATGGGCTGAAGGAACAGAATGGTGGGAACAAGTGGGAATAAGTGGTGACACTCCAGGTGCATGGTGTAAGAAGAAAACTTAATGACCAGCTGGATAAAATTATCTGTTTCATAAGCCGTTGACAACATGTACAATTACCACCAGTGCCACAAACCTGGCATTCACTGAAATCCATTGTTCTGTTCACACTTTGAAATAATATGTCAAGAGTTATTAACTTTTGTCCATATTGTAATAATAGGGATTAAAATGTAAGTTGGTGTAAAATGTAAGTTTAGTCTCTAAGTCGTGTCCAACCCTTGTGACCCCATGGACTGTAGCCTGCCAGGCTCCTCTGTCTATGGGATTTTCCAGGAAAGAATACTGGGGTGGGTTGCCATTTCCTTCTCCAGGGAATCTTCCAGGCCCAGGAATTGAACCCAGGTCTCCTGCATTGCCAGGGATTCTTTACCGACAGAGCTGCGAGGGAAGCCCTCAAATGTAAGTTACTTGGTATTAGTGTAAATGTCGTGTGTGATATAGACTTTCCCTTGTGAAATTTGCTTTGTTTCAGGCTTAATGATGTCTCTCTCCTGTGTTAACATTTCTCTTTTTTCCCCTTTATTTTCTCATAGACCAACTTTCAGAGAGAATATACTTAAGACAGGATCTCCAAAATATTTAAATTGTTGAAAATTCTTAACACATAATGGGTGTAACAAAATACTTTTGTCTTTAAAATGTCAGCTTTAAAGAGACAAGAACACAAAAATATGTGTTTACCAATGGATCATACAAAAAAAAAAATGTTTCTCAGTTAGCAAACTGCCTTTGATCTTAAAGGCTCAATTATTTTCATAAAGAAGTTTTATATCTTAGATACCGTCTTTATCATTTGGAAGGTATTCACAACCCAGGCTTCACGTCAGAAATGCAGTGTACCTAGTAAAATGTATAAATTTGACATGCAATATAGGGCTAGATTGGAAACAAAGGAGAAGAGGGCGACAGGGCATAAGGTGGTTGGATGGCATCACTGACTCCACGGACATGAACTTGGACATGCTGCAATCCATGGGCATCGCCAAGAGTCGGACATGACTGGGTGACTGAACAGCAACAGAGCTAGTCCTTTCTCCCCATTTTGTGTGGTGCCTGTGAATCCACGACGGCAGGAAACTGCACACGCTTCGGCTCAGGGAGCACTGGTCTTAGCATTCTTGTGGGCGTGGTGCATCTGGAGAGCCACTTGCTTGCTGTGGAGCCATTTTGTATTCAGGGTCACCCCCTGCCACGTTCCCTTCTCTTCTGTAGGACTGCTGGGAGGGTTAGGAGACACAGCACTTGTGAGCCAATGTGTGGATTGCTATGCCATTTGGGACATGTATTATTAAAATAAAAACAAACAGTACACAGTAGGGAAAGAATGCTTATTTTAAGAGAGCTCTTTGTTATGCAGCGGTTATAAAACATATCTCTTTTCTTAACCCAATCCTTGTTTGAACTCAAGCACATTCCAGTAGAGGTTGGTAGTTTGCTTCAGTACTTGATGGGAGAGAAAAGATGGAATTTGGTGAACATTGCCCTCGTAGTGAGACCTAGAGAGAGCATATATGTCTGAATGTTTTGCCAGTCTATGCAGCCGATAACACCTGCTCTAACTTTTCTTAATTTCTTCATTTATAAGCAGTAACTTTTGCTTGTAATTTTCCCTTTCCTCCTTTCTCTAATCCAGAACCCTGAATCAATATCTTCTTTGATGATGCTGATCTTTAATCCCACTCACCTTGGAACTTGTCCCTTGCCCAAGGAGTCATGCCCATTCCCACTGGTGCCATCCTGCCCAGATGATGCCCTTGATGTTAGCCTTTTGGAATTTCTGACCTAGGATGGTAGGTCAGATGATACTTATCCCACTCCTGGCTATAATACAATGCTCTTTCTTCACTTTCTTACACTATGTTCTTTTTTCTTGAGATCGCTTTGGCAATGCAGAGTCTTTTGTGGTTCCATAGATATTTTAGGATTATTTGTAATATCTCTGTGGAAAAAAAAGTCGTGGGTATTTTGATAGGTTTGCATTGAATCTATAGATTGCTTTGAGTAGTATAGCCATTGTAGTAATATTCTTTCAATCCAAGAACATGGATTATCTTTCCATTTTTGGTATCATCTTCAATTCCATCACCAATGTTTTTATAGTTTTCAGAGTATAGGTCTTTCACCTCTTTTTGAAAGTGTATTCCTAGGTTCTTTACTCTTTTTGATACAATTTTAACATTTCTTTCTTTCTTTTTTTAACTTTCTCTTCCTAATAGTTCATTATCAATGTATAGAAAAGTAACAGATTTTGGTATAGCATCTTGTATCCTTCAAATTTACAGACTTCATTTATTCTAATAGGTTTTATGTAGAGACTTTAAGGTTCTCTATACAGAGTATCATGTTAATGACAGTTGTATATCTTTCCTTCCATTTTGGATGACTTTTTTTTTTTTTTAAATCTTGTCTGACTGTTGTGCTAGGAATTCTGACACTGTGTTGAATAGAAGTGGTGGTAGTGGACATCCTTATCTTGTGAGTCTTCTCTAAGTGTAAAGGAAGTAGGAATTTGCAGGAAAGGAAAATCTGACTAGAAAATAAATATGTATTAAGGACTAAGGATCAACCACTTAAATAAGCAGTATAATGATTAAAGACAAAATAAAATTGTAAAAGCAATATAACTACAATAAATAGTTAAGGGATAAACATGGAAATATAAAATATAGCATCAAAAACACAAAATTTGGGGAGAGGTGTAAAAACATAGATCTTTTAGGATATGTCACAACTTGATTGACTACCAACTTAAAACAACGACATACAGACGTAGGTCAACATATGTGAATCTCAAGGTAACCACGGATCGAAAACCTAAACTAGATACAAAAATCTAAGAAGGAAATAACACAGCATACTACTAAAGAAAATCATCAAACCACGAGGGAAGAAACAAAAAGATAAAAGCATTAATTATTTTGTCTGATTACTCAGTGCTCATGCTGGAAAACAGACAGTGGTAAGGAGGGTCATGGAAATCAAGCGTTGAGGGTAGGAATCATGTGAAACAAAACTCGCACCCTTCAGGAGCCCAGGGCTGGTGCTGAGTGCATTTCAGCCGTGACCGTCATTATTGCAGTGGAAACATGTTACGATAGTTTTCGTGACGTTGTGTAGTGCAAATTGTGTGGCCTCTGAAAATGTGTGACGGGCGTGACCTTAGGCTGCCCCCACCATCACGTGAGCACGCGGCTTGAAGCAGGAGAGATGGTAATGGGACCCTCCCTCTTTGTTCTCCTCAGCATAGATTTTTTTCTTTTTTTCAGTCTTGTGTACTATGGTGATGTTTTTTGAGCTCAAAGTAGCTCTTGATGAAGCCTTCATCCTTCAAAGCTTCCTGCTAGTACCAAAGCAACACAAGAAATTCAAACTCAGGACCTATTTTCACATACAATACTGTTACATAAAACTCATTTATGATAAGATGTACTTCGAAACTTATGTTAGGTAAATGAAACGATTTAACACTCAAGGCAAGAGAATATTTGGCCTCTCAGGGTGGTTAGCAGTGGGAGAAGTTGAATAAATTTAAAGTTAGACATTCTACTTGACACAAATGGGAATGGATATTGATATCTTCTGGGTCATGCTTTGCAAGAAAAAGACAATGGACCAGAGAGGACAAAATTCATTTCTGTAATAATTTTTCTGTGATTGTGCATATTTTTGCATGTTGAGTTCATACTGTAATTTCCCCAAGAATGTGATTTAGAATAAGAAGAAGGAGAAGGAGAAAAAAGAGGAAGGGGTGGGGGAGAAAGGGGAAAATGTCTTCACCCATGGCATTTGTTCAGGGTGGAAGAACTTGAGTCCTTGATTGGAGACACTCAAGAGGTGTGCCGTGTAGATGCCTCTACAGGCAGAGAACAAAGGTAATGGTCTTGACTTCTTGCCACACTTGCCACAATTGTCCTTTTACTGCCTGTTTGAATAGCCTGTTCTTCCATAATTACTCTTTGTCACACTTTGGCTGGATCTGGCATTCCTCACAATGACAAAGAGAATCTACCGCAGTGGAAATTAATCTCCATGGGGCAATGACATTGAGCACAAACTTGATCCCGTTAGCCACAGAAAGCCAGGACAGTATGTGGAGGAAAATGGATGTGGCCATTTTCTTGGATAACTACTGACCTCTAATCTTGTTTAAAACTGGACGAGAAAGTAAAGAGACAATGAATTAAATGAAAAACATAGCTGTTATGAAGCAAAAGCATCCTGCCTAAGAGAACTCCAGGCTCCAAAATTGGCTTTAAATTTCCGTAATTTAAAAAGATCGGCGAGAACACCTATCAGTTGCTCTATTTCCGGTTCATATTCTCAGTATCTCTGTGTGCTTGCTGAATCAGTTTTAGTCAATTTATTAATCTTCCCTACTGCCCCGTTTTATATCCTCTTTGGGGTCTGTTCTTATGAGATTGTACAAACATCTGCTGTAAACAAGCCTCATGAGGAGGAGAAGGTCTGATATCTGAGCATCTGACTACACTCAGACAGAGCAGTGAAGAAACAGAGAGATGTTCACTCATCTACAACATTGATCTCCCCTGGGAGCTGGGGTTCCATTGCTTTTATAGCATTAATTGTGGAGAGAGAAAAAATCATCCTTATGAAGCATATTTCTAAGAAAAATCACAATCCGTGTAGACAGTCCTATTAACTAAGTCACCATTAATTGCACTTGCCCATTTAGCAGTACAAAACTGTCATAAGTGATTATCATAAAGTGTTTTATAACATATTGTAGGTTTCTAGTTAATCACTGCAGGCCCCTCTATATCTTAGTAAGCAGTTTGTTATCGCCCCTATGGCTTACCATATTCCCTGAACTTCTAAGGGCTCTGGGGGTTTAAACAAAAGCCCAAGGAGAGAATGCTGAGTGCCATTAACTCATTTATCAGTTTGACTCTTCGTATTTCTGATGTCTCCCATAAAGTGGGCTCTAAGCAACTTCATGTGCGACTATCCCAGGACTCCTGGGATGCAAGGAGTTATCATGACTATTGTTGAGGGAAGATCAATCTTTCTCTAACTCGGCTAAATTGGATGGACACACATTAGGTCCACGCTTGAGCATCAGTGGCTCCATTTCTTAGTGATTTATTTCCAGCTCACAGTCAGTCCAAGAGCCTGGACTAAAGATGGATCTGGACCCTGTTCACTCTGGATCTTGGAATAGAATTTCCATCCTGGGGGGCTACCCACCAGGGTTCTACCAATTTTAATTTAAACCCTCAAAACACAAAATAATAGGCCAATGTCTGTGTGAGAAAAATCCCTGGGAGACCCACTCATCTCTAAGCTCGCTCTCTGGAAGTAGGTGGACCCGGTGACTTCTAGGTGACTTAAGACTTTAGAACACGGCTTTCTAAGTGCTCCGTGATGTTTCAACCCTCAGAAGACAAGTTTATTGTGCCATGCTGATGAGTGCACCGTGGGCTTAGCCACTCAGCTGCGTCTGATTCTTTATGGCCGCATGGACTGCAGCCCACCAGACCCCTCTGTCCATGGGATTTCTCAGGCAAGAGTAATGGAGTGGGTTGCATTTCATCCAGGAGATCTTCCCCACCCAGGGACTGAGCCCGTATCTCCCATGTCTCCTACTTTGCAGGCAGATTCTTTACCTGTTGAGCCATGCTTCTGAGTTCAGTTCAGTCTCTCAGTCACATCCGACTCTTTGCTGGACTGCAGCACACCAGGCCTCCCTGTCCATCACCAACGCCTGGAGTTTACTCAAACTCATGCCCATTGAGTCGGTGATGCCATCCAACCATCTCATCCTCTGTTGTCCCCTTCTCCTGCCTTCAATCTTTCCCAGCATCAGGGTCTTTTCCAATGAGTCAGCTCTTCGCATCAGGTGGCCAAAGAATTGGAGTTTCAGCTTCAGCATCAGTCTTTCCAATGAATATTCAGGACTTATCTCCTTTAGGATGGACTGGTTGGATCTCCTTGCAGTCCAAGGGACTCTCAAGAGTCTTCTCCAACACCACAGTTCGAAAGCATCATTTCTTCAGCATTCAGCTTTCTTTATAGTCCAACTCTCACATCCATACATGACCACTGGAAAAACCATAGCCTTGACTAGATGGACCTTTATTGGCAAAGTAATGTCTCAGCTTTTTAACATGCTATCTAGGTTGGTCATAGCTTTCCTTCCAAGAAGTAAGAGTCTTTTATTTTTTTCTTTTAAATCATTAAATTTTATTTTATTTTTTTAACTTACGATAATTTCATGGCTGCAGTCACCAACTGCAGTGAATTTTGGAGATGCTTTTGGAATTTTGGAATGCTTTTGAGAGAAGGAAGCAAATGCACAAGTGTCTTAAAGCACAGTAGGACTTCACTTTCATGCATTGGAGAAGGAAATGGCAACCTACTCCAGTGCTCTTGCCTGGAGAATCCCAGGGACGGGAGAGCCTGGTGGGCTGCTGTCTATGGGGTCGCACAGAGTCGGACACGACTGAAGTGACTTAGCAGCAGCAGCAGCAGGAGGAGCAGGCCATGCAGATTCAAGGTGGAGAGCTCAGGTTTACTTGCGCTCATCTCACTTGTTGCCAAAGTCATCAGGTAGGAATGGCTGGCTGCAGGATTTGTGGGATGAAACATTCTATGAGACGGAAGGAAAACCATCTGGCATTCTCCTTACTCAAGAGCATGAGAAAAGTCTTGAGATAAGGAGGTCGTTGTCTCTTTTGTTCTTTTGTTTTCTTGTTTTTCAAGGAAAAAAGTGAATGTGGCACCAACCACCTTCTGAGAGTTTATTATGCGAATTTCTGCTCATCTCCTCAACTCTGCTAGGTGCTGGCACTTTGGTGGCTTGAGTCTGACTCTGGAGAGAGTGTGTGTATCAGAGAAATCAGCAAATGTTAACAATCAGGGCATGTTTTCTTCTTTTTTAGGAAGCAAGGAATGAAACACTTCTCAACATACAATGGTTGTTTACTAGACTTAAGATAATCTAGAGTTATGCTTATATTGAGTAATTGAATGTGAAAGAGAAGGTAAAAGTAGAGATTTAAGAAGTAAGTCTCTTTATCAGATAATAAAAACTGTAGCAGCATTGACATGTTTATGATTAAGGATACAAGATTCTGAATGAATGTAATTAGACATAAAATAAATTCAGAGATGCTGAAAGCTTCTACAATCATTTAATATACAAAGATCATGTCACAGTACTATTCCCCAAAGAACATTTTTTAAAAGACAGTTTCATGAATAACAAGCACTTGCTTGTTTATTTTGAAAGCAAAATTTCTCAGCTGTCTGTGAACATACAGCTGATACTCTCAATAGAATTTGTAAATAGAAAGCTCTTCGACAAGTTTGTTAAATATCTATTTGATAATGATATTGACTTAAATTGCTCATGTATTACTCACAATAAATTATAAGAAATCAAGAATTGAATTATTAATACTAGAAACAAATATAAATATAAATCTCATAAATATATGGAATATAAATGGCTAACTCTTCAGTAAAAGAAATAGGTATTATGCTGAAATAATATAGCAGGTGACAGATTTTAGAGTTGCCTGCCTACACCGTCTCACAATTGTGAGATCAGTTTTTAGAAGAATCACGTTGTCTGCAAAAAAGAATTATGAGTCATCAGCTTGGCTGGAGTCTTGGTTGCAGGAAAATAACTCAGGAAAAAAGTGATGGTAATATTTGAATTTCCTGAAAGGTTTGTATGCTGTTCCTGTATTCTGGAAATTTTACCTTTTATCCTGAGCTTTTCATGGCAGGAGACAAAGGTATTGTCCTTTCAGGGAGCAAGGTCCTTGTGGCTGCCTCACTGGAAACCCCAACCCTTTCGGGATCCTACTCCTTGCAGCTGGTGGGACCCCTCCCCTGCCTTCAAGGATCCAAAATATTTAGTTTTATCCCACAAATCTCTTCCCTGTTGTTTGTTTGTTTTATACAAATGTTGATGACCCATTAAATTATGGCTAAAATGATTAGCAAGTAATTTTTTCTAGCTCTGTGGGGCCATAACGAACCATGTAAAGGTTATTAAGGAGATTAATATTAAAAATCATATACACGATTAAAGATGACATACAGAATTCTACACTTCATTAATTCATGACTTATTTATTGAATGCCTAGTCCCAATTATTTCTATACTATCAGCGGTTTTTGTTGTTTAAAACTTTTTATCTTGAAAGAAATTGAAGACAGAAAGCATCTGAGTCAACATTATAAATTTGTCATCTTACCCCCACCTCCTCTGCTAGAAGCTCAGCATATTTAAAAGAATTTGATTCCTTCCCATTTGCTTTCTTATTTTAGACAATTTCCACTTACCCATAGTCAGGTAATGACTTATCTGGATTTTTTTTAGGTAAAGAAGGAAAAAGCGTGATAGAGATCCAGCCTTATTCTGCTAGTCATCAAGTCCTCAGTCCTCGGATCTGACCGGACAAGGGCTTGGGAGGAGAAAAGTTGACAGGTCTAGCCATTCCTAATGGCCTTGTATGCTTGACCCTATAGCAAGCAAGCCGGGCAGGAGTGTTTGTCAAATTAAACCGGCAAAGCGCATCAGAATTTTTGAAGGGAATTAGGAGCAGAGGGAAGGCATCTCTCGTTTGTGAAAACAGAGAGTGGAAAGGACGCCGTGTGCCCCCGGCCTGGGCCTTGCTTCGGTCAGGTCCCTCACTCCTGCAGAAAGCAGGGGCCTTCGGAGCAGAGAACGTCAGCGCCAAGGCAGGGGTGACCTGCATTACGCCTCCCGCCGAAACTCAACTTTCCCATCCTGCGCCTTTTGACAGCCGAGAGGAGTCATAGCTCCAACTGTGTGGCCTGCGGCTGAGCTGGACTGGAAAGCAGGGGTCAGGAGGGGGGTTGAGGACTAAAGCACCAAGTCTGGGGATTTTATGCACCAGGGTGCTGCCCAGAGCTGGACCACTTTTCCGGGGTTTCTTGGAATCATCAAACTGCAGCAGACACCGTCTCCAGTGACCTCTCTGAAAGCCAAGGACGGTGCAAAATTGTACTTGGGACTGTGATTTCATGTGATTATAAAACATGCAAAAGGAACCAGGATTCAAGCTAAGAGCAAAGAAACCTCTCTTGTCTACTGTGGTCGTTTGTGGGAAGTCAGAGAGAAAGACAACAGCTCGTGATAGAATGTGACTGACCGTGACGGGGCGAATGGGGAGCCACTCGTGGTCCTTCTCTACTGCAGGATCAGAGGTCGGAAGGCCGTGAAGTGGTTCAGCCCTGGGCTGCGAAGGCTTGCGTGACTCAGAACTCTTCTCTGTTTGATTCTGAGCCTGACATCAAATATTCAGCTGATGGAGTGGCTGTAACAGTACACGCCTGGCATGCAGAGGGGCATTTATGATAATTAGAAATAATCAAATCCAGACCATGGAAATAGGTGCAAGAGAATATTAAGTAATTTGTAGCCAAATGACTTTAGGACCTTAAGGTAAAATTTCCAGGTGCTGCTTCTAGGACCCATAAACACTTGATTTAAAGGGGCAATATTAACATGGAGGTTTATGATCAGAGCATTGAAATGAAATTGATTGTGTCTGCTCCGGCTCTAAAAATAAAAATGGAATAATAATTTGGCTCCTAAGTTAAAAGGCTGAAAACTATGCTTCGCATAGCAAGGCAACATCTGACATTAGCAAGGAGGCTCAGGACCACAGCTCAGAGCAGCAGGAAAGCTTCCAGTCCAGGTGTGGAGAACACAGACTTTTACCCTCTTCTGTTATGTTTCTCTACACGCTCCTGGGACCGAACAGACACCCAGGGTGTAAGACGCTGGCAAAGGCAGTAATGCAGGCAAGCTCCTACACAGGAACCTGGAATGTGATTGTTTAAAATGCTAACTGCTACGGGGCCTGGGTGACATCGAAGTAAGGTGGTCCAGGGTGTGGAACTCGAGGGAAAATTGAGGCCCTGTGAGAGAAACCTGCTTCATAGGGGCTGCAACAATGCTTCCCCCTGGAAGGAGAAAATTGTGTTAGGCTGACTCAGATGTCATCCAGGAAGTGGAGAAATAGAAAAAAATTTTGTCCTCTTTCCTTGCAGATCCATTGAAAAACATCTATCAGAAAGTATCTTGACATCATCCTGAAGATCACAAAGCAGTACACTTGCAAGGCAGCATCTCACACGCTTGAAGGAGTTGAAAATTATTCATCGAATGAACAAAGTCAATAGACACAGGCACCTGTAGGAAACAAGAAAGATATTAGCCGGTAATTTGAAAACATGGCTTTTCTTCCCTCCTGAGGGATTTACTGGCCATTCAAATTGGGTCCCTGGTGGGTCAGGTGGTAAAGAATCTGCCCGCAAAGTGGGAGACCTGGGTTCGATACCTGGCTGGGGAAGATCTGGAGAAGGAGATGGCTACCCACTCCAGTATTCTTGCCTGGAGAATTCCACAGACAGAGAAGCCTGGTGGGCAAAAATCCATGGGGTCACAAAGAGTCAGGCACAACTTAGGGAGTGAGTGACAACAACTAATATTACAAAAGCTAGAGAACGTCTTCATGGTTTTATGAAGATTTTCAAAGTACTGAGGGATGAATAAAGGCTAAGATAAGTTTCCTGATGTGAACTGCATTCCTGTTCGAGTGTAAACTCTGTGAATGAAGGAAATTTACATCTTGTTCCCAAGACCTGGAAATGTAACGTAACGAGACAGCGGCTGACACATAATGAATTCTGTTAAAGGAAAGAACAGAGGTGTGAAACATTGCATAGGACAAAATTAGCAATGGAATGTAAACGACGTTTACAACAACAACAGCTTATAGATTTATTCTGACTTTTGAAAAAAAAAATTACTCTCAAAATTTGTTCGGTGACATATAACGTCACCACTGCAGCTAAATGTTATTGGCGAAATAGCTCATTTAGCAAGTGACATTGTTAAAATGGAGGTTTCCTATAAAACTGCATCTTCCAGTGAACTGGAATGTCTCTTTTGTCAATTTTTTCCTTCAGTTAAACCGTGATGGCATCAATGTGTATGATATACAGTTCACGTATCTTCAGCATTTTGCATAACAGTTTGCCTTTCTTTGAAAAGTCCTGGTTACTTGAGGTTGTAGTTTGTTAGAATAAGGAGAAAGCTTGGGGTGGTAGGTCTCTTTGGGATAGAACGTCTCTTTGTGTAGTATGTATCTGACTCTGAAAATGCCCTTTGAGGTATGTTTCCTATTCTAGGTTCATCCGTGAGGACATCAAGGTGATAGAGGTAGAGGGTACTCTCTGAATTCCATATCTATTTCAGCATCACTAATTATCCAAAGTCAGTTACCTAAAACCAAAACTGGGTACATTTATTATCTCAGTTTCAGAAGGTCAGGAGTCTGGACCTTCCGCTCAGGGTCACACAGGCTGCATCCAAAGTGCTGGCCTGGGGAGAGGGCGTTTCCTGTCTCTGTAGAAGTGATCCTCTCAGCTCCCAAGGGCAGCTGCTACCCCACCCGCTCAGCTCTCTCCTCTTCCTTAAGGCTAGAGCAGAGCACATCCCTGCCTGGAGACGGACTCCTCCACACCTTCCTTACAGGGCTCACCCAGAGAGGACAGGTGCCCCAGGACAATCTGCATTTTGAATACCTGCAATTCATCTCATCTTTTTGCCTTTTATACAGTTGAGTTCATTGAATCTGAAGCTCCAATACTTTGACCATCTGATGCGAACAGCTGACTCATTGGAAAAGTCCCTGATGCTGGGAAAGATTGAGGGCAGGAGGAGAAGGGGGCAGCAGAGGATGAGATGGTGGGCTGGCATCACTGAATCAGTGGACATGAGTTTGAGCAAGCTCCAGGAGACAGTGAAGGACAGGGAAGCCTGACGTGCTGCGGTCTACGGAGTTGCAAACAGCCGGACATGGTGACCAAACAAACAAATAATTCATCTCATCAAGAGCTTGAACTACACCTGGAGAGCCCCTTTGCCATAGAACAGCGCCTGATCACAGGTCCTATTTGCTGAATTTTGACCCCCCCCCCAAATATACTCAAGTCCTAACTCTCAGTACCTGCAAATGTGACCTTATTTGGGAACCGGGTCTTTGCAGAGGTCAAGCAGGGGTCCTCAGAGTGTACTAGTGCCCTTATAAAATATAACATCTGGACGTAGACTCACACTCAGGGAGAGTGCTATGTGAAGGTGAAGGCAGAGACGGGGTGATGCTTCCAGAAGCTGGGGACCCCAGAGACCACCAGCACACCCCCAGGAGGTGGGAGGTAGGCTTGGTGCAGGCTCCCCACGCCTGCTCGGGAGGAAGCAGCCCTTCTGGACTTCTGACCTCCAGAGCCGTGAGACAGCGAATGCCTAGTGTTTCAGTCACCCAGTCTAGGATGCGCTTTCCGGGAGCCCTGGGAAACTGCAGCTACGGGAGGGCTGTGCCATCGTGTCCACAGCTCTGCCCACCCTCAGAGAGAGGGTGTCCTACAGAGCGCTTGCCTCACAGAAGGGGACCCCTAGGACTTCTGTCCAGCTGCATATCTTCCCAGACCCCCAGCGCGCTCTCCCCCTCCTCAGCACCAGCAGGACAGGCAGAACGCCCAGAGGGCTTGAAGACGCTGCTCCGGCTCTCCCACGGGCCCCGAACCATCACTGTGCGTGCGGGCTGGTGATCCACGTCACACTCCTAGGCCCCAGTTTCCTCATCTTTAAAATTAGAGGCTTGAGGTAAGTGATCCCTAAAGTTCTTTATTTTCTGAGATTCCGCACTTGATTCTCTTTGCAGAGTTACGTGCCGGGACTTGGTTAGAGTCGGCCCCCTTGCAGTCCTGAGGCCAGCCTTCCCGCTTTGAGGTTTTGTAGCTGTGTGCTGTGTAACTGGCTTGCCAACATTTGGATTATTGGATAAACAAGACATTACCTCACTTGGTTTTATTGGGTAGGGTGTATAATTAACCTTTTTAATGGAAATATAGACAGGCAAGCTTATCTTATGAGCATCTTTGAATAAACTCTCCCAGTGGTTTGAATCTTTGTTTCTGACCTGACTTGCTAGAGAAATTTTTTTTTTTGAAAATTAATTGAAATCTTTTCAGTGTAAATGTCACTTCAAGCCCATAATTCTCCCACCTCCTTATTATCCCAGTTAATAAAATAAGGCTTACACATTTCCTTTTTTCATTTTTAAAGCCTCGTTCTGTACTAGAAAAAAGTTCTTATTCTGTCCAAAATATAGTTTTCAGCCCATTAAGAAAATATTTCTGGTTTTGGTTATAAATGAATTCAAATGGGTGTGCTTTATAGCAATTAAGTCACCTCCTTAAATATTAAAAAAGTAAAAAATAAAAGTTTTCCTCTCTGAATATTCTATGTACTCTGATGTTTCTACACCCATTTTAACTTTATTATAAATCTTAGAACACATGGGGAAAACAACTGGAAAATCCAAATCATTAATAACAATAAAGACACATCAATCATTAAGCTTTCATATATTCAAAGGCCCTGTGAGTAAAAGTCATGGGTCACTTTGCAAGAAAAAGATAACACATGTGGGTAAATAATTTTTTTAAAGTCCAGTCTTTGAAAGGTTGCTTTTAACAGAGGAGTTACCTAAAAACTTTTCTTCATCTTTTTTTTTTTTCAATTTGAAAGCACAATTTGCAGCATCATCTACAAAACACCTTTTAATAAACTAAGGGTTTCTCCTAACAGTTCCATTTTGTGGTATTTTCCAGTCCACAGATGCTCAGAAAAAGCTCCTGCAGGGATGAGATGAATATCCAGGCTTGAAGAAGTTGTGTTGGGCTCAGGGGCATGACATTGTTTCTCCTGTGTTGGAGTATTTCTTTTTCTGGGTCCCCAGAACTTGGAGTTTCTCTTTAAAATGTCCATTAATTCCTATTAGGGAGCCACTAGTAAAGAAAATTGCATGTTAGCTTTTATCAATCTGTATGAATAAATGTTAAGCATTCTCAGTTAAAAGCCTTCCTTTTAGCTCCACTCATGTGAAAACAGCGAAAGCAGGGGGCACATCAGCAAATCATTCCGAAGATTAATGCACTCAGACCTGCACAAAGGCTGGGAGATGTGTATTAGCATTATAGATTTTAATTTGAAATAATGTCAGTCTTTTTGGGGCTGCATTGTACTGCATGAGCCGCCATCTGCTTATAATAATGAGGCTGACAATCCACGTAAATGTGATTTGCTGCCTCTTTGCCGACATAATGGCCGGGATATTGATCCTAACGGTGGAGCCCTTTCAGGCTTTTCATTCAACAGAACGAGGACAGGCCCAGAGCTGAGGTTTGTGGGGATTCAGGTGGAACCATGGTTAACGACCAAACGGAGCCTCCCCTCGCTGGTGGCACCACTGTACATGCTGACGCTGAGCATAATTCCATCCTCTTCCAATAATGCAATACGAATCCAAGGGTGAGCAGCAGATTACACGGAGACCTGCCCTGGCCAAAAGCTGCTAGACTGTCCCCGCCGTCTGAAGCCAGGTCTCCTGCTTTGCAGGCAGATTCTTACCACTAGCACCGCCCGGGAGCCTATGAACTGTATCTTCCCCCCGAGATTCTTATGTTGAGATGGAATATTTGAGATGGAAGTGACCAAACTCATAACTCAGAGGTGCTCCCTGGTCTAGCTACACCTGTGAGAAGTTTTTGGGCTCCAAAATCACTGCAGATGGTGTCTCAGCCATGAAATTAAAAGACACTTGCTCCTTGGAAGAAAAGTTATGACCAACCTAGAGAGCCTATTAAAAAGCAGAGACATTACTTTACCAACAAAAGTCCATCTAGTCAAAGCTATGGTCTTTCCAGTAGTCATGTATGGATGTGAAAGTTAGACCATAAAGAAAGCTGAGTGCCGAAGAATTGATACTTTTGAACTGTGGTGTTGGAAAAGACTCTTGAGAGTCCCTTGGATTGCAAGGGATCCAACCACTCAATCTTGAAGGAAATCAGTCCTGAATATTCATTGGAAGGACTGATGCTGAAGCTGAAACTCCAGTTCTTTGGCCACCTGATGCGCTGAACCAACTCATTGGAAAAGACCTTGATGCTGAGAAGGATGGAAGGCAGAAGGAGAAGGGGATGACAGAGGATGAGACGGTTGGATGGCATCACTGACTTGATGTACATGAGTTTGGTAAACTCCAGGGATGGTGAAGGGCAGGGAACCCCAGCATGCTGCAGTTCATGGGGTCACAAAGAGTCGGACATAATGGAGTAACTGAACTGAACTGAACTGAATGGTGACCACCGACCTCTCATGGCTATTTACACTTAAACTAAATGAAATACAAAATTTTATTTCCTCAACTAAAAAGATATGTGTGTTCCCATGTCCATAGTAGCGTCATTCACAATAGCCCAGAGGAAGCAGCCCTAGTGTCTGTGGACAGATGAATGGATAAACAAAACGCAATGGAATATTATTCTTAAAAAGGAAGGACGTTGTAACACCTTCCACAACCCAGATGATGCCCAAGGATGTGCATTATTCTGAGTGAAAGAAGCCAGTCACAAAAGGGCGTATGTTGTATAATTTCACGTGTATGAGGTACTTAGCGTCATTGCTTAATGAGTACAAAGTCTCCGTTTTATAAGGTGAAAATATTTGTGGAGCGGATGGTAGTGATTGTTGTTCCATCCCTAGGGCATGTACGACTCTTTGCGACCCCATGGACTGTAGCACTCTAGGCTCCCCTATCCTTTACCATCTCCCAGAATTGGCTCTAACTTATGTCCATTGAGTTGGTGATGCCATCCAACCATCTTGTCCTTTGACGTCCCCTTCTCCTCATGCCTTCAATCTTTCCCAGCATCAAGGTCTTATCCAATAAGTTTGGCTCATCAGGTAGCGATTCAAGTGATAGTTGCACAAAGACAACAAAAGTACTTGATGCCTCTGACTGGTACACTTAAAAATAGTTAAAATGTCAGGATGCTTGGGGCTGGTGCACAGGGATGACCCAGACAGATGTTATGGGGAGGGAGGTAGGAGGAGGGTTCATGTTTGGGAACGCATGTACACCCATGGTGGATTCATGTCAATGTATGGCAAAACCCATACAGTATTGTAAAGTAAAATAAAGTAAAAATAAAAATTAGAAAAAGAATGAAAACTTAAAAAAAATAGTTAAAATGATATCATTTAGATCATGAGTATTTTACTCCAACTTAAAAAAACAATCTTAATTCCTCATTTGCTCAACAGATACATGGGGCTACTGTCCTGGATAACGTGAAAATAGACCATGTCCATCATCATAGAGGGCTCTCCTGGACATCACTGCCTCAGAGGAGGGCCGCTGGGGTCCAGATTGGTAGTGGGAGCGTCTGGGCTGTGGGATGAGATGGTGACGAACGCAGGCATCCCTGACTGCCTCAGGGAACAGGGAAATAGGGCATCAGCTACCACTGACCGCATTCATGCGATAGAGACATGGCTTGTAAAATTGAGCAGTGCTGGCTTCACCTTAAATTGCTGTTGTGTTTCCTCTGCAGCAGTTTTCACCTTGAGAACAATGAACTGTTACAGCCCTGCTGCTGCTCAGTCGATTCAGTCGTGTCTGACTCTCAGGGACCCCATGGATGGCCTCCTACCAGGCTCCGCCGTCCCTGGGATTCTCTAGGCAAGAACACTGGAGTGGGTTGCCATTGCCTTCTCCAATGCATGAAAGTGAAAGTGAAAGTGAAGTCGCTCAGTCGTGTCCGACCCTCAGCGACCCCATGGACTGCAGCCCACCAGCCTCCTCCGTGCGTGGGATTTTCCAGGCAGGAGCACTGCAGTGGGTGCCACTGCCTTCTCTGAGAGCACTGCATTCTTCACTAGGCTCTTCCCATCTTCCCCAGCACATGCACGTCTTTTAGATTTTGCTTTTAGCTGGATTGAAAGGCTCTGAAAGGCTAGCATTAAATATTGGTACAAACATAAACCAGAACTGGCCTGTGTCATTTCAAGAATAGGAGCTACCTTTGAATGCACATTCACCAATAAAAGAACCAATTCACGTAGGATGTGGATAAACCAATAGAAGGTCCTGATGGTGGTGAACGCTCAAACTACCGCACAATTACACTCATCTCACACGCTAGTAAAGTAATGCTCAAAATTCTCCAAGCCAGGCTTCAGCAATACGTGAACCGTGAACTCCCTGATGTTCAAGCTGGTTTTAGAAAGGCAGAGGAATCAGAGATCAAATTGCCAACATCCGCTGGATCATGGAAAAAGCAAGAGAGTTCCAGAAAAACATCTATTTCTGTTTTATTGACTATGCCAAAGCCTTCGACTGCGTGGATCACAATAAACTGTGGAAAATTCTGAAAGAGATGGGAATACAAGACCACCTGACCTGCCTCTTGAGAAATCTGTATGCAGGTCAGGAAGCAACAGTTAGAACTGGACATGGAACAACAGACTGATTCCAAATAGGAAAAGGAGTACGTCAAGGCTGTATATTGTCACCCTGCTTATTTAACTTCTATGCAGAGTACATCATGAGAAATGCTGGACTGGAAGAAACACAAACTGGAATCAAGATTGCCGGGAGAAATATCAATAACCTCAGATATGCAGATGACACCACCCTTATGGCAGAAAGTAAAAAGGAACTAAAAAGCCTCTTGATAAAAGTGAAAGAGGAGAGTGAAAAAGTTGGCTTAAAGCTCAACATTCAGAAAACGAAGATCATGGCATCTGGTCCCATCACTTCATGGGAAATAGATGGGGAAACAGTGGAAACAGTGTCAGACTTTATTTTGAGGGGCTCCAAAATCACTGCAGATGGTGATTGCAGCCATGAAATTAAAAGACACTTACTCCTTGGAAGAAAAGTTATGACCAACCTAGACAGCATATTCAAAAGCAGAGACATTACTTTGCCAACTAAGGTCCATTTAGTCAAGGCTATGGTTTTTCCAGTAGTCATGTATGGGTGTGAGAGTTGGACTTGAAGAAGGCTGAGCGCTGAAGAATTGATGCTTTTGAACTGTGGTGTTGGAGAAGACTCTTGAGAGTCCCTTGGACTGCAAGGATATCCAACTAGTCCATTCTGAAGGAGATCAGCCCTGGGATTTCTTTGGAAGGAATGATGCTAAAGCTGAAACTCCAGTACTGTGGCCATCTCATGCGAAGAGTTGACTCATTGGAAAAGACTCTGATGCTGGGAGGGATTGGGGGCAGGAGGAGAAGGGGACGACCGAGGATGACATGGCTGGATGGCATCACTGACTCAATGGATGCAACTCTGAGTGAACTCCGGGAGTTGGTGATGGACAGGGAGGCCTGGCGTGCTGTGATTCATGGGGTCGCAGAGTTGGACACGACTGAGCGACTGAACTGAACTGAACTGATGGCGGTGTATCTGTGGCCAGGCCCTACTCAGTGTGTCAGTCTCACGCCCTAAGCTGCCCAGCTGTCTTGGTAATTTACCTGATTGCTCTTTCATATTCAAATGCTTTCTTTCACTCTAATGAATCCCATCAGAAAGTCCACTCTAAAATATCAAATTGAAAGTCTGTTTTTCTAGAATAGCAGCATGTCAATATTAATTACAGATTACACTGATCCTTCTATTCTGTGTAAATTCGTTCCTATTAAGGATTTCCTTGACATCCTCCAAGTTCATGTTATAGGTCCTGGGACTGATATTTAATATTCAATCTCCTTAACTCAGTTTCCTCATCTATAAATTGGGAGTCACAATGCCTATCTTGTAAGATTGTTGTAAGATTGTCAGGGACAATACAGATAGAGTGTTCTGTGTGTGACTGACAGGTCGTAAATTCCATAAACAAAAGCAGTGGCTGCTAAAGTGCAGAGTGCATTCCTGTATCTCACTGTTTCTGTGTAGGACTGTTGGGGGATCCACTCACACGCCCACCCAGCCCCCCAACTCTGGGGACCTCATAAGCAGGACTCTGGAATAAGCAGGTCTGGGCAGATACAGAAACTCCAGAAGCTCAGTCCTGCTGGAGGCAAAGGAGCCAGATTTAGAGCGATGGATGTGGACGTAGTGGCAAAGACCATCCTGGGATTTGAACACCAAGTGGAGAGACATGACCCCAATTTACCAGGACACAAAAGCTAGTCAATGTTGATTTGGGGCTGGATAGGATATAATTGTATATATATGAAAGTAAAAGTGTTAATCACTCAGTCATGTCCAACTCTTGGCAACCCCATGGACTGTAGCCCACCAGGCTCTTCTGTCCATGAGATTCTCCAGGCAAGAATACTGGAGTGGGTTGCAATTTCTTCCTCCAGTGGACCTTCCTGACCCAGGGACTGAACCTGGGTCTCCTGTAGGCAGGCAGACTCTTTACTGTCTGAGCCACCAGAGGGGCCATATATATTACGAAATTTAGGAAACTTAATTGCCCAGATATGTGACGGATGAAGGAGGACGAGAGAGATCCGAGCTAGGGAGAGGAGCAGGGAGTGATTTCCTGGGTTGGGAAGGTAGTCTGCAAGGTCAGCGCTGAGCTGAGGCAGCAGCAGACCCCGTTGTGCGGGGTCTCGGGGCAAACAGGGAACTACGTGTGCCCACAGAGTTTGAGCATCTGTGCGCTGACAAAGGGTCGTTGTCTCAGGAATCTAGAAAGTGAAGGCTTTGAGGGACAAGTTGTGTGTGTGTGTGTGTTGGTGAGGTTGGAAACTTGGGCAAAATAAAATAAAAATGTGTTTCAAAGATATTATCTGGAAACTCTCATAACACAGGAAGTTTTATCTTTTAATTGTGATTAGATGATCATGGTCAAACTGTTGATTTGCTTCTATTTCCAAGAAAATGTTTCCACGTTGAATAAACTTTGAAGACCCATGAAACTTTAATATAAGGTGTGTTCCCATTAGCAAGAGAGCTCATGTATGCTCCTGGGTGAATCTGCTTGGAAAACAAACGTGCTGATGTTGGAGCTTGGAGGGGGCAGGGCGTTCCCCTCAGTCACCCTGCCCCGTGTCTGCACTGACCTTGTGTGATGAGACGGGGCACAGTGGGCCGCCTGCAGCTATTTCCATGACAGGAAAATAAGAAAATGAGACAAAACAGAAGTCCCGGCCCCAAAGTTAGGAAGAATCTCACTGCTATCAAATACATTCCCAGTGACTTAGAGATACAGTTGATCCTTGAACGACGCAGAAACTAGGGCACCAACCAGCCAGGCAGGCAAAATCTCTGCAACTTAGTAGTACTTGGTTCCTCCTGATCTACGGGTATTTGATAATTCATTTCATTGTGGGCTAGCACATTATTAAGTCCTCATCAAGTTTAGCATGTTAGAAACCATTCAGCTTTATGAATTAACACATATTACATTCACACGGAGTCTAAATCAATCCTTCCACAATGAGCTGTGCAATCCTAGCTTAAAATACAGATTATGAGAATTCAGAAGCATTCTTCATCTTCTGACATAATGGTCTGAGAACTGTGATTCCTACGGCTTACAAAATAGAAGATAATTATCTAGTGAACATGGATGTGTATTAATTGTGTGACCTTTTAGGAAAGGGTTATCCACACTGTTTTGAATAACTGTGACTATATAGTTCAACCGTGTCAACAAATATACATAAATGCTATTGCTTTTATAAGACACATTGGAATTTTTCTTAATAACCATCCTTTTCTAGCCTCGCAAAGCAACTGGCAAAACTATTTAAAATTTAGAGCGATCCACTGTCTTACTTTAATACAAAGGAAGATTTCCTGAACACTTAACTGATGGCAGCCTATTAATTTTTGGTTCCCCAGTATCCTAGGTTTGGCATCCATGGATTCAACCAAGCTTGTCGTCCTGTAGAATCTACTTCTGAAAAAATCCACATGTAGGTGGGTCCATGCAGTCCAAACCTGAGTGGTTCAAGGGGCAACTGTAATGTTAAAACAACAGTGGTAACAAAAACTTAAGCCCTTCATCTGAACAGCAGAAGAAAGTGTTGGCTTTCGATGTGTCCATCTGATTTTTGGCTGTAGGAACCTGCGGTGGTGAACCGCTGCCCTCGGGGTCCACTGAGGCAGTCCTGGACACGAGGCTGCCGCTGCGGGAGCCGCAGGAAGGGAGTCTAGCTCAGAACTGTCGCTGCTGAATCTTACTCTTCCAAGTGCAGAGTCTCCTGAAGGCCCATTCTACATGCAGAGCCAGCACAAAAGACTTGCGACCCCCTGAGAAGTGGGGTTACAAGGAAAAGATCATTGTGCGCTGTGTTTGCGTAATGGAGCTGACCCACTCGTGTACTCTTACACTGAGAAAAACAGTAGACCCGGTCTGCTGGTCTTCGGCTCCATCACTGGTGAGAATGCAGATGCGCGTGTGCTGAGTAGCTCAGTCGTGTCCAGCTCTTTGCAGCCCCGTGGACTCTAGCCCGCCAGGCTCTTCTGTCCATGGGATGCTCCAGGCAAGAGTACTGGGGTGGGGTGCCATTCCTCCCTCCAGGGGATCTTCCTGACCCAGGGATCAAACCTGGGTCTCCTGCCCTGAGGGCCGATTCCTTACTGCTGAGCCACCTGGGAAGCCCGAGAAGGTGGATACACAGCTTCAAAAGAAAACGCCACCTGGCAGCCCCAGGGGCCAGTTCTGAGTGTGCTGAGACGTGTTTCTATCATCACAGCATTATACTCTAGGTTACCGTCTTTTTCACACTTCCACCGTATTTTCTCATGTGAAATAGCCTCGCGTTCTGGCTCAATGGAGGAACCCACCTTTCCTTAAACTCACCAAGCTCAGGGGTTATTTGCTGAGAAACCACCTGGGCTAAGGAGAGAGCAGAGAAGGCAGGCTGGGCCCTCCTCTCCTTGGGGCTGGGGGAGAGACAGGAGCATCAGGAAGATGCGTGAAGGGTGTGCCTGAAGGTGACGGGACCACGATGGGGACCCAGGGATGGAAGGACTCTCTCTGGACACTGAGTGACCACAGGAACCAGAACAAGCAGCTCTCTGGACAGAGCGATTTGGTAGAAATGATAGAGTGTGTCTTTTCTGTTTCTAGGACCCACGCTTTCAGCATCCTCTTGATGGATTATATAGAATTGATTCTAAATCTGTCATCGGAAGCTGGACAGTTGGGGGTGGGCATAGATCTGTGAGGATCCGGGGGCTGAGGATCCAATCTGCTCTCCACTGACCTCTCTGGGGGACTATGATTAGTGACCGCCGCCCCGGGTCTCCCTCTCCTCACGCAGACATGGACATAGGCCCCAGTCCCCAGGCCCTTCCTGCGCCACCCCACCCCTCTGTCTCTGATCAAAACACCAAGTACAGTCAGATTCTTTATCCCAGCATCTTTTGCCTTATTTTAGACACACTTTCCAAGGAGAGATGTATTTCTTGTTTGTTTGTTTCTGCCTAAAGGGACCATAATCCTCTCCCCTTTTAAATAAAAAGCCTATTCAGTAAATGTTACAGCAGAATGCCTTTTATGTTAAATATTTGTAATGAGTTTGCATAAAGTTTTATATCCAATGGTCTCAGCCAGTCCTTTTTACAAAAGCATTCTCATTACGGAAATTTTATGGCCAAGAAATGAAAAAAAAAAAAAAGGAAATTGTAGATATTTAGGAAAAAAATTACTTTAAATAATGTCAAGTCCTTTTTATAATTGAGATGTCAGAATTTATAATTGAGTCGTGCAATCAGAAGGCCAGATAAAATTTCTATGGGCCCAATTATTGCCGATGCCTGTTTTAAATGTCGTGAATATTCTTGGGAATTATTTTCGCCCCCTTGTAAGATTTGTGAGACATTAGCTCACCACAACAGCCAGCCACCTGCCAAGCTGTTTATTAGTCTCCCTCACCACCCGAAATAATAGTCAAGACTTCTTCTAAATAAAACTCTGGGTATTGAGCAAAGAGTATTAAGTGGGTCGAAGAGAACACTCGAGGCAGAGATGGAAAAGACAGACTAGCTGAGGCTGGAGAAGACAGAAAGAGAGGCAGTCACCTCAGGTTGTACGCTGCAGTGGGCTTTGCACTAGTAAAGTTACCGCTGTGCACAGCCTGGACAGTGGTGAGCGCTGTTCATTCTGCCTGGGGACACACTCAGGTGTGAGACCACTAAGTGAATCGTCCAGAGCCACAGAGCCTGCGGTTAGGAGGACCTGGGGCCAATGCCAGCTGTCCCACTGTGTTCACAGTGGTTTCCTCGCTATAAGATCCTTTCCTGGGGCCAGGCTCACAGAGGCCAGCACGCCTCACGGTTCTAAAAGTTGCCTCAATGAAGAGCTAAGCAGTTCGGAACTTCTCTCGTTACCCAGTGATTACGACTCTGCATTTTGAGTGCAGGGGTTGTGGGTTAGATCCCTGGTTGCGGCACTGAGATTGCACATGTCAAATGGGGTGACAAAAAAATAAAATAAAATCAAGCATTTTGTACAGCAAGCTGTGGGCATGTCACCTCTAACTTCTCTTTCATTCAAATACTCTGGTGATGGATGCACTTTAGTTTCTCCCATTGTTAGAAGTTACTCTAGAGACCGCAAAGATAAGCCACCTTCTAGCAACTTACCATGCTGACTGATTCAGCCTTCTTGGCTTTTAGTGTCACGCGTGAAGATTGTGAACAATAACCTTTGCTGGTTTTGAATTCCTTACTTCTTTTCATCTAAGTGGTCAGAGCCTAAGCAACCCACAGTCCCTCAAAAAAGTGGTCTCAAACTTCGCCGAAGAGGGCAGTCATTTATTTATTTTTAAATTCGAACTTTTAAAGCGTTGATAAAATAGCCAAAGTGATTACGGTATTAGTGGCACTGAAGATGTCTTTGTTCATGAATAAAGAAATTATTTTTTATGTGGGCTTGCTATTCAAGGTCACATCAATCCTTACTCCTGTAGTTGACCAGATGTGGTTCACCAACTCCACTCAAAATCTCACAGATGGTTTGACTGTATTTGAAACAGTTAGCCTTTGGTTCAGATATCAGTCCAAACGTCCTTACAATAAAGCCTTATATATCAAATAGCTGGCTATTCCAATATGGTCAAGATATATGGAAAATTAAGATGGATAGCTGTTTACTTGGGAGTCTTAAGGTGAAATTCTACTTACGAGAAAGTTGTATGATTGCCATGTTTCATCAAAGTTGTTTTGTTTCTCAGTACATCAAGTATAAATGAAGACAGACCATAACTGCTCTTTAAACAATGACTTTCACAAGCCGCTGCTTGTCTGTGCCTGTCCCAGCTCTGTGCAAGGTGTTAGTATGCACAGTATTAAATCATATCTGTGTGCATGTGTGCTAAATGACTTCAGTCATGGCTTACTCTTTGTGACCCTATGGACTGTAGCCCACGAGGCTCTTCTGCCCGTGGGATTCTCCAGGCAAGAACACTGGAGTGGGCTGCCGTGCCTCTTCCAGGGCAGGGATCAAAGCCACGTCTCTTACACCTCCTGCACTGGCAGGTGGGTTCTTTACCACTGGTGCTACCTGGGAAGCCCATTAAATCATACATTGCCAAGCAAAGGGCCTAGGGCATTGTAAGCCATTCAGTGAGAAACATTCCATCAGTGCTGTGGAATAAATGCATGGATGCATGAGCTAGAAGTCTTGAGAGTAGGTGGTACTCACACCTCTTCCCTGTTCCACAAGTGACAGCAAGACACGGAGAAACAAGGCATCTGTCTGAAGCTGTGTATCTCGTCAGGATCGCAGTAGGGAGCTAAGCCCTCATTGTCCATCTTTAATACTCTGTCTACTTCAGGGAGAATGTTCCTATCAACAATATGCATACCTTTTTTATATTAGTAGAGCTATAAATGATAAATTTTAATTATAATCCATGGGCTTCTCCAGACAAGGATACTGGAGTGGGTAGCCATTCCTCTCTCCAGTGGGTCTTCCCCACCCAAGCGTCAAGCCCGGGCCTCCTGCATTGCAGACAGATACTTTACCTTCTGAGTCACCAGGGAAGCCCCATAATTATATTAAATCACAGTCAAAGCGGACTTTGAACTCAGTGGTCAGTATTTTCAAAATCTGTTGAAATAAAAATTCAGATAACATGTATCGAAGAGCCCAGAGTTAAGTCACTTCTGGCCTAGCAGCTCTTGGGCACCCTTCCAGTTTGAAGTTGCTAGCAGGGTTCCTCCTTCCTTTATTCCTTCTTTGGGCTTCCCTGGTATCTCAGCTGATAAAGAAACAGGCTGGAATGCAGGATACGCTGGTTTGATTCCTGGGTGGGGAAGACCCCCTGGAGAAGGGATCAGCTACCCACTCCAGTATTCTTGGGCTTCCCTGGTGGCTTAGCTGTAAAGAATCCACCTACAATGCAGGAGACCTGAGTTAGATCCCTGGGTTAGGGAGATCCCCTGGAGAACGAAACAGTGACCCACTCCAGTATTCTGGCCTGGAGAACTCCATGAACTGTATAGTCCATGGGGTCACAAAGAGTCAGACACGACTGAGCCACTTTCACTTCACAGGATCTGAATATGTTTGAAATTTCCTTGGGAATTCTGAGCTGTGGTGCATCATATAATCAATAAATATAAACCAGGAGACTTCCATGCAGATGATACTATGTACGTGTACTTCTGGATTCTCAGGGATCTGATGTCAGGGATGGCTCTAGATGTTGGTGGCTGGGATCCCAGAACTGTTTTGCTCCTTCTCAGAGTTCCTCTCCCTCAAAACTTGAGTTCCAACAGCAAAGAAGCTGGGACTCTGTGAGGGCCTCAGAGCTCTTCCTTCAGGCCATCTTTTATGGCTTGGAGGAAGTTAGCACTCCAGAGGCTGAACCTTAAGTTCTCATGTTGCTCAAAAGAAAATAGGATTAACCTCGAGCTTTGAAGTGGTTCGAGTTCTTCCTGAAGTTGCTCAAAGACAGTGATTTCAGAGGTGTGTGTTTGTATGCGTGCGAAACCTTTCTTAAGATATTATAGTACAAAGACGCTGAATTACTAACTGGATTATAAAAGGAGGAGGATGGGGAAGAAAACAAAGAGGAAAAAAAGAAGAGGGGAGAGAAGTAAAGAGGAGGAGAAGGGGGAGGGGAGGAGAGATGGCAGGAGACCCTTTGCTTTTTGCTACAAAGTTGGATGGATTCCAAAGCTGGTGCCCTGGAACCCTGCCCATTTTTACCCAGCATTGAAGTCATTCCCTTGTTCCCCGAGGTCCTGAAGGGCCTGAGCTTCAGTTCAGTTTAAAACCACCCCTTTAGGGTTCTGAAATGCAGAAGGGGCCCCTTCTTTGTAGCTGACACTGGTCCTGATTCTATCAAACAACTATCACCTAATGAAAACATGGAACAAAGGAGGCATTCTCCTGCCCCGTTCTTCCAGAATTCACAGTTGTATCAAATACAAAAGAAAAAAAAAAAAATTTAAAACCCTGACAAGTGGCCAGATTAAGTACCGGATTACAACCATACATTGGATAGAGAGAGGAAAAAAAAAAAAAAAAAAAACACCTCAGGACTTGACGATATTTATTTTGCTGTAATAACAGATGTAGTGATCCAACAGTACTAGTAGTTCTAATTAAATTGTAACTGCCTCACTTGTTTTTTTTTTTAGTAAATTAAAACTTTTATTTTATTTTTTATTGAAGTGTAGTTGCCTTACAACATTATATGAGTTTCAGGTGTACAGTATAGTGCTTCAGTGTTTTTATAGATTATACGCCATTAAAAGTTATTATAAAATAATGGCTCTAATTCCTTGTGCTAGACCATAGAACCCCATTGCTATCTATTTTATACAAATTAGTTTGTTTCCCTTAATCCCACACCCTGACCTTACCTCTCCCCACTGGTAACCATTAGTTTGGTATCTATGTCTGTTAGTCTGTTCTCTGCTGTTAGCTTCTGTTTCGCTATGTGCATTCCTTTGCCTTATTTGTATTTTTCTAGATTTCACTAATAAGTGATATCATACAGTATTTGTCTTTCTATGAGTTATTTCACTAAGCGTAATATTCTCTAACCTCACCCACGTTGTTGCAAATGCAAGGGGTGTCTATATCTATATATACACGTATATGTATATGTACACTAAGTCATGAAAGAGAATGAAATATACATATATATGTAAACTAGGCCATGAAAGAGAGTGAAATACATATATATATAAAACCACATGTTTATCGTTCATCTCACTGATCTCGACAGACCCTTGGGCTGTTTCCATATCAATTATGAACACGCTATGAACACTGGGGTGCGTGACTCTTTCCAAATTAGTGGACTGTTTCTTCTGGATCTATATCCAGGCGTGGAATTGCTGGGTCATGTGGCAGTTCTGTTTTGGAGGATCCTCCATATACTGTGCTTCACAGGGACTGCACCATTCACACGCCCATCTGCAGGGTGCAAGCGTTCTCTTTTCCCTCCATCCCCACCAACGTTTTCTGTCCGTAGACTTTTTGATGGCAGTCATTCTGACAGGCGTGAGCTGAGTTTTCATTGCTGTTTTGATTTCCAGTGCCCTGGTAACCAGTGATGCGGACGTCTCTTCCTGTGCCTGTTAGCCATCTGTACGTCTTCTTTGGACAAACGTCTGTTCAGGTTTTCCGCCCAGTTTCCATCGTGTCGTTTGTTTGATATTAATTTGTGTGAGCTATTTATGCATTTTGGATATTAACCCCTTCTTGGTCAGACCGTTTGCAGATATTTTATCCCATTCAGTAGATTGCCTTTTCCTGCTGTCGGTGGTTTTCCTTTGCTGTGCACAAGCTTTTGCATTTAATGAGGTCCCCTTTGTTTGTTTTTGCTTTATTTATTTGGGCTTAAGAGACAGATCCAAAAAATATTGCTACTGTTTATGTCACAGAATGTTCGGCCTATGTTCTCTTGTAGGAGTTTTATGGTTTCAGGTCTTACATTTAGGTGTCTAATCCATTTTAAGTTTATTATTGTATATGTATTAAAGAATGTTCTCATTTCATTCTTTTGCATGTAGCTGTCCAGTTTTCTCAGCACCACTTATTGAAGACATTGTCTTTTCTCCATGGTATATTATTTTGTTATATATTAGTCGTAGATTAAATTATTGATTAATTTAAATTTACATAGTGTAGACACTAGACAGACATAGGTTAGATCTATGATCATGGATTAAATGGCCATAAGCCTGGAGGCTTATTTCTGGGCTGGCTGTTCTCTTGTGTCAGTTTGTGTGTCTGTTCTTGCACCAGCGGCGGACTGCCTCACACTGTAGCTTTCCTGTGTAGCTTGAAGGCGAGGCAGGTGACAGCTCCAGCTTTATTCTTTTTGCTCAAGGTTGCTGTGGCGATTCCCGGTGTTCCATTGTTCCGTAAAAAGGTTCCAGTTCTCTGAAAAATGTCAAGAGTATTTTGAAAGGGGCTGAATTAAGCCTGTAGATTGCTCTGTGTAGCGTTGTCATTGAGACAGTATTATTCCTTCCAATCCAAGGCAAAGGGTATCTTCTGTTTTTTAGGGTTTTTGTTTTTAGACTTTAAACATGTTATCAGTTTTTAGTGTGCCTTATCAGATTTAGCTCATTTTTGAGTGTGTAAATACTAGTTGAAAACAACATTGGTAATAGACACCTGTCACCAGTATCCCAGATATGCACCACTGCTTTTGGAAAAACTTCATGTGTAGGGCATTTGAGCTATGTAATGTATTACATAAAGGCAAAACATTAAGCAGGGACTTCCAAGCCTCTTTTTGCTGTTGTTTCCAGTATTTCCTTTAATATTTATCTTGTGCTTAGATTAGTTATGCCCAGTGTATCATTTTTACCTTAAGGAATTTTCATTTGCTCGAAGTCTTAAGTCCCTTCTTTGGTGCTTAGCTTGTCAGTCTATCTGAGGACTTGGGGACTGATCTTCACTCATGTGTGTAGTGTGAGTCATTTTCTCAGAGCATCAGAGCACTAGGCACCACCCCCCACTGAAAAATGGGCAAATATTTTGTCAGTATGAGGAATATATGCCCTTTCACTTGTCCCTCTTAATTCAATATGTTGTTGCCTTTTGAAAGATAAGCATATTGACTGCTGAACATCTGGCCTAGATTGCCCTATGTTTAAAGTATTATAAGAACAGGCTGTGACATCCGTTTAATTGATACCATTTCCAGTTATTGTTGTTGTTCAGTCACTAAGTTGTGTTCAACTCTTTGTGACCCAGTGAACTTGGCACCCACTCCAGTGCTCTCGCCTGGAAAATCCCATGGACGGAGGAGCCTGGTGGGCTGCAGTCCCTGGGGTCGCTGAGGTCGGACACGACTGAGCAACTTCACTTTCACTTTTCACTTTCATGCATTAGAGAAGGAAATGGCAACCCACTCCAGTGTTCTTGCCTGGAGAATCCCAGGGACGGGGAGCCTGGTAGGCTGCCATCTCTGGGGTCTCACAGAGTTGGACACGACTGAAGCGAATAAGCAGCAGCAGAACCACAGTGCACCAGGCTTCCCTGTCCTTCACTGTCTCCCTGAGTTTGCTCAAACTCACGTACATTGAGTCAGGGATGCCATCCGATCATCTCATCCTCTGTCACCCACTTCTCCTCTTGCCCTCAATCTTTCCAGCATCAGGGACTTTTCCAATGAGTCATCAGGGGACCAAAGTATTGGAGCTTCAGTGTCAGTCTTTCCAATGAATATTCAGGGTTGATTTCCATTAGGATTGACTGGTTTTCAACTATTAAATATCATATTCAGGTTTTCTTCCCTGTCAGGGAGGGGAATGCTATGAGTGCAAAACTGTGCATTTAATCAAGAGTTAACAAATATTACAAGGGTGTAAAATGGCCACATGTGCCAGTCATCCACTCCCAGGCCAATCTCAGGGTCCACTGGTGACTCTCGAAATCTTCAGAAAAACTATTCAAGCTTTAAATTACTTTTAAATGCTTTTCATGGTAGTAATAGCATGATATGGGGCAGAACGCACGGGTTTCTGTTGCTTGTTTTTATTCTTTAGGCAGAATCACTCCTACCATAGCAGGAAGTGGGTTTCACATGTCTGTAACTATATGTCTGACAGTCCTTAAAGTGACTCTGAGAGTCCCGCTCATCAGGAGGTGGATAGCTCTGTAGTGAGGACTGGAACAAAGCTGGTGACGGCATCAGCCAGGAATCCTTCCAGGGCTGGAAGTGCTGGTCTCAGAGGTGGAGATGGGTGTGGGCTGAGACCTCACTCGGTTCAGTCCTTTCCTTCACATCCTTAAGGCCCCAAGTGGTCAGCCTGGCACAGGCTTCATTCTCAAGAGCTTTTCCAGGGTTTTCCTTTAACGAACTTAGGGTCAAAATTCATACTCTAATAGCGTTCTGGCACAGTTTGTGATAACAGTAGTGATATGAGATGTGAGCCTACTGCATTGATAGTTCAGATGGTATCTTCTTGCTACTATATAATCTTTATGAACATACAAGGGGCTTCCCAGCCTGTGCTAGTGGTGAAGAACCCGCCTGCCAATGCTGGAGACACAGAGCTGTGCGCTTGATCCCTGGGTCAGGAAGATCCCCTGAAAGAGGGCATGGCAACCCACTCAGTATTCTTGCTTGGAAAATCCCACGGACAGAAAACCCTGGTTGACTAAAGTCCTTCGGGTTGCAAAGAGTCAGACATGACCTGAAGCAGCTTAGCACACACAGCCCATAAACATATCTATTTACACTTGTAGTATTAATTTATACACACACCTGCATTTACAGCTACAATATATCTGTGATTCTAGGTGTACCTTTGTTTGCTGCCGAAATGTCTACTTGCTCATAGGAACAAGCAGAAAATAGGACTCACAAAAAGCTTCCCGTGTTTCTGCACAGAGAGGAGGAGCCAGCAGTCACGATCGGCCTGGCGGGCTGCTGATCCATACCTCCATCCTGCAGCTGAGGAGGAAATCGATGAGCAGCCTCAAGTCTTTCAGCTTCCCTCCTGCCGTAAGGACATGGACAATTTGTACAGTTAATAATTGGAAAGAGGGCTTCCCTGGCGGCTCAGGGGTAAAAAAAAATCCGCCTGCCAGTGCAGGAGACGCAAGTTCGATCCTTGGTCTGGGAAGATCCCACACGCCGTGGAACAACTACGCCCGTGCACCACCACCCTTGAGCCTGCTCTCTAGATCCAGGGGCTGTAACCACTGCAGCCTGTGTGTCTTAAGAGTCTGTGCTCCGCAACAAGAGAAGCCGCTGCAGCTAGAGAGTAGCCCCCACTTGGCACAGCTGCAGAAAAGCCCCCTGCAGTGATGAAGCCCCAGCACAGCCAAAAAGAAAGGAAGGAATAAAAGATAATTTAAATAAGTAAATGTTGATATTTAAAAACGAGTAAAAGGGTAATTGTGAAGACAAGGGTCTTAATTCTCATCTTCACTGCTTTTGTTTCTTTTTCTCAGTGTGTGTGTGTGTGTCTGTGTGGCCCAAAGATGGGAGGGAAGGAACAAGAAAACAGAGTGACAAATATTTGATGAGGATCAGATTTAGAGGAAATGAATCTGATCTCCAGACTGATCCGTGTTAAGGAAAGGAGGTTTAGTCTCCCCCTCCTGAAGCTACCAGGTGACAACACCACGGAGCATCGCAGACCCTGAGGGCTGCAGGCAGGGATGCGGGCAGAGCCCTGGGTCCCTCCCTTTCCTCCAGGACCACCTTTCCTCCTCCCGGACATGGCTGTCAGGAGGCTGAGAGCCCACATCACAAAGGGGAAATCAGCTCAGAGGAGGCTGGAGAGAGGAAAAGAAAGAAGGCACACCAAGGAACACTTTCTGCTTTATTTGTTTGAACTTTACCTTCTCCTGCCCAGCTCTCATGTATTGCAGAGAGAACCCACAACCAGGAGCAGGGCCGTCTGTCATAACATGCAATTCTCTTGCCTGGTAAAGAGAGTTTTCATTATATTTTTCCACAGCTGAGTTCTTGAGGGAAAACACCCAGGCGTCTGGCGCCTGACCCAGCGCAACAAACTTCCTCTCCTGTCAGTTTTGTTCTCATCTTTCTTAAAACTGAAGTTTACCTCTAGCCTTTGCTTCTTCCTGGTCTTTCTTTAATCACAGGGAGAAGTTAAACCTGTCAGAGGGCGTGCAGGGGCTGCCTGTCTGAGACGCAGAGCAAGAAGGTCCTGGGGACTTGACATCCATGCTCCTTCCAGTGACTGTTAGACGGAGAAGCAGTTTGCCCTGATTCTTTGGGAGGAGTCGGGCGCCGAGGTCGGGGGCATGAAGCAAAGGGCAGGACTGTTTGTGCTGCTTCGTGTCTTTGAAGCCATGGCTGGAGTCCTCTTTGTCCATTCTTCCACTCTGAATGGAGTGGAAGATGGGCCATCCAGGAAAGCAGGATGAAGGTGATGTCCTGACCGGCTGTCCCCTGCATACAGAAGCTATTATCACTGCAGCTACACGAGCAAAGTCAACAGCCACTATGTGGAAGCTATGGGTTTGTTAAGGAAGACCCCTTCTGCAGAAAACCCTGCACGAACTCCCTCGCTTCAGAAGGCTCAGGTGTGCGCTGGACCCACCAGAGGGAAGGGGGCTGAGGATGAAGCCAAGGGCGTCCCTGCAGTGGGCGGCTGACACCGCTGTCTGCTTCCAGGACAAGCCTCGTGCCCATGATGACCAGCTTCTCCACGCAGAGACCAGCAGTTACTGACATCTGTAAATGAATCTGGCTTGAAAAACAGCACAAGAGAAGGGGCTGCCCACACATCCTGATTATCCGTGCATCCTGAAAGAGTTGCGTTGTAATGACAGTTTGCAGGGTTGCCCCTGTGCTGCGAGTGGTAAAGAGCCTGCCTGCCAGTGCAGGAGACAGAAGACCCGGGGGTTTGATCCCTGGGGGACAATAGGTATGTCTGAATGCAGACGGCTTTTTTTTTTTTTTTTTACTTTTTTCAAGAAGCAACCATACCAGGGGCAGTGTTCCAACAGTGAGTGATGAATTATCCCACGGGTATGTGTTTTTGGTGAAACAGAATCCTCTTCCCAAAGTGCTTTGCCATCCTGCCCCCAGAAGTCCTTCTGAGGTTTGGCCATCACAGCCCTTGGAGAGGGGACAGCAGCTCTGCCCTCCTAGGGGTCAGAGACCCTCACGGTCTGGTGCTTGTTCCTCCCCCAGCCCCGACGTGCTCCCCACCCCGGCAGTGCCCACCCCGGCGGGCTTGCGCAGGGTACAAGCACAGATTCACCCCTTCCTGAAGGTCAACTCTCCCGAAGTGGGCTGAGTAGGCAGCAACCAAGCGGGATGGAGTTGGGGCTTTCAGACATCGGGTCACACGGAGTCAAATAGTGAAGGAAAGAGGCCTTTGTACTCTTTTCTGGAAGCCCACCAAGGGAGGCAGCTCTCAGCTAAACACGGTGGGAGAGAACGGAGTGGGACAGTCGCCTGCGGGCCGCTGCTGACCCTGGCTCTTGGGGTCTCTCTGGTTGCTCCTTAGACACCCCTTTTGTGCAGACAATGTGGGCACAGGAAATGCTCTGGTGAACGTCCATTAGATTCTGTGCGGCTGGTGCGAAACGCGTGCGCAGTGATTCCAAGGTGGCCAGTGACTGCGCATGACATTTCGGGAAGATGAGTCAGCTGAAGAGAAGAGATGCGTGGGGCCTTGTCGCTGTGCCTAGCCGTCCTCTGCAGGCATCAGTCATGGCGGAGACGGTCCTGGGCTCAATGCGGCAGCAACACTGGTCCCGTCTTGAAGGACTTTCCTTTCATCTCTCAGGTGAGAATTTCAATGTGTTTTTCCTCCTTTTCTGATATGCTTGGGTCAGGGAAAAACAATCTCTAATGAATATTTTAGGATGTTTATTTTGAGTGATTTCAATGATGATCTTAGAAGGATAGAAGATTTAAAAAAGGGAAAAGAATCATATGAGTAAAAAATGAGGGTGAAAGAACTTTTTTATTTTTCTATACACACATGGATTTTTAACACATTACACACCAGGTGTATGCCAGTTCCATAGTGAATCAGTCTGGCTGGAATGAATATTTCTAGTCTTCCTGTTTAGAGCCACTTATAAAACCAAACAAGCATACAAACAAGCCAGAGAACAGGTCTCATTTCTCATTTTAATTAAATTTACATCAGGGAATCTAATGAAAATGAATATGTCATAGGTTACTAGCTGAAGCATCCCAAGTGTTCTCACCACCGAGACCTACATCATTCTTGAATTTACTCACTTGTGCATAATTTGAAATTTTGTCATTGCTCAGTCACTCAGTCATGTCTGACTCTTTGCAACCCCATGGACTGCAGCACACCAGTCTTCCCTGTCCTTCACCATCTCCCAGAGCTTGCTCAAACTCAAGTCCGTTGAGTCTGTGATGCTAGCCAACCATCTTATCCTCTGTCATCCCCTTCTCCTCCTGCCTTCAATCTTCCCCAGCATCGGGGTCTTTTCTAATGGGTCAGCTCTTTGCATCAGATGGCCAAAGTATTGGACCTTCAGGTTCAGCATCAGTCCTTCAGCATCAGTCAAATTAGGATTATCTTAATGCCAACATAGAATTCACAGAGGAGTTTCAGCTTATCAATATTTTCTCAACATTATTTTACAAATTATGTACTCTACAAGTCATTTTAAATTGTGTGGGTTTCAAGTCTGGAAAAAAACACTTGAGCTGAAAGAATGTATGCTAAAAGAAAAATAGAAGCTTTAAAAAGTGGAGAAGAGGTAGAATGACGGATGAAGATGCAGCTTAAAATAGATGCAAGCAGTTGTTGCTAAGTGTGTACGAATACCAGCGCAACCAGGCATGCACTCTGAAGTTAGTCTCAACTTTCCTTGGTTTCATGGTTGGATATTCATACAAGAAATGCCAACTGAAATGTGCGCTGTTCTTGATATTTCCCCAGCAAGATTGTCCTGGCCCCCTGAAAGTGACTCAACTCTTCTCTGAAGCCTGTGGCTCGTGCTGCAGCGGGGAGGTAAGCTTGCCCCCCGCCTTGGCCCTCTTGATGGGGAGGAGATGTCCACCCATGTCCTGCCAACATCTCCATCCTCCTGTGTGAGGCCAGGGTGAGAATGACCCTCAGGAAGAGGGCTCCCCACCGTGTGAGCACGAAAGAGTGCCGGTTTGATTCCCCCAAACCAGGAACCAAGCCAGTCTGTATGCCCTAAGAGTCCCCTGTTCCCTCCCCTGTGGTCTGGGTGGTCACCAGCAGCTGAGGGATCATGGCTACAGCGAGGTGAGCAGCGGCTGTGGCCAGGCACTTCCCTGCACACGGCAGTCCGGCATGGCCTTTGGGGCAGGACACCCCAGACCCCTGGGTGCCAGTCAGGGAGAAGAGCCGGAAGAGTAGCTTTTCTCGTGTTCACAAATGGGGAGCGGATTCAGGGGCTATGCTGGTCCACCCGGACAGGTTCACGAGAGCCAAACGCTCCACTATCAGGAATCGCCAGGCTTGTTGCTAGATCTCGGGGACCTTGAAATCAACCAGGAAAGAAACGTTTACACGCGAAAAATACCTATCCAGGAGACCTAGCTCGTTTCCCAGCCTACTACCACATCTTTTCCAAGCTCTGAAGGGTGAAATGACACCACCATATGCCTGAGAGACACCCATATTTACATATAAAATTATAGGCTTTGGTTTTAGCTTTGGTGTCTAGCCTCATGATGAGCCCACTATTTAAAGGGTGCTGATGGAGCCCTGAAGAGGCTGCTTGATGAGTGGAACCAGTGAGGTAGGAGCTGATTTTTTATCAGAGCAGCAGGAGGCAGGGCTGACTTGATAGATTTACTGGACTTGTCGGGGGCTTTTGCTGTTTAGACCAAGGAGAGCCTGGGGTCCTGGTTCTGCAGCAGACCAAGACATTAAGCTCTTTTCCAGACTCAGATGTACTGGGTGCCTCTTCCACGAATGCCGCATTGCCCAGTTCACCACGCAAGGTGAGAGAAGATGAACCCAGGCCAGCAGGGTTTCCTCATCACCTCCCGTGTCTGTGCCCAGGACACAGGAGGCATTCTGGTGCATCCCAGAGCTTCTAACCTCCCCTGATCTTATTGCTAGAAATTCTTGCTTATGATCAGAGAAACGCAAATCAAATGACCATGAGGTATCACCTCACACCAGTCAGAACGGCCATCACCAGAAATCTACAAATGCTTAGTGCTAGATAGGATGTGGGGAAAAGGGAACCCTCTCACACTGTTTGTGAGACTGTACGTTGGTGCAGACACTGTGAAGAGCAGCATGGAGCTTCCTGAAGAAACAGAGAACGACCGTAAGACCCAGCAGCCCCACTGCTGGTCTTCAGTTTGAAAAGATGCCTATATGTACAGAGAAAACTCTCATTTGAAAAGCTACATGCACCTTGGTGTTCACAGCAGCACTACTTACAATAACCAAAACACGGAAGCAACCTAAATGTCCACTGACACATGAGTGGATAAAGAAGAAGTGGTACAAACATACAACGGAGTATTGTTCAGCCATAGAAAGTGAAATAATGCCATTTGCATCAACATTAAGGGACCCAGAGATTATCATACTAAGTGAAATAAGTCAGAAAAACAAATATCATATGATATTAGTTGCTGTGTAATCTAAAATATGATACAGATGAACTTATTTAAGAAACAGAAACAGACTCACAGACGTAGAAACCAAATTTATAATTACCAAAGGTCAAAGGTAGAGAGAGATAATTTAGGAGTTGGCGATTAACAGATGCAAACTACTATATAAAACTGATAAATGACAAAGTCCTACTGTATAGAACTATATTTAATATCCTGTAATAAACCATAATGGAAATGAACATGAAAAAGAATATATGTATGTATGAACCCCCTGCTATACACCTGAAACTAACACAGTGTTGTAAATCAACCATATCCTTCCATTGAAAGTTAAAAAAAAAAAAAAGAAAAGAAAAGAAATTCCTGGGTTTCCCATGAAGACAAGTCCCAGCTCCAGTTCATGAAGCTGATTCAGTGTTTGGTGGGAAAATGAGGCTAATCATCATTTGCTACTTTCATGAAAGCCCCAGGCTGTGGGTGCAGCGGGGGCTGAGAAGGCTCTAAGTTGGCATGGGTGTCCTGAGCCTGTCCCAAGACCTCTGACAGAAGGGGATGAGGCACACGTTCCCAACCTGAATGCTGTCCTGGGCCCTGAAGACGTGCACTGCTGGGCGGGTGGTGGGGAGCCTCTGTGATCCTTGGAGCAGATGATGTACACAGCAATGCTGACACAAGACACAGCCCTCTGGGGCCGCAGAAGCCTGAGGAGCGTGCCTGGCACCGCCGGGCCAGCCAGGCTGCAGCCCTCACATTCCAGCATCTGTCTGATCCTACGCCAAGTGACAACCTGGAGAATCTCCATCCAGCAGAAGGGTTTGAATCAGATTTGTGGAGGCAGCGCCATAAAGACAGAAGTGCAGAGGACGGATGGGGGAACTTAGACTGAAGGCCACCAGCAGGGGCCTGCCTGTCCTCTGGGCCATGTTGCCCTGGCGGGACGATCACTCTCAGCTGCTCAGTCATGTCCGACTCTTTGCCACCCCATGGGCTGTAGCCCGCTGGGCTCCTCTGTCATTGGGATTTCCCAAGCAAGAATACTGGAATGGGTTGCCATTTCCTTCTCCAGGGCATCTTCCAGACCCCGGGATCAAACCCACGTCTCCTACTTTGCAGGCAGATTCTTTACTGCTAGGGATCACAGCCGCATTAAAGGACGACTCCCAGGGTGCACTGCCAGGGCGTCTGCCTGGATGCAAGGGGAGCCCTCGGGAGCAGAGGCTCAGGGACGGCTCCCCATGCTCCACGCATGACACAGACTTCCGAGCATGTGGATTTTCCGCGGCTGCTCTTACCTGCATCACTGATGCTTTCCTGCCCCTTGTAAATCCTCTAGCATGTTGGCCTTCCTTTGCTTTCTTTTTGGCAGCAGCATGGTGCAGCATATGTGGTCTTAGTGCTCCCACCAGGGATTGAACCGATGTCCCCTGCAGTGGAAGTGTGAAGTCGCAACCCATGGACCACCAGGGACGTCCTAAGCCTTACCTGTTATCTTAAAGTAGCATTTAGAGGGAGAGACGATTCTAGAGAAGAGCATTGAAACATACACATTGCTATTGTTGCTCAGTTGCTAAGTCCTATCCACCATGGATAGTGGTCTTTGCCACCCCGTGGACTGCAGTAAGCCAGGCTTCCCTGTCTTTCATTATCTCCTGGAGTTTGCTCAAGTTCATGTCCATTGAGTCAGTGATGCTAACCTTCTCCAGCACCACAAAATGTATAATTACCATATGTAAAATAGATAACCAGTATGAGTTTGGTATATGACACAGGGAACCCAAAGCCAGGGCTCTGTGACAACCTGGGGTGGGGGTGGGGACAGAGGTGGGAGGGGCATCCAGGACGAAGAGGACATGTGTGGGCCTGTGGCCAATTCATGCTGATGTATGGCAAAAGCCATCACAAGATTGTGAAGTGATTATCCTCCAATGAAAAGTAAATAAATACTAACAAAAGAAAAAAATTGATTTTCAAGTCATTTGTATCCACTAGAAGGAATTAAGTTAGATTTGACCTGGTTGGGGAGGAATATTTGAAGCAGGCAAGAACAGGTGGTTTTCTTCTGCCAGCTAAGTAAATGTAGCTATTTCTTTCTTATTCCATCAATGAACACATTGAGTAAATTTCTTTCTAAATATCCCCAGTCAAGTTGGACTTCAAAAAAATATGTATTTTAAGCCTGAATTCTGCCTTACAGTTGATAAAATTTGACAGTCACAGAACCTTTTAAAAGGTATAAAGAGTTGTCATTAGGCCTCATTTGTTTATTTCCCCTCTAGCATTCATCACCCTCAGAAATGGCATCTCTTCACCCTGTTTATTCAACTTATATGCAGAGTACATCATGAGAAATGCTGGACTGGAAGAAACAAGCTGAAATCAAGATTGCCGGGGGAAATATCAATCATCTCAGATATGCAGATGACACCACCCTTATGGCAGAAAGTGAAGAGGAACTAAAAAGCCTCTTGATGAAAGTGAAAGAGGAGAGTGAAAAAGTTGGCTTAAAGCTCAACATTCAGAAAACGAAGATCATGGCATCCGGTCTCATCACTTCATGAGAAATAGATGGGGAAACAGTAGAAACAGTGTCAGATTTATTTTGGGGGGCTCCAAAATCACTGCAGATGGTGACTGCAGCCATGAAATTAAAAGACGCTTACTCCTTGGAAGAAAAGTTATGACCAACCTAGACAGCATATTCAAAAGCAGAGATATTACTTTGCCGACTAAGATCCATCTAGTCAAGGCTATGGTTTTTCCTGTGGTCATGTATGGATGTGAGAGTTGGACTGTGAAGAAGGCTGAGCACCGAAGAATTGATGCTTTTGAACTGTGGTGTTGGAGAAGACTCTTGAGAGTCCCTTGGACTGCAAGGAGATCCAACCAGTCCATTCTGAAGGAGATCAACCCTGGGATTTCTTTGGAAGGAATGATGCTGAAGCTGAAACTCCAGTACTTTGGCCACCTGATGCAAAGAGTTGACTCATTGGAAAAGACTCTGATGCTGAGAGGGATTGGGGGCAGGAAGAGAAGGGGACGACAGAAGATGAGATGGCTGGATGGCATCACGGACTCGATGGACATGAGTCTGAGTGAACTCCGGGAGTTGGTGATGGACAGGGAGGCCTGGCGTGCTGCGATCCATGGGGTCGCAAAGAGTCGGACACGACTGAGTGATTAAACTGAACTGAACTGAGGGCATCTCTTAAGACTGAGCGACTGAACTGAACTGAACTGAACTGAAGGCATGAGGATTTAAATTACAAAGTGGATATTTCCGATATGTGAATTGTAACTAACTACTGAGTGATCTGTTCCTATGCAGATCAACAGCAAAGAAGTGTTTGATTTTAGCTTTTCAACCATAAGGTACTCCTAATTTCAGAGTATCCCATTTCTATTCTGCATCTGTCTTTTAATAATATGTTAGGTTGAATCAACATTGAAGCTTCTTGTTTTCCTCTTTCTTTAACAGGGCTATTAACCCACTGGCAACTTCCCTGGGGCATCTTATCGAAGCCTTTGGCCATCACTGCAGCTGCCCGGGCCCCTAGCCTGCCACTGGGTGCACTCGATTGGCTGAGCCCCGTGCCCCCTCACAGCACACCCTGCTGCAACGTGCAGAAGTGGGAGAGGCTGAGGGCTCGCAGGGGAGTCAGACCCCACAGGGTCCCGGACACGTCCATGCTCGTTCTTGGTACAGACACGCGCCCACCGCTGATGGCTTCCACGTTTCTCATGATGTTTCTTGAGACAGGTGATCCGGTCTCCTGTTCCTTTGCTCATTTGCTTGGCCATGTTGCAGGCCAGAGAGCGCAGACCAGCTGGCACACACACGAAAGGCAGGGAAGCCCCCCGCCCAGCTACTGGTTTCAGTTCCTTCTGCTGGCTTCGCATCGTGCGGTCGGAGCCCGCGAGCCCATCCCGCCCAGGGCTGGTCCAGCCGCTCTGAGCCAGCACTGCGGTTTCATAAGGCTTTCTCCTTCAATCTCCTCTCAGACGGCGGGCAGGACAGAAAACTTGTTTAAAATACTACTCAGTGGCTAAAGCTGTGAAGCTAAAGCTGGTCTCTCCCTCACCACTGGAGGCCCGGTTGTGATTTTATTATTTTATATTGAGAACAACTAAATTCACTCCTGCCTCAAAAAAAAAAAAAAAAAGAAGGAGAAGCAGCAGCCATGTCCCATGTCCTAAGTAGCATGGGGTAGGCTGTTCCCTCGCAGACTGTTACCAAGTCTGCTTCCTTCTCTAGGAAGTGGGGCGTTTACAGATGGAAAAAGCCACTGTGGAGTCTTTAAAAGCATCACTTCGGCTGTGGCTCTAAATAGAAACCCGTGAGTTCGAAGCCCACCGCGCCTCATGTTTTCACGGGCAAGCATGAAATCACATCATTTTCCGGCAGTTTTGCAAAAGAGTTGTGGGGGAATGATAAACATTCTCAGTTCCTTGGGAGGATTCGTGGCACCTGCTTTCTGCTCCTTTTCCTCTGCGATTAGGTTTTTCTGAGCTGCACCCTGTGAACCTCTGCTTTGGAGGTAGGACAACCGCGGAAAACGAGAACAGCACGTTCCAGACAGATTTCAGAAACACTGACTTCCTGTCCGGCAGGATGATGCCTGAAATTTGGTTTTCTCCACCAAATTTGGCCCCCAGCTGTGATGTGTCAAGTCAGACAGAAACAAGTAATTGTATTCAACCCCCAAATCAAGCTCCCGGCTGACACTCTGTGTTAGCAGTATCAGAAAGCAGGCCTGTCTGTCTTTTAAAAACAATTGCTACTCGGGAGCTTTGAGTCTTGACCTTGCACACTGACGTCTTGGTGTCAGCTCCCAGAGAAGGACACAGCCCAGCTCGACCCTTGAGACCCTGGGGACCACGATGGGGGAAAAGGGTGGGACACAGGCTTGAGCACGGCATCCTGAAAGGGAATGGGAAGAAAGCCAAACCAGCTTTACACACGTCACACTAACTGGATGGAGTTTATTCCTTTACTGAAGGATATTGCAAGAAACTCCAGGAAAATCTCTGGTGAACAATCAGTACAGAATATAGAGCCCAGATTTACAAGTAGCTTGTCCCCATATGGCTCTCTTGCATTTACTCTTCCTGACTGTGTTTGGCCCAAATGGCCTTTCCTAAGGTTTTCTCCTTCAGTCTCCTTCCTGAGTGAGTGCCCGTCACAGGGTGTGAGCGATGGGAAGGCCGCAGATGAAGTCTGTCCACCTTGGAGGCCTTGGTGAGCTGGACCGTAGGGGAGAAGGTGTCATTCTCTAACCCTTAGTGGTGTTTGTCTGCAAGAGGGGGGCGGTGTCCAAATACGAGAAAGGACACAGTGAGGCTCCTGCGTGTGTGTGAGGCCGCAGAAATACGCAGGACAGGGGTCCGGGACCCACTGCCAGGACCGTGCACGGAGGACTGGATGGGTGCAAATGCTCTCTGGCCCACCTGGGCCTGCAGGCCTGTGTGAGCTGGGACCCGTAGACCGCCGTGTGAGGACAAGGCCTGCCGGCTGGCGAGCCTCCTTGCAGATTTGGTTAGTGGAGTAACAGCGTGTGGTGCCCAGGGGCTGTGGCTCCCCCCGGCTCCGATTACAGGACATCCCTCCACGGCTGTGGCTCTCCCCGTCCTCAACTATGGGACCCCCTGCATGGCTGGTCCTTCAGGAGCATGGGGTGGACTCTGATTCCATTTTGGTAAAACTAAATCCATGTAAAACTCTATTCTAGCATTTTAAATGCAAATATGTCCAAACTTGACCAAGGTGTTATTTTAAGGGCCTAGTTGCCCCCTCACCATTTCAAACTATCTGTAGGCATTTGGTTTTCAAATAGAAATCACAAAGTCACATTACGTTCCAGTTTAATGGCCTTTTGGTTTAAAAATATATATAGATGATCGCTTATAAAACTTAAAAATGCTAACTTAAAAACAACATCAGGAGAATGAGAATGTGATTATGCAAATTACACTGTTAACAAAATTTACACATAAATGAGAACATTTTTTTCCCATCATAGTTTTTATCATAACAAAACCCTGGGAAGTAAATTATCTGCAGGAGAATACAGTATAAAAATGTATTAAAAGCTCTAAGAACCAAATTGAAATGTCAAATATAATTATTTATGTTAAAACCCAACAAAGTAGGTGTCGGGCCTCCCTGAACCACCTGTTGAAATTCAGAGACCCGTTTTGCTCATCTGGGCGATTGGAGCTCCATCATTCTCACTGAGGTTCCTCCCGGAGCAGGTCCAGGTCCCCGGTAGCTCATAGTGCTTGCAGTCCAGGGATTTCTTTTCCCGTAGCAAGTTTGAGGGTCTGACTACCAGGGCCAGTGTTGGTAACGGTTTCAGCAGAATGTCCAGACTCATCCTAAAAACGTAGATGTGATACCCGAGAGCATAGAAGGCGTCCAAACACCATTAAAAAGGTGGGTCCACAGCACGAAGTCCGCTCCTTATTTGCAATGGCTCGCTTGTTCACGCAGCATTCTCCTGTCTCCCCTCCCCGCTTCCTGCCCCTTTTTCTTGTCCACTTTGGGGCACCCGCCCCCGCCCCTGGGGCCAGGACATCTGCCCCCAGACAAAGGAGCCCCAGAGCAGAAAGCCTGCCGCAGAATGGAGGGCTCCGCCCACCGGAGCTTCTCAGGTTGACGGGAAGCGAGGCCACTTGAGCAGGACATGGCTGGCTTCCTGGGCCCTGACAACGCCCTCTGTGTCCCAAGGGGTGGCCGGCAGCGAGGGGGCTGTTCCGCAACACCCCCGCTACCCTCCCTGCCCGCCCGGGGCGGCCCCCGCAGAGCAGCTGCATTGGGAAAGCCAGCTGACCAGAAAGGACTCCCCAGCCCCACCTCTGATTTCTCACATTTAATTACCTGCTTTCCCCTCTCCTGCGGTCATGGAGAAAATGGAATTACACCCCTGCACCGTGTTGCCCCGGAGAAGCTTTGAGTGTTTCTAATAGAGCCACTGGTGACGGGCACAAAAGGCCTGCCCCTTGTCTCATGTCGGATATTAGCCCCTGCAGACAAGGGTGGGCATTCCCGCTCTGTGGGTCTTCAATAGCAGACAAAGGAGAGCAGGCTTCCTTCCTGTCACTCCTAACACGGCACAGAAAGAAAAACTTTATTTAGCCTCCCTGGTTTGGCCAAGCCTCCTCCAGGTCCTGGTGGGGCGGTGGGGGGAAATTTTGGAGGCCTGGCCGGTTTCACTATAAAAACTGATTTCCTTTAACTTGGGAATTCGCTCCCCCCAGCAAGGGCTGCCATATGTTACCTTAATCCCTTTAGATGCATTTTCATCTTAGAGCTGACTCAGCTGCCCCCTTGCTTTTAAGCCAATGCATGCGACCCTACAGAACTCAAGGATAAAACCGTCCTCCCAAACGCTAATGGAAATAACCAAAGGGACACGGTGATCTCTCCACATTGAGACAAGAAATGACGCTAAAGCTGCACCATCAGATGTGTTCCGTCTGGCACTGTATGATTTAGCTTGATCGATGAGGACTTATCTCTCAGTGTGAATTACGTGGCAAGTCCTACAGGCTCATCTCAGCCCTTGCCTGGTGTTAAGGTGATTTCAACAGCCAGCATCTTCAGCTCGCACAATACTGTTTCAAAACCCCTCTTGCTTGAAAGATGAAGATTTGTCTGAATTTCTAAAAATTAACAACTTAGGAAGATAGCTAAGATCTCCTATCTCCTTGTTCAGCTGCTAAGTCATGTCCACTCATGGACCCCACACCTGTGTCCACTCTTCTGCCGCACCTCTTGTGGACTCTTTGTGACCCCACGGACTGCAGCACACCAGGCCTCCCTGTCCATCACCAACTCCCAGAGTTTACTCAAACCCATGTCCACTGAGTCGGTGATGCCATCCAACCATCTTATCCTCTGTCGTCCCCTTCTCCTCCCACCTTCAATCTTTCCCAGTATCAGGGTCTACTGATCTACTATGATTTTTTTTTTCCATAGAATCAGACCATCATTGATGTAATGACATACAAACACACTCTGAAATAAACTCAAAAAACAAAAATCAGGATTTGTATGTCTATGTCACCATCAGATACGGGGTATTAGCAGGGAGTCCCCGTGGTTTAATTTGACCCATTTTAGCATATCTGAGTTAACCCCTCACAGAGACAGAGGAAGTCTGTCTCTTGGGTTCAAGACCACTGCAGTCTAGCAGAACAGATGACACATGAGCTGGCAAGAGCTGCAGAAAGGGTGGGGAAGGGCCTCTAGAGGCACACAGAGCCCAGTCCTGGGGGCCTGGGGGCTGAAGGATCACACCGGCCTCAAGACAGGAGAAGCTCCATGGAGCAGGGACAGCCACGTCTCTGCTTAAACGAGCCAGAGCTCCCATGGCCCAGGGCCCAGGAGGGTCATGTTGTGGCAGCAGAGTGGACACAGGGTGGGGTCCATGAGTGGACACTGCCCCCCGACAGAGAGGCGGGTGGCTGGGGCCCGGAGCCGAACGGTAGCCATGTACATCACTTAGCCTTCTGGCTGATGAGGCATGGAGGTAACCAGGAGTGGGACGTCAAGGAATGCCATTTACAGAATAGAGCAGAGATATTCCTAGGGCTCGGGGTCTGAGACATCATTTGAACACAGTGTTCCAGATCGAGTGGAGCGGGTTGAGTTTGAGGAGCAGTGCAATCGTCCAGATAAGGAAGCCTGAGAGACGGCAGGGGCCATGGGAACTGTTGGGAAGAAGACGCAGGTCAGACACAAGGGCAGGCGGTGTCCTTGGGCTTGGACCCAGACCACAGGTAGGTGAGGAGGAGGGTGGTCAGAGATGTTGAGGGCATCAGAGTCTCAGGGCGAGGACTGGAATCAGGAGAAGCTGGCCTGGGGAAGGTAACCCCCTGAACTGTGTTTGGGATGTTTTGAGTCTACGACAGAGGTTTGTTACCAGACTAAAGATTCCCAAGCAGGTGGTTAAAATTTTTAAATTAAAATTTGAAACCAAGTTTGAGTCATCAAGGTAGAGGTTTATAGAAGGGTTGGTTATACACTGCTAAGGACAGAGACTTTGGCAGAGGTTTCATTTAGATAACAAGGTCATAAAGTACTAGGCAAAGAAGTGAAAACTGAGCCGACAGAAGGAAAACTGTCAGCGGGGCCAAACGTGGCACGCTGGGCATGAGAGGACTGAAGGTGTTGAAATCAGAGAATTCCCTACTAAGCTTTCAGGAGAAACTCCAGCACTGCCCTTGGCATCATCCACAAGTAAAGAGTGAACAGGAAAGGTGTCAATGAAGATGACATAGGTTAAGTTTCTTCTAAGATGCCACATAATGATAGAAAGCTTGGAGACTGTTCATACACCTTCAGGAATATCAAGGTAGAGAAAAAGATAGGTGCTCATATTCTTTCCCTTCAGTTCAGTTCAGTCACTCAGTCATGTCTGACTCTGCAACTCCATGGACTGTAGCACTCCAGGCCTCCATGTCCATCACCAACTCCCGGGGCTTACTCAAACTCATGTCCATTGGGTCGGTGATGCCAACCATCTCATCCTCTGTCATCCCCTTCTCTTCCTGCCTTCAATCTTTCCCACCATCAGGGTCTTTTCCAGTGAGTCAGTTCTTCACATCAGGTGGCCAAAGTATTGCAGCTTCAGCTTCAGCATCAGTCCTTCCAATGAATTCAGGACTGATTTCCTTTAGGATGGACTGGTTGGATCTCCTTGCAGCCCAAGGGACTCTCAAGAGTCTTCTCCAACACCACAGTTCAAAAGCATCAATTCTTTTGCACTCAGCTTTCTTTATAGTCCAACTGTCACATCCATACGTGACTACTGGAAAAACCATAGCCTTGACTATGGATTCTTTCCCTGAAGGACTATCTGTAAGATGCTTTATATCCTCCAAGTATTCTGCCTAGCACCAGGAATGTTGGACACAAGACAAACCAGATCTCATTTTTTCTTGGAACTTGCATTGTCCAGAAAGCAGATAAACGGAGACTGGAGGATGGAACCAAATACCTGGAGAGTCCCGTTAGACGGGTGCGGTCAGAGGTCTCACCAGAGAGGAGTAGTATTTGAGCTGAAAACCACGTTAACATGAGGCTGCCCTGTGGGGAAAGGCAGGTGGACAGCATTTACAACTGAAGAAAGCTCACAGGGTCACAAGCTGAATAGCGAGAGTCGTGAGCAGGGCTCTCTGCTGGGACCTGGGTCTTGAGACAAGTCAGAAAGGGCTTGAGAGACGAGGACGCAAGACCTTAGCCCAAGAGCAGTGGAAACAACCAGAATGCCTTTGGAGGGGAAAGATGGGCTGGCATTCAGACTGGCTCTCACAAGTGTAACCCCCCTCCCAGCTTATACCCAGCATCCTCCTCTGGGAGCCCGGCGTCTCCACGGAGCCAGCACAGAGTGAGCCATGGATCATCTCCCACTTTGCTGGGAGACCTCGGTGAGCATGGGTCTGTGCTGGAGAGGAGCCTGCAGGGGACACACAAAGGGCCTTCAAAGTCTTCCCCCCTACAGCCCATCTTTGTCCCCGAGACATTCTGGGGAGGCCTTGACTTAATGCCTGTTTTTGCCCACCTACTTCCAGCTTCCAGCCCTCACTTCCGGTCACTTTCCTAGGTTTGCCTTCCACTAAAGAACTCCGTCCTCACCACCCCGCATCACATTCTCCCCTAGAAACTTCACAGGTGATGACAAGGATTTTATTTTATTTTTAGAAAATTTTTGGCCACACCACATGACATGCAGAATCTTCCCTGACCAGGGATCGAACTTGTGCCCTCTGCACTGGAAGTGTGGCGTCTTAACCACTGGAAGTCCCCATGACAAGGATTTTTAAAAGCCTGAAGTCATGGTAGACTTTCTCCCCTTGGATTCCCCCCACACCAGTTTGATGTGAATTCCCTTCTTTTGTTGAAGCACAAAGAGGAGAGATGGAAAAACCTGGAGTTATACTTAGGACAGTTTTTTATATTTAGAATCTTGTACTTCCCAGCAAAGGAATTATCTGTCTGGAACTGCCCAGCCCTTATCCCACATAATCTCAGTTTTTATAACACTTTAAAAGACTGCGATCCTATGGATTGTGGCCTGCCATGGGACAGGCTCCTCTGTCCATGGGATTCTCCAGGCAAGAATTCTGGAGTGGGTTGCCATTTCCTTCTCCTGGAGATCTTCCCAACCCAGGGATCAAGCCCATGTCTCTTAAGTCTCCTGCATTTGGTAGGCAGGTTTATTACTGCTGAGGCACCGGGGAAGCCCTGAGGGAGGTAAGGAAGGTGATTCAAAAATCTTCAGAAAATAAAAGCAAACTATCAAAGAAAAAAAAAACAAAGATGGCAGAAAGGAAACTGGAGAAGCACAAGGCTGGGAAGACAGTTTGTGGGGACAGACATGCCCGCGTCACCCTATGGGTTCAAAGAGAGGATTTAAAATAAAAGTCACTTCACATTTCCTGCTGAATGGGTTTATTTTGGTTTTTCTTTCCCAGCATTTTATCTCTGGAATCTTAAATGCCAAGAGATGCTTTTCTTGCTGGAAACATCACTGAGTCACTAGAAGGTAAGAGGGCTGGAGGCTGGCCCAGCAGCAGGTACCCAGCAGCTAATTAGGTGATTAAGTCATTAAAGGGAGATGGGCGTGTGAAAGCTTTGGGCCGGCCACTCCCATTTCTAGAGGGATGGAGCCCAACCTCCAGCTTTTTTCTCACTTTAAACTGAAAAGGTGACTAATCCGTTTAACTCAGCCCAGGCTTTTTTTTTTTTTTTTTCTTTTGAGTAGTAAAAGAGAAACTAAATCCAGGAAACTTCTCCGGAAAAGTCTTTGAACAAGATAGAGTAACAAATGCCTCTGCTTGAAGGCCCCTTGCGAAGAGCAAGCTTTCAGTAAACAAAGGCCAAAGGGCATGAATGAGTGGGTCCAGGCGACTTTGATGCCGGGTTAAGATTCTCAGCACAGTAGCCTGATTAGTAATCCGACGCCTTTTGATGGAGCACACCTTTTGTCTTTGCTAAATGGGGAGATGGCGGTTTGCGGTGCTTCCTCCCAGGTGACTCCTCCCTGATTCCACAGAGATTGTGCAAAGCCCTTGCACAGAGAGAAACTTCTTGCTTCATCTCCCTCCTGACACAGCAAATCCAGTTTTCTGACTCTCAGTCTTTAGAAGGGAGCCTCTTTGCAGAAAGACGCGGAGGGGAAGGAGGACATGTTGGGCGGTTTTTTGTTTTAAAGAAGTAAGTTATATTATGAGAATAAAAACACCTAATATGTCAATAAATCATGCTGCATTTGATTGTTGCCACATCTTAACAAGGTGGCAAGGAAGAGCATTCATTTAAATATTTATGGATGTACTGATATCCCTGAAAGTGAGGTGACTGTCACAGCATGTGAGAGATTGCTCACGAGACATCTCACCCCACCCAGGCAGCGACCCTCGGGCTTGGACTCTTCAGCCAGCTCCCCGTTCCCCTCCTCCTGGCAGATACCCACAGGCTGCTGGTGTGTCTTCTCTGTAAGCAGGGGCCAAGATGAAAGGCGTGGAGGCGTCTCTAAAGCCCCTCACGTGCTCAGGGCGACACAGTGTTCCTCAGACGCACTTTGTTAGCGCCTTTGCGATTGCTGGTGGGTGAGATCACAGGCCAACCAGGATGCTGCCTGCGTGCACCCTCAGTCGCTTCGTTCATGTCCAGCTGTTTGCAACCCTACACTGTAGCCCACCATGCTCCTCTGTCCATGGGATTCTCCAGGCAAGAATACTGAACTGGGTTGCCATGCCCTCCTCCAGGGGATCTCACCGACCCAGGGATCGAACCCACGTCTCTTAACGTCTCCTGCATCTGCAGGTGAGTTCTTTATCACTAGCACCACCTGGGAAGCCCCTTGAGCATGATGTTAGGAGCAAACAATGGGGTAGAGGAGCCAGTTGGGGTGTCTGTAAAAACGGGGAGGGGAGCCCTGCGGTGTCTATGCAGACCACTCCCCCCAGATCATGAATATAAATTCAGAAACAAAAGTATTTGTTTGGGAGGGGGGAGCAGAAATTGTTAACATCGTGAACAAGCTTACACATGTAACAAGGTTGCACAAGCATCTGTCTTTAGATGACTACAGACACTTCAACATACAAACTCCAGTTGGCATATCAGCGTCGTTCATCGTTAGCTCTTCAAGGTCATTCTGACTCACTTCTGGCCACTGGGGTTATTTATTATAGCACAACTTTTAGCTGGTTTTCGTAACTGCACTTGCTGTCCTGACTACTCTACCGTAAGAGCGGGGGGCGTGTTGAAGAATTCCAGATTTCTGTCTGTTTCATAGTTGCCTGTTTTCCCCTTAATTGAATTACTTACTTATGGAGACAGTTTCTCTTGAGAGTCAGCTGAGAGCTTTGGACAGAGAGAGATTGGGTTTCTGACCGGTCACCTTCCACAACCCGTTAATTATAGCTGTGGACATGCTGTTATTTCGCCGAAGAACCTGGCAGATTTCCATGTCTCCTGCTGCCTGACCTATGGTACAACAGGTAGTTTTCTTTGCAATAGTAACTACTTCATATAGTGCTAATTATACTGTGACCTTTTTGAAGTCACTTGATGGTGATGGAATCGAAAATAAGCTAACCTTTATCTATGTATTCTCCCTGGTACAGAGGCCAAACCAGAGGAGACAGTAGAGGACGATTAAATTCATGTTTGGCCAGCCGGGGACCCAAGCTACGTCTAGTCGCTAGCTAACTGCCTGAGACCTAGCAAGACTTTATTTCAGCTCAGTTGCTCAGTCATGTCTTGGTCTTTGCGAACCCTTGGACTGCAGCACACCAGGCATCCCTGTCCATTACCAACTCCTGGATCTTGCACAAACTCATGACCATCGAGTTGGTGATGTCATCCAATAATCTCACCCTCTGTCATCCCCTTCTCTTGCCTTCAATCTTTCCTAGCATCAGGGTCTTTCCAATGAGTCAGTTCTTCGCATCAGGTGGCCAAAGTATTGGAGCTTCACCTTCAGTACCTGTCCTTCCAATGAATATTCAGGACTGATTTTCTTCAGGATTGACTGGTTTGATCTCCTTGCAGTCCAAGGAACTCAAGAGTCTTCTCCATCACCACAGTTCAAAAGCATCAACTCTTTGGTGCTCAGCTTTCATGATGGTCCAACTCTCACATCCATACGTGACTACAGGAAAAGCCATAGCCTTGACTCGATGGACCATTGTTGGCAAAGTAGTGTCCCTTCTTTTTAATGTGCTGTCTAGGTTGGTTATAACATTTCTTCCAAGGAGCAAGTGTCTTTTAATTTCATGGCTGCAGTCACCATCTGCAGCAATTTTGGAGCCCAGACAAATAAAGTCTGTCACTATTTCCAATGTTTCCCCCACAAAGTGATGGGACTGGATGCCATGATCTTTGTTCTTTTTGAGTGTTGAGTTTTAAGCCAGCTTTTTCACCCTCCTCTTTCACTTTCATCAAGAGGCTTTTTAGTTCCTCTTCACTTTCTGCCATAAGGGTGGTGTCATCTGCATATCTGAGGTGATTGAGATTTCTCCCGGCAATCTTGATTCCAGCTTGTGTTTCTCCCAGTCCAGAGTTTCTCATGATGTACTCTGCATAGAAGTTAAATAAGCAGGGTGACAATTCAGCTGCTTTAAGTGTGGTCACTTAGATTGCTGAATTATGAGTTGATTGTCTGTTTTGGAACATGTCAAAAACCCTGCATGACCTCCTCTACCATCAAGGTGTGTGACGACAAAGGTCTTTGGAAACCTTCTGCCAAACGCAGGACATCCTTTTGGAGCCGTTCTTTTTGTCCTCAGGTAAACCACACTTCTACTGCACTGGCCACAAGTAACACATTGTTCCTTCGTGTGCTGCTGGGCAACATTTGTGGGGTTGGTTTTAATTGAATACTTTGTGCTGTAGACTTTGCCTGGGAGATGGTACCCAGTGTGGGAGCTAGGACCTGGAGTGGGAGATAGTACCTGAGGTGGGAGATGGTACCCGGGGTGAAAGATGATACCTGGGGTGGAAGCTTGTGTCTAATACGATAACCTGGGGGTTGTCGATACACAGAGAGTTTTATGGCTTCAAACCGTATGCATATTTTCACCAGATTAAATACACGTTCAGCACATGTGGCCCGAGTGAGTCGGGTGCTGTTGCCATTGGTGGAGGATGAATTCCATGACCTCAGCTCTGCCACCTCCAGAAAAGGCCCTGCCAGTCCAGGAGGCTTTGGCCGGGTGAGTTCAGCCATCCGTGCACGCCTCCCACCAGCAGGTGAGTGAAGGCTTGCTTAGCGCTTACAAGCAGCGCGCGCCCTGGATGTGCTGGGTGCCTGGTCGTTCAGTCCTGTCCGACTCTTTGCAGCCCCGCGGACTGTAACTCTCCAGGCTCCTCTGTCCATGGGGTTCTCCAGGCCAGAACACTGGAGGGGGTAGCGTTTCCCTTCTCCAGGGCATCTTCCCCACCCAGGGATCAAACCCAGGTCTCCCGCATTACAGGTGGATTCTTTACCATCTGAACCACCAGGGAAGCCCAATTTCTTTGTTTTGTTCCATTAATAAATAAAGACAGAATGTTTTGGTCTGTAAATTTGCTTTATGCATCTATTTCCCCTCGGAATTTTTAAGTCATATCTATCTATTTATGTGTCTGATCTATTACAGTTCTTCCAAACTATGAGTATTTGAATGTACTATTAACTCTATTTTAGAAATTGTAGATTTCATTAAAATCATAAGGATGACATCCACGATTTTGTGTGTTTCCATCAGGGACTTTGCAGCTGGCATCGGTGGTAAAGAATCTGTCTATCTGTAGGAGATGCAAGAGATGGCAGTTCTATCCCTGGTCAAGAAGATTTCCTGGGGTAAGAAATGGCAACCCATTCCAAAGTTCTTGCCCGGGAAATCCCACAGACAGAGAAGCCTGGCAGACTACAGTCTATGGGTCGCGAAGAGTGAGACACAGTGGAGCGCAGCACAGCACCAGTCTCCGTTACATACGGCTCTTGGTATGAGGACATGACTTTGCCTCTAGTGGTTCAGCCCAGCAGCAGTACATCATGTTGCAGCCCAAGTCGCCTTCCAGCTGAGCTGACATCCCTGGACAGTGTTCCCGGCGGGGGGGGGGGCTGGGGCCCGGGGCCAGGACTCAAGGCTGACCTGTTGCTCCAACAGAGTCCTGAGTTAGAAGGCTTTCATAGACCTTTAGAAAACTGAATCTCTCATTCTTTTTATTTCATTCTTTTAAACGTGAACAATGATGCTGAAATATTGTTTTATTTTTTAAAAGTACCTATAAGATTCCTCAGATAATAAAATTGAACTTTAAAAAATTTCCCTTTAAAATGTTCACAATGTTTAGAATTATTCTAATTAGAGCAAGGGTTAGCAAATGCAAGCCTGAGTTTGATCTGCAACCTGTTTTGTGAATAAAGCTTTATTGACAGGGTCAGGTCCATTCACTTATGTATTTTCTGAGGCTACTTTGTTCTGTAATGATGGCATAGTAGAGTAGTTATGACTGCTCACAGGCTCCAACAAAACAAAACAAAAATTGTATTCTAGCCCTTCACATACACACACACACAAACACACACATGCACACGCACACACACACACACACACACACACACAAACTTACTGACTCCTGTTTTAGGTTGAATTAAAGCTAACCTACTTATTCACAAATTGCACAGCTTAGCTCTAGAGTTGTTAGCCTCTTTTCCATCTTCAATAACAAAGTGATATTTTTTTTCACTGTGGATATTTACATAAGTAAAATACAGAATGTAGACTCTTTGTTATCTGATTCCTCTTAATCTTATATTCTGAGGTTCACTCATGATGTCACACACAGTTATTCTGATTCATTTTTTCAAGACTTTTTTTTTTTGGTGTGGATCATTTTCAAGGTTTTTATTGAATTTGTTTACAATATTTCTTCTGTTTTATGTTTTGGGTTTTTGGCCAAAAGGCATGTGGGATCTTAGTTCCCTGACCATGGGTCAAACCTGCACCCTCTACAATGGAAGGCAAAGGCTTAAACACTGGACCACAAGGGAAGTTCATTTTCATTAACAAATGGAATTATATGAATGAGTACATTACCATCTATTTACTTATTCTACTGTTTAGGAACATGGGTCCCTTGCAGTTTGGGACATTACAGATGGCTGCTGCTGCAAACACTTCTGATGATGTCTTGAAGTGCGTGGTTATGCGTGCACATATTTCTGTCCAGTACTATACTAGTTAGCTATTGCCAGATAATAACGTACCCCAAACTCTGCAACTCAAAACAGCAGGCTCCTCTATGTAGCTTTTCTCACAGTTTCAGTGTGTCAGGCATCTGGGGTAGTCTTAGCTGGATGACTCCTGCTCAAAGTCCCTCACAAAATTGCCATAAAGCTCTTGAGCCGTCAGGGGAGGCTGTAGCCCCCCACCAAGGCCTCTCTGGGGAGAGGAGCCCCTTGAAGGTGAATTACGTGGCTGTTCACAAGCTCAGGGCCTCTCTGTCTCTTGGTTGTCTCCTGACCACATAAGCCACTGTATAATCTGCTGAGTTACCGTGATGACAGAAGCTGACTTCCTCCTCTTCCCAGAATGAGACAGACAGATGGAGGACCAAAAAAAAAAAAAAAGACAGACAGAGGTGAAAAGTGAGAAAGGAAACAGATAAGATGGAAACCATAGTCTTTTCAACCTTGGAAACCATTAAAAGAAAACCTTTAACAACATTTTTAACCTGTCACTTCTGTGCTGTCCACTTATTAGAAAAGAGTAACTAAGTCCAGTTTGCACTTAAAAGGGTAGAAATCAACATACACCTCTTAGAAAGAGGTGTGTCAGAAAAATCTGTGCCCGTGCTTTCAAACAGCCACAGGGGCATCACTCAGAGAGGAACGCCTGGTTCCCAGTGTCTTCGTAGGTTTGTTTCCTGAGGTAGGGGCTCCACAAGGGTTTTCCAAGAAGACTGCTGTAACCCATACCTCCAGTGGCTCCATGGGAGCTCAAAACCCCCATCCAGGGTCCTTATCTTCTGAAGCCAGTCTTTCAACTTCAGCCTTTCTGCAAACCAATGATTTTTTTTTTTTTTTAAATAACAGTGGAAAAGGAAAGACAGCTAATACATATGGTATCACGTATTCTTGCCTGGAAAACTCCATGGGCAGAGGAGCCCGGCAGGCTACAGTCCATGGGGCCAGAAGAGTCAGACACAACTGAGTGAGCGAGCAGACGTGCCACCTGTTAGTCGTTATCAAACAGCAAGCATCAGCACTCACAGTGCAGGTACTGGCTACAGCCCCCCTTTCTGGAAATACACACCACAAGCATCTTCATGCCCAGAGGATCAGTTACAGCAGCTGCATGGGCGCCTCTTTATACCCATTTCCCAACGGCAGATCATTTCTTCAAGACCATCCAAGGTTTCAAAGGGAAAGTCCTTCCCTTCAGTTAAATTAAGACAAACTCAACTGTCAGAAACTTTGGCGCAATAATCTCTATAGTATGACTACTTCATCAGGCCCAATACTGAGATATTACTACAGTAAGTAGCCTACATATGAACAAGTTCTATCCCGAGAGAGCATCCATAAGTCCTGTTTATTAAGTCTAACATGAGCCTAGGTATTCAGCTAACATGGTCATCTCTATAATACTATACTGTCATAGGGTTATAATACTTTTCACACAAACAACACATTAAAAAAACAAATATAAAATATAAAAAGTAAAGAAAACACTTTTAATCTTATAGCACAACACTTTGAAAATTATAGCAGAGTACAACAGCTGGCACACAGGGGCTGGCATCCATGAACAGGCAAGGAGAGTTATGGGCTGGAGGAGAAGAAGGGAGATGGCAAGAGCTGAAGAACCGTCAGCGACAGGTGACGGAGGACCAGCTGCCGCATCTCTCACGCCCGCCGCTGATGGGGCACAGGCTCACACCTGTGAAAGTTCCCACTTGAAGTTTCGGGGGCTTCCTGTGTTCACACTGGTTCTGTTTTGCTATTGGATGTGCTTTTTTGTGTTGCTATTGTTATTTGTCATAGTACAGTACCAAACAGATGCTATGCTTTAAATTCTGACAGAGAGACTTGGGTCCGTGAGTGTAAAGGCACATGTTTGTGCGCACAGTGACTGTACGTTATCCACATGTGTGTATACATGGTTTGTGCACTTAATTCAATATTCACATGAGGAGGTTTTTTTTTTTTTTTCACCATTTCTTCTGCATAAGGAACTTTAACAGTATTTGGTGTCTCTCGGGCTTTTTGCAGTGTTAAAGGAAATGGGCAGTTTCCATGATGACGGCGGGTAGGTGCAGATAGGTCAATTTTGTTCCGCTTGAAACAACAGTTTCCAGTTCTCACAAAGCTTCAGCCATGTCAAGGAAGCAGCCCCTCGCTGGGGTGCCGAGCTCGCCCTGGCTTGAGCCTGACTGCCTGCTGCCCCCATGGCCTTCCCGGGCTCCCGCCTGGGCACAGATTCCCCGTCTGTCCTGCTCTGACACCGGGGACTCCCCCACCATTTATGAACCCTCTTTCCTTCATCTTTTGCAGAGAATCCCAGCAGTTTTGATGGTGGATCATTTTTCACGTAAGCAGAGTTTTTTTTTTTTTTTTTTTCTTTTTGAATGAGCTTCTATTTTACGAGTCTGTCTGGAAAGGTTTGTGAGGGTACGCGTTTACGCTGCTGGAAAACGTGCTATAAATTTTCACGAGCGGAGAGTCTCCGTTTCCAAGCTGAAGTCTCCTATCGTGAGCCCGTTGCCGTCAGCCTCCTATCCCCAGTCCCGCTGCAGCTTCAGCGAAATCCACCCCCACCCCCCGCCCTCCAGGAGCCTCCAGAAGGTGTGTTTCTCTGTTTTATTTTGGAAGGAACCTAGCTCTGTGTGGCCCTCCGATGGATAATGCTTGCAGAGAGAGCAGGAACTGGGACAGGACCCACGGGAAGCACACCTACGACCGCAGATGCACTCTGGGAGAATTCCCAGGAGCACAACGGCCACGGGCAGCTGAGAGGGGCGACGAGAGCTGAGAAAGAGGGACAGACTCGACAGCCAGGGTCTTCCAGGTTCTCCCCACGCGACTGTCTGTCCCCGGATCCTGGCACCCAGACTGGGACAGTCCTGGACCACTCAGGGGCCTGAGAGCTGCTGCTTCTGTTCCATTGTTCAAAGTATGGCCCAGCTTGGAGATGTGTTAACCTGGCCCCCAGATCATCACAACCACCCCTGAAAAGGATTGATCCACACAATACTTTCTCCCAAGCAGTTTGTGTGCATGCTAAGTGACTCCAGTTCAGTTCACTCGCTCAGTCGTGTCCAACTCTTTGCGACCCCATGAACCGCAGCACGCCAGGCATCCCTGTCCACCACCAACTCCTAGAGCTGACTTCAGTCATGTCCTATTCTTTGAGATCCCATGGACTGTAGCCCACCAGGCTCTTCTGAGGACCAAAGAATTGAGGCTTTTGAACTGTGGTGTTGAAGACTCTTGATAATTCCTTGAACTGCAAGGAGATCAAACCAGTCAATCCTAAAAGAATCAGCCCTGAATATTGGAGGGACTGATGCTGAAGCTCAAATACTTTGGCCACCTGATGTGAAGAAGTGACTTATTGGAAAAGACTCTGATGCTGGGAATGATTGAATTCAGGGGGAGAAGGGGACGACAGAGGGTGAGATGGTTGGATGACATCACCGACTCGATGGACATGAGTTTGAGAACACTCAGGAGTTGGTGATGGACAGGGAGGCCTGGTGTACTGCAGTCTACAAGCCTCAAAGAGTCAGACATGACTGAGAGACTGAACTGAACCGAGGCTTCTCTGTCCATGGGATTCTCAGGCAAGAATACTGGAATGAGTTGCCGTTTCCTTCTCCCGGGGATCTTCCTGACCCAGGGATCGAACCTGTCCCTCTTATATCTCCTGCGTTGGCAGATGGGTTCTTTACCACTAGTGCCCCCTGGAAGCCCTTCTAAGGGGTTTAGTGGATTTGAAAACTAGGAAGAGATTAAGAATGAGAAGGTGTCAGTGAATAAATCAAGAGAAAAGTTTGTGGGAAACAAGAGACCAGCTAGAAGCCCAGCGGAAAGATAAAGCACGTCCATCTGAAGGCTCTGTGTTGGCAGGTTTGGTCCAGGCCCCCAGCGCACCAGGAAGCTGCCCCAGCCCTCCCCGTCTCAGATCCAGGGTGGATGTGAGGAAGCTTTCTGTGAGTGGGAGTTAGCAACCCCATTTTACAGGAGGCCTGGGAAGCAGATATTTCTGCAAATCTCAAATACCTCAGCCTGTTGTGAAAAAGCTGTAACCTCACCCGGCGGTACAGTCCCAACTGACTTCCACACCCATGACCGTGGGGCTGACTTTAGGGGTCCAGGGGCCGGAAGCTGGTCTAGGAGACCAGGCGCAAGTCTGCACCCCCCTGGGGCATTCCTGGGAAGACCGCAGCAGTTCCCCCCAAGTACACAGTCCTACTTCCTCTGGCGGCACCCCTCAGTGATGAGTCCCCCAGATCTTCAACTCATCCTCCCCTGGGTGGTGTGAGGACCAAGGCTTGTGGCTGAGACCACGGCGCAGACGGCTCCTCTTTCCCGCTTTGGGCATCTGCGTGGGTCTTGTGGTTCTTACCCACTCAGCAACACACACTCTCCTTTCCTCAGACCAGAGGAGGGGGGCACAACGAGGCTCTTGCACGCTTTCTCAGCAGGCTAACCCAGAGCGCTTTCAGTCCTGCCCATGACGCGCAGCGTGCATGCACATGCGGGCGCACACACACGCACAGAAGACACACTTGTGTTTGTCATTGCTTATTTATTCACTTTGGGCTGGACTGGGTCTGTACTGCGGCTCGGGGGCTTTTTCTAGTGTGGAGAGTGGGTGCTACTCCCTAGCTGAGGCGCTCAGGCTTCTCTCATCACGGAGTCCGGGACCTAGGCATGGGGGCTTTGGTAGTGGCAAGGCATGAAGGCTCTGTCGTTGCAGCCTGTGGACTCGAGATTCAGTGGTCGTGGAGCACAGCTCAGTGGCTCCGCAGCACGCAGGATCTTCCGGGACCAGGGACCAAACCTCAGCCCCTGCATCGGCAGGAAGATTTTTTCCTACTGCACCACGAGGCAAGTTTCCCTTTTTTTTTTTTCCTAGTATAAAAAGGAATTCATTGTTAAAGCTATTTTGACAAAGAAAAACATACACCTCCTTATAAGTAAAAATAAATTTATATATTAAAATCTTGCTTGTGTCCTTCAAAATCTTTTTGCTCTGCTAAATGGTCAATACATGCAATACCTGACTTTGTAAGACATTTTGAGAGGTGATCCCAGAGTCATCAAGGAAGCAGAACTTCTGTTCTAACTGAGCAGTGACATCTCACACAGGTGTGAAATGTCCCCCATCGAATGTCGGAGCAAACACAGCTTATAGAAACACAGCCCAGTTAAGGAAGAACCAGGAAAGACATGCATTTCCCCTCACCAGACCCCTCCTTGAACACGTCTGTGACTTTAAAAGGCCTTTAAGCAGGTGCTGACCGAGGAGAGAACCACCAAAAGCAATCCCACCGTACCTGTTTGAGATGGAAAAATCTGTAATTTTCCATTTACCTCAAATAACCTATTAGAGGCTAATCCCTCGGCAGAGAATTTTAATTCACCTCTTGGAAGGATGCTGAAAAACGGAGACGTTTCATGTTGGGTTTATTTATGTATCTATTTATTTTTGAGACATTCTCATTGTTCGAAGGCCCTTCAGCTGAGGATGCACGTGTGAGGTTCATGCTCAGTGTGAAGTTCATGCTCAGTGTGAAGAGGGTTTTATCCCGGTAACGACAGTCACCAGGGGTGAAGGGAGCCGTGAAGCGGCTTTTGCAAAGTCACTTTTCCTGGACTCAGTGACTACACAGCCCTAAGCTGTTTTGTTTTTCAAAGGCTCAGAGCCCTTGAATTCCAACTAAAATTTATATGGTTTGCTAATTGCCTGCACGTCAGGAAGGGTGAGCATGCAATTTCCTTTCACTGTAATTTGAAATCCCACAATTAACGGTTTCTCGCCGTCCACTGGGGAACAGAGGGCTTGGCCAGCTCCAGGCACAGGGGGTTAGCACTGCGGAGGCGTTTAATGCTGGCACAATGCTCCATTTTATACTCAAAACAATTCTTTGCTGGCTCTGGCATTTTGATTTAATAAAAGACTAATAATTCCAGAAATTCAAATTTAAGCACTGTTCTTTTACTTTTAACCACCAGGGGTAACAATAATCACTAGCTCTCCTTTTTAAAAAAATGTAGAATTCAACTAAATTAAGTTCACAGACTTTTTCTTGGACTTATTTTAATTTGGCTTTAATATTCTAAGTCTAAATCTTGAAACATTTATATCTCTGGTTTTGGTTAAACTAATAAAGTATTACTATATTAATAATTGCTACCCACTTTATTAAGAACTATAGACATCAAATCCTTTATATTCAGGACAAGAAAGCCCTTGGGCTCTGAATTCTTTTGGCATATAAGTCCTTAAGATATAATCGAGTATAACATAAGGTCTGATTTAAAACATGAATTAAAATGAAGGGCACTACTTCTATTTGCAAATTGTTAAAGGGCTCACTTAGAAGATAATTCTTGTGATGACATTGAAACAGGGGCTTGTAGGAATAAAAGGGCTTACACTTGAGGCGAGTTTCAGAATTCTTTGTGCAGATGGCGGGACCTTCAATATCGCTGAGCTGTTTAATATAAACCTGCCATATCCAAGGTAACAAATATAGAAGCAGAAGGAAATGGCACACTCAATTAAAGCGATTCATGGGCCGCCTTGAGAAAGAATAATTCAGGGGAAAATTCCCTAATTTTGGATGCTTTGGGGTTCTAGATGAGCAGCCGCCTTCTCATCCAATAGTAGCCAAACTGAGATCCCTTCTGTAATTGGAACTGACCGAGAGTGGCGGAAACGCACCACTTTGTGGATGGTAGCCTGCCTCACCTCTGAGGTCTGCCGGGGCACCATGATACAAGAGGGCTTTCTGGACGGGACTCGTCACTCTCTACCACGTTTTCTGGATATAGAAGCAATTGAAACGTGGTCACTGTCCTTGAAGACTCTGCAAGAAGGGAAGTCAGACTCCGGTCATGTCCAACCCTGTGCGACCCCATGGATGGCAGCCCACCAGGCTCCCCTGTCCCTGGGATTCTCCAGGCCAGAATAGTGCAGTGGTTCACCATTTCCTTCTCCACTCTTACCAGATCAGGTTCTTAATGTAATAATGCCTGATCGTGGGATCACTGATCCATGGTTCCACTTCCGACTCGTCCCACTGCCTCTGAGATGCAGTTTTGAGAACCTGCACCCCTGGATACTCGCCTCTGCCTCACCACCACACCCCAGGCAGATACAGGAAAAGGGACCGCCCCTTCCCCACAAATTATAGGGTTTAAGGACGCAGACGCTTATAAAATTTGAGCAGAAAATGCATTTTGACGTTTTTCCTGGCATAAGGCTATGCAGATCCATACAGGTAGACAGGGTCCATGAGTTTAGGACCCTAAGGGCGCACCTGGAAAACTTTAAGAATATACGGTATGTATTTCTTAGAGGCATCTCTGTTTACCTTTCTTGGTTCTGTCTCATTTATCCCCAAATTCTCCTCGTTTGTAGTCTAAATATGGAAGGAAGCTTTTAGAAAACCGAGTATCTTAGAAAACGAATTTTCCCATCTATCCAGTCCCTTCCCTTTCTTTCATTCCTTATCTTTCTTCCTTCCTTCCTTCCTTTCTTCCTCCCTTCTTCCTTCCCTCTCTTTCTCTCTCATACACACACACACACACACACACACACACACACACACACACACACTTGTGGTGGAACAAGGCAGAATGTATCCAATAGATGTGTATAAGTCGGTGCCTAACTAGCTGGTTGTCTGTGAGGCAACCACAGAGACTCAAGACAAACACAATTAAACCTCATTCAATGATACTCCATCATCATATTTGTTTGACACACAGTTTCACGTTCTGTTTCTAGAAATTGTAAAACTGAACGACGCTATCGCTAAGACTTGTAAGAGCATCATCTGAAACTTGTGCTCGCTCGGAGCGCACAGTTTCGGACGCCAGGCATGTTTTCCTGGGTTGCTGAGGCTGCCTGAGGGCAGGGCACAGAGGATGGGAGGAGCGGGAGCCAGGGGGCAGCGGGAGAGCAGGAGAAGCCGGGAGGGCTTCACTGCTCAGAGCAAGAGGGCCCACGGGCAATCATCGGAGCTTCCCAAGGGGCTCAAGTGGTAAAGGGTCTGCCAGCCATGCCGGAGAGGTAAGAGGTGCAGTTTCAATCCCTGGGTCGAAGACACCTTGGAGGAGGAAACGGCAACCCAAGCCAGGATTCTTGCCTGGGAGACACCGTGGACAGAGGAGCCTGGTGGGCTGCAGTCCATGGGGTCACAAAGAGCCAGACATGACTGAGCGACGGAGCACGCATGCATGTACGTTAGAAATCTAAATACCCTCCAAAGACACACGCACGCACGCACACACACACACACACACACACACACACACAAGACGATGGATGAATCAAGCCTGAATTAGCATGCCTTGGAAATGAGCCCTGGTGGCGCTGGCTGTGGTCAAACAGAGTGCAGAGCAAATGGTTGGCACAAAGTATGTGTTCACAGAGACAGATTCTCATTCTGTTATCATATCAGCCATGAGCTCATAGTCCTGGAGAAATGCCACCCTGGAAGAGTGCCTACACGTGGCCGTGAGGGGCTGAAATAGCTGCCCTAGGAGGGCAGACAAGCCACAGGCCAGGCAGCTGGAAACTTTGCCCCCCGAAGACGCCGCAGGGCCCTGGGAAAGGAGGCTGCGGGCGGGCACAGTCATCAGAGATGCTCTCGGCCACTGCCAGTCCTCCACAGCTGGGCATCCAGGGACCTGACTGGCCCAGATGATCCTGGAGGAGAGGGGACCGCCCACGGGCCCTGAGGGTCAGACAGCAGCTTCCTGCCCTTTCTTAGGGTCTTCCAGACGCAGTGTTCAGGAGCAAGCGCTGGAGACAGCATGGCTGAGGACGGCACCCGGGAACAAAGGAAAGTGAAGGACACCACGGACACTCCTCCTCCTGGCTGGCGCAGGTCATGTGCCAGGTGATGGGGGGGCAGACGGAGTGGGGCAGGCTCTGAGCTTCCCCCTGGTCTGGCCCCGGCCTGCCCTGGGCCCCTCTGGGCGGGAGTGGGAGCCTGGCTTTAAGGCGAATGCGCTCCCACCCCGGGAAGCTGCTCGTCCGTCCGAAGGTCTGGGCCACTGCATTGCTTCCTGCTTTCAGCGCCGCCCTGTCTTCCCCTCCTCCCTGTCCTCTCTCCCTTTCCTCTGAAGCCAACAGCCCAGGAGAGGCGGGAGGGTGCTCTCCTCCAGGGGACGACCCGCTCCCCACGCAGTGCAGCGATGGGGCCTGGGAACCAGTGAGGACACCCTTGCTGTACCCACAGCGACATCCAGAGATCACAGATGCCTAGGACAGTGGGTCTCCAGTGAGTGAGCATGGAAAGACGGACTCCTCTGTGACAGTTCAGCAACAGCAGCCCTGCGAATAGGAGCAAATATCCTTCAAAACTATCACAGCGACAGGGCAATTAGAAAGACACACGCCTGTGAGCAATGGCTTCTAGAACCTTTGCAAGCAGGCGGGTCCCGGGCCTTGGTGGGCAGGGCTGAGAGCTTGCGGGGTGGCTGGGCCAGCATCAGGATGCCAGCGGTCAAGGGTGGATGGGAGGACCAAGCCAGCCTTAGCGAGGCTCGTGATCAGGGCAAAGCAAACTCAAAAGCGGTTCGCCACTATTCACAGCAGCCAGTTTAGGCCCCTTCTGTAAACCTACACCCCTCTTTTTTTTTCTGCATTTTGCTACATGCCTCGAAACATTTTCACTTCTGGAATGATTATTATGAAGTGTGAGTCACTCAGTCATGTCCAGCTCTTTGCAACCCTATAGACTGTAGCCTGCCAGGCTCCTCTGTTCATGGGATTCTCCAGGCAAGAACACTGGAGTGGGTTGCCATTCCCTTCTCCAGGGGATCTTCCCAGCCCAGGGACTGAACCCGGGTCCCCTCATTGCAGGCGGATTCTTTAGCGTGTGAGCCACCAGGGAGCGATTTTAAGGCTGACTTTTATTTATTTTTTAAATCCTCTCTCATGTCCCTTTTGAAGTGCCCTTTCAAAAGTGAAAAACCACTGTTTCTTCAATCTGCAATCAATTCAGAGTGTCAAAATTTGTATAAGTGTTGTTTAGGGGCCCGTCAGGGACACGGCGTCAGCCCCAGGGCAGTTCAGTTCAGTTCAGTTTAGTCGCCCAGTCGTGTCCGACTTTTTGCAACCCCATGGACTGCAGCATGTCAGGCCTCCCTGTCCATCACCAACTCCCGGAGTTTACTCAAACTCATGTCCATTGAGCCGGTCCCAGGGCAGTGTTTCACCGCAAACTGGCACCCTGAGGAGCAGAGGAGCCTCTGCAGGCGGCCGCCCCAGCTCAGAGGTGCTGTTTACAAATCATTAATGAGGTAAGCGCAGCTCTTTTCACAAAGCTGACCTCTTTGAACTGCATCCCTAAACGGAAACACAAGAGCAGAGGGAAGCCCACAACAGCCGCATTATGGGGGCCCCACAAACACTGGCCGTGCCGGGCTGATATGACCCTCATCCCTTAGGAGAGGGGGGCAGGCAGGCTCGGGGCACCAAGGAAGCAGCGGCTGGAGTTGCCCCCGAAACGTCCCCACGCTGGACCGGCTGGACCAGCCCTGTCTTCCTGCACAATGAAAGGCCCTTTCAGAGCTCAGCCTTGGGAGCAGCGCAAGAACTGGAAGTCACTGCATTCTCTGAATGGAATCAATGTCTCTTTTTAAGTCCCTCTAAGGTTTGTGTAAATCCCCTGGGTGCACCATCATTAGGAGTCCACAGCCAAGGCGCATACATTAGGCAACACTGGGTCCCTTTTGTGTTCTCCACATCCACTCTCTCCTGCCGCTGGTGGAGTCTGAAAGCTTAAACAAAGTGGGGCTCCTGCTGGGGCGGGAGCTGCCCTGGCCTCTGAAGCCACCTTTGTGTTGAGGAGCCTCATCTGAATAAGCAGCACGTCGTCCCCGGGGAGGACAGACCCTCCAGCCCTCCGCTCCTGTGGAGGGGGACAGACAGAGCGCTGTATTCATTTTGTTCTTTCATTACACACGAAAACATCCCGCGGACGAACGAATTTCCCAAAGACACACAAACGTGACCCAGGGGAGACGCTGTGCTGATTGTGTGGCTCAGGCCTGGGACGAGCGATTTTATCCCAGGACTTGGCTCTTCCCACACCGGGTTCTTCCCGCCTGCTTCCCTGGAAGCCACGGGGAGCCCTGGTCCTCAGCCACTACCCAAGAAACCCCGGGGGGACGGGGGAAGCCTTACACGGGGATCTGAGGATGTTTTCACCTTGTGTTTTCAGCTGTGAGGAGACTTCACTGCTGCTTCGCGGGTTGAACAAGTGGTCAGGGAAGATTTAGGACCGCACATAAACTGTCGGACTTGAAAGCTGCATTTCAAGTCGTATTATGTTCTTCCTTTCAGGTTTGCAGAGACTTTTCTTCCTCATGTTAGAATGGCTTGCATCTTTGCCCTCCAGCCGCTGAGAGACTCCATGTGTAACTGGAACGCCCTTGATTTGGAGAGAAAGGAGGGTTGGGGAGCCCTCTTGGTGGGCATTGATATCATTCTCAATTTGCAGGAAGTTGTCCAGATCTTGGAGTGGCATGGGGGATGGAGTGAACCTCTTTGCTTGCATGCTACCACTGTCCTGCCTGCATGTTTGATAGAACTGCAACAGTAGTGTCTCCGGAACTGACAGAGAGAAAGTCCTGAATGGTTGGACCTTCCATGTCTTGGGTGGATTCAAGTAGAAACAGACCCTGTTGCTGGGAAAGACTGAAGGCAAAAGGAGAAGGGGGCAGCAGAGGGTGAGATGGTTGGATGGCATCACCAACCCAATGGACATAAGTTTGAACAAGCTCTGCGAGATTCTGAGGATAGAGGAGCCTGGTGCTGGAGTCCATGGGCTCTCAAGGAGTCAGACCAAGGACTTAGCAACTAAACAGCAAAACAAGTATGTTAGCATATGAGGGCTTCTGGGAGCCAAAGTTTTAAGTAAACCATTGTGAAACGGCAGTCGGTGCAGAAATGTTTCCCTGGCAAATTCTGACAGCCAAATTCACATTTTTTGTTAATGCAGAAAAACATTTTAGTTCCAATTTTTAAAGACTTTACTTTTGGGGTTTGGACAAGGGGAAGAAGTTCAGTTTAGAAGATGTATTGGTCATTCACTAGTATTCTGAGAACTCCTCTCTAAAAAGAAAGAAAATTTGAGGAAAAAAAAAAAACAATTAAAAAGACATCTATCTGCTTCATTGTTTTGCAGGTAAAGCATTATTTTTATATATTTGAGGATGACATTCTACTCTGACCAGCGTAAATTTAGTTTGCAAGTCTGAAATGCAAAAGGAGCTTTAACATACATAAAGTCTAAGTCATCAGGAAAAATACACCATGAAGCTGGCATTCTGCACTCATTAAAATATTTACGTATACAGCTTGAGCATGCAGATCAAGCTATGTTTAATTAAAAGACTGTATGAAATTTCTTTGTAAACATGCCTCTGGTTTGTACACATATGTATTTATCTCTATTTAGTACTTAGTATTATCATATTTTTTTCTTATTTCATTAAATGCAGTCTGGGAGGAAACTTTACAATACAGAGGGAAGACACTACAGAGGCGTGAGCTTTAGGAGAGGGTGTAAATCCCCAGTAATGTATTACTTGAGTCACACATTTGACATCATTTAACATGGACCACGTTCTCCTGGCGTGTAAGTTAATACCTGGGTGTAAGGTCACACGTGTGCACACTCTGCAAAACAGATCACGGAACAGCAAACACGCTCCGCGCCGTTCCCTGCTGTCAGTCCTCACGATTGATACAGATGGCCCAGCCAAGTCAGTCAGGGGCCGTCCTCATCCATCACGGTGCTGAGTGCGGCCCATGCCAGGCCTCGGGGCTGCCGTCTTCCCGGCAGAGCAGGAGAACCTCAGGGAGATGGGGTAAAGGAAGTGATTCCCTGATGTTTATCCTCACCTTGAGTCAGGGGTGTGGATACACTTGCAGTTTCCCAAAAGGCTTTACTAATTGGGGGAAGAGGGGTTCAAACTCAATAACCTACTCATTGGTTTAAAAGATGCAGTTTGCGTTATTTCACAGAGGATGTCACCCTTATGGCAGAAAGCGAAGAGGAACTAAAGAGCCTTTTGATGAAGGTGAAAGAGGAGAGCGAAAAAGCTGGCTTAAAACTCAGCCCTCAAAAAAGTAAAATCTTAGCATTCCATCTCATTACTTCATAGCATATGCATGGGGAAAATGGAAACAGCAGCAGATTTTATTTCCTTGGGCTCCAAAATCAATGTGGATGATGACACAGCCATGAAGTTAAAAGACGCTTACTCCTTGCAAGAAATGTTATGACCAACCTAGACAGTGTATTAAAAAGCACAGATGTTACTTTGCCAACAAAGGTCTCTCTATACAAAGCTATGATTTTTCCAGTGGTCATGTATGGATGTGAGAGCTGAACCACAAAGAAGGCTGAGCACCAAAGAATTGATGCTTTTGAACTGTGGTGATGGAGAAGACTCTTGAGAGTCCTTGGTCTACAAGGAGATCCAACCAGTCCATCCTAAAGGAAACCAGTCCTGAATATTCATTCGAAGGACTGATGCTGAAGCTGAAGCTCCAATCCTTTGGTCATCTCATGCAAAAAGCTGACTCCTTGGAAAACAGCCTGATGCTGGGAAGGATTGAAGGCAGGAGGAGAAGGGGACGACAGAGGATGAGATGGTTGGATGGCATCACAGACTCGATGCACATGAGTTTGAATAAGCTCTGGGAGATGGTGAAGGACAGGGAAGCCTGGCGTGCTGCAGTCTAAGGGGTCAAAAAGAGTTGAATATGACTGAGTGACTGAACAACAATGACGTGGTTTTTCCCATAGTCACATACAGATATGAGAATTGGAGCATAAAGAAGGCTTAATGCCAAAGGATTGATGCTTTCGAGTTGTGGTGCTGAAGAGGAAATGAACAACAAAGGACAGGTTATGGATTGAGAATTCTTTTTTTTAGCAACTTAGCAATTTTTTTTTTCAATTTTCCTTCCACAAATAATTTTACACACATCAAATGTAGACTCACTTGAATTAATACACAAGACGCTCTGACGATATAGGAGGGAATGAACGGGTGGGCTCGACAGATTGAATCCCAGCATTTACCTTCACTCTCTCCTCTGTACCTGATGATGCTGAGCAGGAATCTGTGGGGCTCCAGGGATGAAGGCCTCCTCATGCCCCATTCCTTGTGGGCAAGACTGCAGTTTCCATGAGCTTCTCTGAGTTCCAAAGGGCAGAACAGTTGCTAATCACACAGGAGCCGCAAGGAAACCACCTGTACATATGTGCTAAGTCACTTCAGTTGTGTCCAACTCTGCAGCCCCGTGGACGGCAGCCCACCACGTTCCTCTGTCCATGGGATTCTCCAGGCAAGAAGACTGGAGCTGGTTGCCATGCCGTCCTCCAGGGGATCTTCACAACCCAGGGAGCGAACCCACATATCTTATATCTCCTGCACTGGCAGGTGGGTTATTTATCACTAGCAAGAGTCTCATCAAGACAAGGAGACTGGACCACCTGAGACCCTGCACACACCCTAAGCTTGTCAGCAACCCCACCCTTTTGAAACTCTGCAGAAGAAAGAAGAACGCATGACTGTTCCTGCCTTGATCCGTATCACATACTGCTTCCTGAGTATGTGATCTCTCCCTACTCACCAGGCAGGGGGCACAATCCTTGAGGCACTGGCCTAGTGTGTTTCCCCTTTGCCTGGCAAAGTAATAATGCCACTCTTTCCTTCTCCTCTGTGACTTGGTCTCCATATTTCTGGTTGGCATTGGTGCACAGACAGCCAAGATTCTGGCAACATTGATACAAAAGGTATAAACTCCAGAAGGCAGGAGACAAAGTGAACAAAACATTGGAGAGGAAACAGATAGATGCTGGTCCATCGCTGCTGCTGAATGACTAGCCACCCCACGCAGTGAGCTACAGCCACAACCATTTGATTGTGCTCCCAGATTCTCTGGGCAGGAGTCAGGAAGGGGCAGCTTGTCTCTGCTCCATGACGTCAGGAGCCTGAGTCGGCAGGTTCCGAAAGCTTGGGGTGATGGAATGCTGGAGGCTGACTCCAAGAATTCCCTCATCCTATGTGTGGTGGTGGATGCTGCGACCTTGGCTGGGCTGGGCTATCTGACATGGCCTCTCAATGTTGTCTGAGCTTCCTCCCATTCGGTGGTTTCAGGGTACTCAGACCTCTTACCAGGCAGTTCCGGGCTCCGTAGGTGAGTTCCTCTGCCAACAAGGCTAAAATCTCACCTGCCTTTTTTTTTTTTTTTAAACCTAGATTTGGAACTCCCATAGCATCGCTTTTGCTATGTTATCTTAGTATGATATCCTGCATAGGTTCAGATTCAAGGGGTAGAGTCCGCCTAGTAATGGGGGAACGATCAAGTTCTAGGAGGGCCTGTGGAATGAAAGGTCTTATTGCAGTCACCCTTGAAGAATGCTTGTTGCTGTTCGGTCACCAAGTCCTGCCTCACTCTTTGCAACCCCATGAGCTAAAAACACGCCAGGTTTCCCTGTCCGTCTCCATCTCCTGGAGTTTGTCCAAGTTCATTTCCACTGAATTGGTGATGCCATCCAACCATCTCATCCTCTGTCACCCTCTTCTCATCGTGGAGCATTTGAGACCTTTTCTCGATCTGACCTGAGATTTAAGAATTGGGCTCATAAAATCAGCTCTTGAAAATAAGTAACTGAAGACCTGTCCTGCCAGTTTTTCACAGAGCTCAGGGTGCCTCCTTCCTCATCCCTGGCCTGAACTCCTCTCAGGAGGGGTTGAAGGTCAGCAGCTGCAGCAGCATAGGGCTTAATCATTGCAGAGGTAGAGGGCAAGTGCCAGTCTGTAGCTGACCTGTCCTTTCCCCGCGGTCCTCAGTTGTCCTATCTCTGACGATGAAGTACCCCTTCCTGCCTCTCCTGCCTTGTCCTGATACAGCTCCAAGAGCCCGGAAGGCCTCCTTGCTTGGACGCAGACCATGTCCCAGCCTTATCTTTTCAGTCAGTTACCCCATACTTGGAATCAGCCATTGCTCTGAGAATCCTTATTGCTGACACTGAGGGCGGCTTTGTCACAACACAGAAGCTCTGCTTGCTACTGCCTGGCTGGCATGAGGTCTAGCTCTTTTCCATAAAAATAACTGGAAGACATGAAATTAAAAAATAACACATTCATGAGAATATTTTCAATTCAAATGTTACATTACGGGACTCAACTTTTGATCTTATAATTCTATTCCTTTTCTCTTTACTAAGGACTAATATGTTTCTGTGGCATTCATAGAGCTTCCCTGGTAGCTCAGATAATAAAGAATCCACCTGCAATGCAAGAGACCAGGTTCAATCCCTGGGTCAGGAAGATCCCCTGGAGAAGGGAATGGAAATCCACTCCAGCATTCTGGCCTGGGAAATCCCATGGACAGAGGAGCCTGGTGGGCAAGTCCATGGAGTCACAAAGAACTGGACGTGACTGAGTGATTACTATACACACAGTATTAATATCATGACATATTTCTTCCAAAGCACACATGCTTGCATGGCTTCAAGTTTTTCAAGAAATATCAATATTGGTACAAAGCATAAGACTATGGAGTGAAGTCTGAATTTTCTACACACTTCCATTTGTCCTTAGGAAATACACTAGCTAGAGTACCCTCAAAGTGTTGTCTCTTAAAATCAGTCCATCGATTTGTCAGCCTTAGAGCACTTGAAATGATTCTTTGCTCTGTGTGGTTATGTAACCAACTTGTCATACAGTTAGGGTCATTAATTTCTTTTGTATCTAATTATAAAATACTTAGAATATTACATTTTATGAGGTGATTATTGTCTAATTCTTGGTAGGATGCATTTGGTTTCCTTTAATTTAATATAATGCATTAATGTTTCCTTCCAAGGTTGTAAATTTGAAAACTTCATAAATTTATTTTATTAAACCTTCTAGATTCATGTACTTATTAAAACCTGTTGTTCACAATGACAACCATTTAAAGAATCTTTTCAGAATAAATACCTGACCTTAGTATTTTCAATTAAAGAAAATGACAAGTATTAGAAAAACTAATGCCAGGCTTCTTGGTGGCTCAGTGGTCAAGAGTCCACCTGCTACTGCAAGAGACAGGGGTTCGATCCCTGGTCTGGGACGATCCCACAGGCCGTGGGGCAACTAAGCCTGTGTCACAGCTGCTGAGCCCGTGCTCCAGAGTTCAGGAACCACGGCTACTGAGCCCACGTACCACAGTCACCGAGTCTGCACACTCTAGAGCCCATACTCCACCACAAGAGAAGCCAGCACAATGAGAAGCCTGTGCACCGCAACTCCAGAGCAGCACTCACTTTCCGAAACTAGAGAAAAGTCTGTGCCGCGACAAAGACCTAGCACAGTCAGATAATAATAATATTAATACTAATGATAAATGAATATTTTTAAAAGTTAAAAAAATAATGCCACGCAAAATTTACAGTCCCAAGAAAATGCAATTAAGTCTCAGCAGTACATTTTTCATAAATGAATCATCCTCCTTAGATTTACAGGAAAGGTCCAGGACTGAACTGGAAGCCTCTAGTGACTCACTGGGATGTCCATTTTTTTATCTTGAGTTTATCCAACTGCTCACATATCATTTTCAGTGCAACTTGTGTGTGTGTGTATCTGTGTATCTGTGTCTGTATTCTGAGTTCTTTCCATTAATTTTACTAAATTGTAATCAGTCTTTAAATCCGGAACCTCTTTAGGCTGAGTTGCCCAGTCTGGGTTCCCAACCATTCATGAGGCCTCAAACCATTTCCTGAACATTTGGATCCACAAACCACTCACACACGGAACTGTAGAATGGCTCATTCTTTAGGACAACAGTTTGTGTTCTGATGGCTTTTCCAGTGAATGTCAAATGACCCTCGAGTATTTGGAGATTTGGGAACCAACAGTTCTTTTCAAATAAACAGAAACTGGGAAGTGTCCACTTTAGTAGTGCACAACGTCTGATCCTTGTTCGAATTCCACCAGTACTCTGAGTCATCTTTATTCTGAGCGGATAACTAGCGTCGCACCAGATTGCTCTAACGCCTGGCGTTCTGCATCGCATAACTTGTTTGGCCTGGAGCCTCCTGAACTGGAAATAAGGCGCATGGCTTCAGGACCAGGGCCTCCTTCCGATATGTCTGGCCTGTTGTAAAATTCAGCAGCTAGCATTTTCTCCCTTTCTTCCTCATTGCTCCAAACTGTATCAGTGGTTACTGAGGGCCCGTAACTGTATTTCCCACAAAGATTACACAGATATTCCTGTTCAGCTTCATGTCCTGCAGGGCTGTTCTGTGGTCTTCCGATCAGTAAAAATGTAATAACATTTTCACATAGTCAATATTTAATTCTGTAAATGCAACTGGTGTAATCTAGGTTATTAACCACACGGTGATTTATGACACAGGGCAGACAGTGGTGGGGGCAAGAGCTGTGGGACGGTCCTCTGGTGACAATAAAAAGGTTATAAATTTCATAGCTCTGCCTGAGAAATGTATTTATATCCTGTATTAAGAATAGCTTTTTATAAATTTTAATGACCCATGTTATTAATGGAGCTGTCACCATGACTGCCTATATGAGACTACAGTCCTTGTTTTTTTTTTTCCTTCTTCTTCTTTTCCATCAGCTGAAGGTCTTGTGAAAAAGAAAGGAAAAAAAAAAAAAAAAAACTCTTATTAGCAATTTGCCAAAAAGATCTTTAAGAGTTATAAGCCTATCATTGTTTGCCTGGACGGCACAGTCTGTGAGCAGTAGTTTGCATAAAGTTTTATGACCAAGGCCCAGGTTGGGCTAATTGGATACAGCACAATCGGTGCTCTATCATGTTTACAAAAGCCAAGTCAATACGTAGAAATAAACCCAGGGCCATATCAAAGAGAGAGGCTTATGTATGGAACTTGTTCTTCACCTCAGTCCCCCGGTCTTCTCACTGACGGCGCGCTTCCGACCAGCACACGCATGCGCGTGCAACCCGAGATCAGCCAGCTCCGCAGCAAACCCGCTCCCACGCCAAGGCCTTTTGAGACCTCGGGCCGTGATGCATGCAGAGGATAGAAAGCAGAGTTTAGACACAGTTCCGGCAGGCCGAGGTGTTCTCAGCTGGTGGCTTTGGCAGTGCTTCTCATATTCAGACACCACTGTTTTATTTAAAAAACCAGATGTTTAGAACGCGATCCCTAAGCATCCAAAACAGGTTTTAGCAATGGTCCCCCAAAGCGTTTCCCTCCAGGCCAAGTAAGGCAGTTGAGAATGGGCTGCTCCTAATGACCCTTTTTTGGTGTCAATCCGCTCCATCATTTTTCCTTCAAAGATTACATAGCCAGAGGAACGGAGAAGGCGATGGCACCCCACTCCAGTACTTTTGCCTGGAAAATCCCATGGACCGAGGAGCCCGGTAGGCTGCAGTCCATGGGGTCGCGAAGAGTCGGACACAACTGAGCGACTTCACTTTGACTTTTCACTTTCATGCATTGGAGAAGGAAATGGCAAACCACTCCAGTGTTCTTGCCTGGAGAATCCCAGGGACAGGGGAGCCTGGTGGGCTGCCGTCTATGGGGTCGCAGAGAGTGGGGCACGAGTGAAGTGACTTAGCAGCAGCAGCAGCAGCAGCCAGAGGAAATACGGTGATAAAGCCTGAGAGCTACCACTGAGCCCGTGCTCTGCAACAAGAGCCTCAACTAGAGAAAGCCCTTGCCCAGCAAGAAGAACCAGCACAGCCAAATGTTAATAGCGAATTAATTGTAAAAAGGAAGTGTGATGGAGAAATGAAGAAGGAAATGGCCACCCACTCCAGTATTCTTGCCTGGCGGGCTACATTCTATGGGGTCGCAAAGAGTCAGGCATGACTGAAGCAACTTGGCAGGAGAAAGGGGGTATAGGACAAAACCAACACACAAGAAAGCAAAAAGCTGTGTCATGGGCAATGTTTTGGGTCACTGTTCTTTATACAATATGTTGGTTTATTGTGGTATAACTTTACTGCTGTCAAATTTTCTGGGGGCAAACTCTTTTAATGATTAACCTTTTTAAACTGGTAAATAGTTTCTTTGTATAGATAATGCACAGAAAGTTTCTGAAATCTTTATTTTGTGCTTACTCTCAATTTTGAACTAGAAAATAGTGACTACATGCCTTTTATCAGAAAGTACAGATTAGGGATATTAAGAAAGACTTCTTTTTAGGACTTTAGTCCCTTTAAGAAATCTTAGTTTTAGATCCATTTTCTTTCTGCTTAATATCTTTGGCACCTAAAAGAATATTGTCTTATGATGAGTCATGAAAGTGATGTATTGGAATTTGTCCTCTGTTTGGGGGCCCTTTTTCTCTTCTCCGCATGGCTAAAGTTGAATTTGAGATAAGGCAGGTGAGAATGTGGGCTCATTGAAATCACAGAGGGTTCTTTGCACTATCTTCTTCCTCTGTCTCACCTTTTGTGGCCCCCCTCCCCCCCCCTTTTCTTTCTCTCTTTACACACATGGGAAACCCAGAAGCATATGTTTGGCTTGCTGGGGGATTTGTGACTGAAGGACACTCTGAAACCCCAAGTTCCCTCTCCTCACCTCGGCTCCACCTGCGGGCTTCAAGCAGACTCACTCCTATTTTCCCTCCCTGGCTCTTCACCCTGACACCATAGCACGTCCCCACAACAGCCCCTTTGGCAAGACTCTTATTCTTTCTCTGCCATCTGGACTCCACAGGCAGCCAGGTCTTGGATGCAGACTGTCCACCCCAAAACAGCTTTTTATCTATGCATGCATGCTAAGTCACTCTGTCGTGTCCAGCTCTTTGTAACCCTATGGACCATAGCCCACCAGGCTCCTCCATTCATGAGATTCTCCAGCAATAATACTGGAGTGAGTGGGCTGCCAACCCTCCTCCAGGGGATCTTCCCAGCCTGGGGATTGAACCCATGCCTCTTGCATCTCGTGCTTTGGCAGGCAGATTCTTTACCATTAGCACCACCTGGGAAGCCCTTAAATGGAAAGTTCTGTTCTCTCTTATTATCTTATTTGCTCATCTTTGTCCAAAATACATGAAAGAGATGGAAAAATAACACACCACTGTCAGTATGTTCAATAAAACCTGAGTTTTAAAATATGTGATTTCTTTGTTGTCCTTAGAATGTTCAACTGAAGATAAAAGCTTGGTGATTATTTGGTTTGTTTTAGTTTGTTTTATTCTTAAGGACTTTCCCCCCTCTTTTTGCTTTAATTTGTCAAATGTTTTATATCTGTGTGATTTACATAGCAAAGCTGAATAAGGGGTATACTCACAGGAGCCTCATATGTACACCAACCCTTCCAATCAGACTCCTAGCTTCTATCTTATCCTCCAAGTTCTTCTTGATGCAAACATTCACAGACTCTCTTTCCCTATCTTCCTCAACTGTTTGCAATCTCTAGACTGCACTTGGTTCTTGTATTTGGATTTTCCATCCTGTAAATGTCAGAGAGGAGAAGTCAGGTAGTGAACAAGAATTAGGACCAGACAGCTTGGCTTGAGCCCTGCTTCACCATTTACAAGCTGTGAGTCCCTATCCCTTTGAGCCTCAGTTTCCTTTTTTTGCAAAATGGGGATGATTGTGGTTCCTATCTCTCAGGGTTGTTTTGATTATTAAATGTTGAGAGCAATATTCTGCATATAGTGAATACTGAATATTACAACGAATATTATAGTGAATACTCAATTTTATAACCACGTCTGGTGGCTCAGACAGTAAAGAATCCTCTTGCAATACAGGAGACCTGGGTTCAATCCCTGGGTTGGGGACATCCCCTGGACAAAGGAATGGGTACCCACTCCAGTATTCTTGCCTGGAGAATTTTATGGACAGAGGAGTCAGGCGGGCTACAGCCCCTAGGATCACAAAGAGTGAGACACAACTGAGTGACTAACACTTTCCCTTTCACTCGTAAGCCAGTATAAGCCACAGTAGTTAGCAATCAGGGAAGTTGGGGGACAGTTTTGCCCTTGAGGGGATACTTGGAAACATCTAGAGACAATTTTGGTACCACAACTAGAGTAAGGGTGCTACCAGTACCCTACTGGGTAGAAGACAGGGATGCTGTAAGCATGCTACACACAGGACAGACGCCCCCAGCACAGCCCCCAACAAGGAGTCGTGTGGCCAAAAACACCACTCTTGTGACATTTGAGTGATAAAGTGAATCACTTTATAAAATACGAAAATGAATGAAAACAAGAATGCTAATACCTAATTGTAGATTTGTTTCTATTTTCATAAAAATTTAACTCACTAAAAATAAATACCCAATAAAAACGTAGTGATTCCTTCTTCTTGACTCGTGGGTTTGTCTATATTAAAGAAGATAATTGAACCCCCCTCTACGGATGGCACCCTCTGAGTCCCTCCAGCTGGACTGACATGAGAATGCTCTGCTGAGCATTCCCTCCATTAAGTGTATTACTCATTTAGAGATTGTTTCCTCTGAGTATAAAAGTAATGATGAACAGAGGGTGGCTGCTCAGCATTCTCTTCAGTGTGGGAGGGAAGAGAAGTATCTGTAAAGTTCACGGAATGTAGTGATTTATTTTGTTCATAAAATTATGGTCATGCTTTCATGACTCCAGTGAAAGTGCGCTCAGTCATGTCTGATTATTTGCTACCCCATGGTCTATACAGTCCATGGGATTCTCCAGGCCAGAATACTGGAGTGGGGAGCCTTTCCCTTCTCCAGGGGATCTTCCCAACCCAGGGATCAAACCCAGGTCTCTGCACTGCAGGCGAATTCTTTACCAACTGAGCTATGAGGGAAGCCCCCACGACTCCAACTATTTAACAACAAAAAGCCAACACTTACAGAATGAGGTTAGGACTCTATTCCACGGAAATAGGCAGGAAAACAAAACTTCACATCATATATAGTTTATTTTAAAGCATTTATTTCAACTCAATTTTTTCTTATTCATTTTTTTCTGATTATCCTGAGGTATATATATGTGTATAACCACACACACATGTATATATATATATATACACACCATATATATATATGGAAAAATGATGAGCCTGTAGAAGACTTATTTCCTTAAAGTGTTTAGGTTGAATATAATGGGCAGGGACAATCTGCTAATTGGTCTAAAAACAGGAGAATTCAGATTTCAGGGTGAATAAAGACTCTTTTGAAGACCTAAAATCACTATGAAATGCAGTCTTTTTAAACACTATCTGTTATTTTTTTGGCCGTGTTGGGTCTAGGTACAGCATGCAGGAGCTCTTAGTTGTAGCGTTTGAACTCTTCTTAGTTGTGGCATGTGGGATCTATTTTTCCAACCATGGAGTGAACCCAGGACCCTTGCACTGGGAGCACAGAGTCTCAGCCACTGTCCGCCAGGGAAGTCCCTGAAATGCAGTCTTGACATGAGTTGGGAAGGAACCATCATTTCAGGGTTGGAGACCAGGAAGCTGTGTGTTGCAGTTGAAAAGCTATGATTTTGGAAAGAGATCTGGGCTCAAGAGTCAGTCTTTCTAGATTCTAGCTGCGTGGTCTTGAGCCAGTTATATAAACTGCTTTGAGCTTAGATCATTTCATAAGCAACGTGGAGAATTCTTATCAAATCCTTCTCCATAGGATTCAATAACTTGAACTAAACATCTAGCTGGGAAGCATGCATACAGCAGGTACTCAGAGAATATGTTAGTCTCTTTCCTCCAGCAAAACATGAACATACTCCAAGTATGGCTTATGATACAGAGATTCAGTTCTCTTACACCCCACCTCGAGCAGGCCCAGGTCAACAGACGGATGACCATACAGGAAATGGGGTGCGACCCCACCTTTGATAAGAGAGCAATTGTGCAGAGTTTCATGAGAATCTCACCATTCTCCATGGTTAACTGAAGTCTGAGGTTAAGATCCATGCCTGAGTGACACAAATATAATAGTATGGGGACTAGAAATGCTATTTCTTAAGTTCCTGTTGTAATGTAAGAAATCATCTAGAATGATCCTCTTATGTCTCTAAAAGCTCGAATGCTCTGTAGGAGCACAACAGATGCCCACCCTGTAAGAAGCAGAGACAGTGCCTTCCTTCAATCTCTGTCTAGTGCTCTGTGGACTGCCCTTCTTTACAAGGCAGCACTCCACCCCTAAGGGGCAGGGACGGGACAGACCTATAAGCAGAAAATATTAAATGCTCGACTTGGGTATGGAAACGTGGGGACTCCACTGATGTCAGTAGGAACAAAGGTGGACCCCACTGCCTACCATGAAGGGATCACACAGCAAGGAGAGGTGACATGTACTGTCCACAGACATGAGGACAACTCTGGAGTCAGATGCTGGGTCTGATTCATACTGCCCAGCACTGGAAGGAGCAACAGGTACAAAGACAGAGAAAATGAGATCATTTTCATCATCTAAATGGCTCTCTTGTGCCAGATTGGACACAAAGTGTATTTTGGTTAGGAAAATTATGAAGACGGCAGGAAGTGATCTTTTCTATCTTTGGACCGAGAAGTTATGAAATAGCTTAATATCGCAGAGTAATTACAGTCTCAGAATGGAAAATAAACTCCATGGGACTTTACACAACTGTCACATATTTTTTAAAAAAGTAAGTGACTTGCTCATTTGTAAATCCCGATCTTTGTTTACTATGACAGTGAAAGTCGCTCAGTCGTGTCCGACTGTTGGTGACCCCATGGACTATACAGTCCATGGCATTCTCCAGGCCAGAATACTGGAGTGGGTAGCCTTTCCCTTCTCCAGGGGATCTTCCCAACCCAGGGATCGAGCTCAGGTCTCCTGCATTGCAGGTGGATTCTTTACCAACTGAGCCACCAGGGAAGCCCAAGAATACTGGAGTAGGTAGCTTATCCCTTCTCCAGCAGATCTTCCCGACCCAGGAACTGAAGTGGGGTCTTCTGCATTGCAGGCAGATTCTTCACCAACTGAGCTATCAGGGAAGCCTCTTATTTAGAAACATGGACTTAAATATTTAAATATGCAAGAAGTTATAGCCTTCAACATCCACAGATTTTTCAACATGACTTCCATCCACAGTAGGAAAAAAAAAAAAAACACTGCTAGTCAGGAAGCTCTTTATCTGCTGCAACAGTGTTCTGGGATATTCCATTAGGAGTCCCTGAGCTGACCTTATCTCACAGACAGGGAGAACTTCACAGCAGAGCCCTGTGGGGAAGACTGGGTCATGGCCTTCAAATGAGAGGATGACAGAACTTTTTCACAGAGGAGAAACATGGTGTCTCAAACACTTTCGTATCCTAGCGCCTGTGGGCCTATTCGTCAAGGCTGTATGCTGTCACCCTGCTGATTTACCTTCTATGCAGATACATCAGGAGAAACGTGGGGCTGTAGGAAGCACAAGCTGGAATCAAGATTGCTGGGAGAAATATCAATAACCTCAGATATGCAGATGACACCACCCTTATGGCAGAAAGTGAAGAGGAGCTAAAAAGCCTCTTGATGAAAGTAAAAGAGGAGAGTGGAAAAGTTGGCTTAAAACTCAACATTCAGAAAACGAAGATCATGGCATCCGGTCCCATCACTTCATGGGAAATAGATGGGGAAACAGTGGAAACTGTGGCTGACTTTATTTTTCTGGGCTCCTGAATCACTGCAGATGGTGACTGCAGCCATGAAATTAAAAGACGCTTGCTCCTTGGAAGGAAAGTTATGACCAACCTAGATAGCATATTAAAAAGCAGAGACATTACTTTGCCAACAAAGGTCCATCTAGTCAAGGCTATGGTTTTTCCAGTGGGCATGTATGGATGTGAATGTTGGACTATAAAGAAAGCTGAGCGCCAAAGAATTGATGCTTTTGACCTGTGATGTTGGAGAAGATTCTTGAAAGTCCTTTGAACTACAAGGAGATCCAACCAGTCCATCCTAAAGGAGATCAGTCCTGGATGTTCATTGGTAGGACTGATTTTGAAGCTGAAACTCCAATACATTAGCCACTTGATGTGAAGAGCTGACTCATTTGAAAAGACCCTGCTGCTGGGAAAGGTTGAGGGCAGGAGGAGAAGGGGATGACAGAGGATGAGATGGTTGGATGGCATCACCGACTCAATGGACATGGATTTGGGTGGACTCCAGGAATTGGTGATGGACAGGGAGGCCTGGTGCGCTGTTGTTCATGGGGTCGCAAAGAGTCGGACATGACTGAGCAACTGAACTGAACCTATGGTCCAATATCCATTCCCAAATAAAGAAAATGGCACATCACCAGCTGAGCAGAGATGTGTCTATGTGCTCACATGTTTTCTGCCTGCCCTGTGTTTCAACTAGGTGCTAGGTTCTTGGTGGAAAGTAAAAAGTTCTCTTCCTCCTCTATCATCCCTGGGGAATGTCTGTTTAATGGTTTTCAAATCCTACCTGTTTAGTAAAGTATTTCTTCTTAGTAATTCAAAGTAAATTCCTACTCAAGGTCATTAATTCCTCTTTGTAATTAAGGAAAACATTGTTGTTTCAGCAAGGTCAGTAGATAAAAGTGTTTTTGGAGCCACATTTCTCTGACAACCTGCAGGACCAGGTTACAAGGTGGTAACCTATACTTCTACACCACATTCAACTTGGTTCCCTGTACCTACTAGGTGCTCTATAAACATTTGCTGACTTGTTTTGCCCTCCTCATAAATATATATTCATGGCTAGAATAATTTATATGAACTAATATGATCATAGAATTCAGTTTGGAAACAAAATGCAGAGAAAAATGAAAATAAGCATGAAGTAGACAGATCTTAGGCAGGGATGTTAAAGTCACAGTGAGCAGTAATCTGTCATCCTGATCTTTGCTGTGATAGTTCTCTGCAGGTCAGGAGGGACGCACATAAAGGAATATTATTAGCCTTCCATCCAGTTCAAGGTTCTGAACAAAATAGTCAAGACTTGGAATCTAGGCATTGTGCCAACACTGCTGGGTGAGTTTCAAGTTTCGTATGAAAACTGCACGCAGAGAAAGGTAGCAAATAACTCAATGCCTGTCTTAAAATCTGCACTTAGCTACTCAATCTAGAGTTCTAATAAGTGTCTCCAATACATGCCGGTGAGAGGAGAATTCACCTATCACCTCAGTAACTCTCTCTGCAAGGCTGGGCATTGCATGTGAGCTGAACGTGAGTTAGCTATCTTGAGCTGCACTCTAGAGAGGGTTAGTCTTCGGTCTTGAATCTACACACAAGAGGCCATTGGCTAACACAGAAAGAACACACATCACAGGTGACTACGGCAGGGAGGGTGTGGTTTCACTCATCAGGATCATGTTTTAAGTATTAAATGTCTGAAATGGCCCTCGTGCCTCAATTGGCAAAAAAATCCACCTGCAATGTGGGAGACCTGGGTTCGATCCCTGGGTTGAGAAGATCCCCTGGAGGAGAGCATGGTAACCCACTCCAGTATCCTTGCCTACGGAACCCTCAAGGACAGAGGAGCATGGGGGATGCAGTCCATGGGGTCTCAAAGAGTTGGCAACAACTAAGCAACTTTCACTTTGGAAGTTACGGTCACATTAATCAGCATAATCAGGGCTTCCCTAGTGGCTCGGTGGTTAGGAATCCACTTGCCAGTGCAGGAGATGAGGGTTCAACCCCTGTGTCAGGAAGATTCCCTGGAGAAGTAAATGGCAACCTAATTTAGTATTCTTGCCTGAAAAATCCCATGGACAGAAGAGCTTGGTAGGCTACAGTCTATGGGATCACAAAGAGTTGGACATGACTTAGTGACTAAACAACAATTCAGCATAATTAATGTTTGTAGTGGGGTCTTATCACCATCACCTCTGTTGAAAAACTACCACCAACTACATCTCCTGGTCTTACTATCCCCAAACTACTCATATTTCTCAGTCTTCCCTCTGCCAGTCTCTCATAGGTTGTCAGCAGTGAATCTCACTCCTTTCTTTCTGTAACATGGTCTCCCCCACCTCTGGTCATCTACTTTTCTCTTGCCATATCCAACAGCCTGGTCAATATTCTGAACCACTCCACTGAACTCCTCGGCACAAACACTGTCGTAGAAATGCAGAGCCCACAGAAGAGTGCCTATGTCAAGGATGAGCCGCTACAATTCCAGAAAAATAGACAACCCAATCAAAACATGGGCCAAAGAGCTAAACAGACACTTCTCCAAAGAAGACAAGCAGATGACTAACAAACACATGAAAAGGTGCTCAACATCACTCATTATCAGAGAAGTGCAAATCAAACCACAGTGAGGTACCATTCCACGCCAGTCAGAATGGCTGCGATCCAAAAGTCTACCAGCAATAAATTCTGGAGAGGGTGTGGAGAAAAGGGAACCCTCTTACACTGTTGGTGGGAATGAAAGCCAGTACAGCCACCATGGAAAACAGTGTGGAGATTCCTTAAAAAACTGGAAATAGAACTGTCTTATGACCCAGCAATCCCACTACTGGGCATACACACCGAGGAAACCAGAATGGAAAGAGACACATGTACCCCAATGTTCATCGCAGCACTGTTTATAATAGCCAGGACATGGAAGCAACCTAGATGTCCATCAGCAGATGAATGGATAAGAAAGCTGTGGTACATATACACAGTGGAATATTACTCAGCCATTAAAAAGAATACATTTGAATCAGTTCTGATGAGGTGGATGAAACTGGAGCCGATTATGCAGAGTGAAGTAAGCCAGAAAGAAAAACACCAATACAGTATACTAACACCTATATATGGAATTTAGAAAGATGGTAACAATAACCCTGTATGCGAGACAGCAAAAGAGACACAGATGTATAGAACAGTCTTTTGGACTCTGTGGGAGAGGGAGAGGGTGGGATGATTTGGGAGAATGGCATTGAAACATGTATAATATCATATAAGAAACAAATGGCCAGTCCAGGTTCGATGCAGGATACAGGATGCTTGGGGCTGGTGCACTGGGATGACCCAGAGGGATGGTATGGGGAGGGAGGTGGGAGGGGGGTTCAGGATTGGGAACATGTGTACACCTGTGGCGGATTCATGTTGGTGTATGGCAAAATCAATACAATATTGTAAAGTAATTAGCCTCCAATTAAAATAAATTAATTATTTTTTTTTAAAAGATGAGCTGATAAAGTTAACCTTATTCAAGGCTGTGGGAACTGGAAATATTTGGGGAACCTGCTCCACTCTTGTATTAACATGGAATGAAAATCCTGTAGCTTGGATCTTTAGAGATGGTTGAGTCCTAAAGCTTGAGTCCTAAAAAAACTTATGCCCAACTGTTGGGGCAGTTGTTTCTTCCTTTGTGCCAGTTCATAAAGCAACAGAAAGTTGCTTCCAGGACAGACTTTCACCAACTAGGAAGTTTACTGTGAGTAAACCTTGTCTAGTGCTTTCAGTCGGTTGGCTGATCTCATCCTCATCACAGTTCTGTGTGTCAGGGGCCACTTTCCTCCCAACTACCAGTGAGGAAACCTAGGGGAACAGCTAGTGAGGAGCAGAGGGCAGTTGGGACTCAGGCTCTCTGACTCTAGGAAAGGTTAAGTCAAATTTCATTCATCAACATAAGAGAACTATCACCAAAAAGGATGCATGACCTCTTGACATGGGAGTTGTTGGATGCTAGTTATTCTGAATATACTGTACAGAGTTGAACATTATAACTCCTGGTTTGCTTCCATTCACATTTGGGTATTTAACCTGCCCAAGAAGCACTGGGCTTCCCAGGTGGCATGCATGGTAAAGAACCCACCTGCCAATGCAGGAGACGGAAGAGATGTGGGTTCAGTCCATGGTTGGAAAGATCCTCTGGAGGAGTACATGGCAACCCACTCCAGTATTCTTGCATGGAGAATTCCATGGGCAGAGAGGCCTGGTGTGCTACAGTCCATGTGAATGCACAGAGTTGGACATGGCTAAAGCAACTTAGCTCACTCACGAGGAGCATTAAATTAATAAGTGGCAGTAAACTGGGGAAATGGCTTGAAGCAGATAATGATCTAACTCCATTTTGATTGTTTACTTAGTTCATTTTAAAACATTGAATGGAGAAAAGTAAAAACAGATAGAAGTATTGTTCTGAAAATGGATGTGTTATTTGTTATTAGAGTGTCCCATGTAGGCTGAATGCAGGTCAGTGACAGAGGCCTTTCTAAGGAGAGAGAAGAAATAAAATAAGACAGAAGAGGAGGAAGCATGCAAAGTCTCAGTTCAGTCCAGTCGCTCATTCGCGTCCGACTCTGCGACCCCATGAATCGCAGCACGCCAGGCCTCCCTGTCCATCACCAACTCCCGGAGTTCACTCAGACTCACGTCCATCGAGTCCGTGATGCCATCCAGCCATCTCATCCTCTGTCGTCCCCTTCTCCTCCTGCCCCCAATCCCTCCCAGCATCAGAGTCTTTTCCAATGAGTCAACTCTTTGCATGAGGTGGCCAAAGTACTAGAGCTTCAGCTTTAGCATCATTCCTTCCAAAGAAATCCCAGGGTTGATCTCCTTCAGAATGGACTGGTTGGATCTCCTTGCAGTCCAAGGGACTCTCAAGAGTCTTCTCCAGCACCACAGTTCAAAAGCATCAGTTCTTCAGCTCTCAGCCTTCTTCACAGTCCAACTCTCACATCCATAGATGACTACTGGAAAAACCATAGCCTTGACTAGATGGACCTTAGTTGGCAAAGTAATATCTCTGCTTTTGAATATGCTATCTAGGTTGGGCAATGCAAAGTCTACTCAGCTTCAAAGCCTGAATGAAGAAAGGCATTCTTATACAAAGATTCTTCTCTGGTTTTTTCCTTCCAGGTGTTTTCAAGGGTAACTCAGACCTTAAATCTGCCCCTCAGTCATCCTGGGAAGACCTGGTCTGAGATGGGTGCAAAGTGTGAACTTAAAAAATAGTCACAACCTAAAAGTTTAGATTTATGTTTTATTCAGTGGAAATTTTTAAGACTTTAGCCTGAGAGACAGTATATCCCAAGTTAAGGAACTTAGTGCTTTTCTGTGTGTGGGAAGATGCAAGAGTCTGGGCCCACTGACAGCTTCCCCTTCATATGCCGCGCAGCTCTCTGGGGCCAGCGCCCTGCATTTTTCACATTATCCTGAGTTCCTCAGAGCTCACCACAGAGAGTGGCTGCCACTGATGGCTGGTAAATCACAGGTATTCGTCTCCTTCTCGATTGCCCTTAGGGCTCAGGAATTCACATTTGGAGCTGGATTGCTGATGACTGTGGCATCCTTGTTTATTGACATGGCAGGGAGCACGCCATTTCTCAGAAGCATGTGCTTTCCAGAAGTGGCCGATTTAAAATGAGGTCGCCCATTCTGCATTTCATTTATCAGTTTTCAGAGAAGCTCCAATCAGGCTGTAAAAGTCACACTTTTCATTTAATTAAGCAATTATTTTCTGTTTATCAAGACCCTTATGATATCAGAGCTCTCCCTTGGTGGAATGAGCTGAATTATTTTAACCAGCTTTCAGTCTTGATATTATTCTTAATTCCTCTATCAAACTCAGACTGCTAAACAGGTGAGTTACAATGATGCTAGTGAGGAGCAGAGCAACTCCTGTTTATGAGGCTGATCCGGGGTGGCTGGGTTCTGGTTTGAATCCTGCTCTCATCAAATGGCTCCTCTGAGTTTCAGTGAACGGAAGCCAGGGCTCAGGTTTTCTCCTAAAGCAGTCCTGAGGCGCACTCTCGGAAATCCACAATACAGAGAGTCAGCAGTGGGGATTTCACCTTCAGAACCACTCATCTGCTATTTCAGTCTCACAGTTTCCATCCTCCCTGACCTACAGGACATTTGTCCACCCAGTAATGACTGCAAGATTCTGAGGAAAATGCCTTCTGCCTTAGCTGAGCCGCTACAAGGCAGCTGTTCTTTGAAAGTGGAGTCTGACCTGAGAACAGAAGCTTCTTACCCAAAATGGCAGGTCTCCCACACCTGTTTCTCTCTAGGACTGCACCTTACAAGCAGGGGGTGGGATGGCAGGCAGGGAGGGGCAGTGGGCAGAGACCCTCACCCCAAGATCTAGGAATTCCCCACGAGCAGATCTCCAAGTGTCCCCCCCAAATCACCTTATCTCTGTTCTGTTGTTGTTTTTAATGTTGCTTTTTGTGAATGTAGATGTGTTTCCACAATTTGACAGTAAATTTAGCCACTTCAGATATAAATCATTGTCTGTGGCCACTAATCTAGAGCCAATTAATGGGTTCAACAGTGTTCTAAAAGAAAGCTGCTTAGTAATTATTGCGTTGCCCTTGTTTTCAATTATTAAAGGGTAACCCCAGAATAATGCCAGACACTGGGGTTCCCCATGACTTTTACTTCCTGGCTGAGCTAAGGACTTCATGCACACCCATTAAGAAAGCCATATTATTTGTCTATCTATTACAATAGGTCCTTGTTGGTTTGTTTTTGCTTTTGTTTAGTCCCTAAGTTGTGTCTGACTCTTTCCAGGCTCCTCTGTCCATGAGATTTCCCAGGCAAGAATAATGGAGTGGGTTGCCATTTCCTTCTCCCCTTGTTGGTTATCTGTGTTAAACATAGGTGTGCATACATGTCAATTTCAAGCTCCCAGTCTATTCCTCCCTCACACCTTTCTCCTCTGGTAACCATAAATTCATTCTCGAAGTCTGTGAGTCTGTTCCTGATTTGCAAATAAATTCATTTGTATCTTTTTTTTTTTTTTAGATTCCACATAGAAGCTATGTCGTGCATATATATATTAATACAATGGAATATTTCTCAGCCATTAAAAACAATGAAATAATGCCATTTGCAGCAAATTCTAGGGAACTGGAGATGATCATACTAAATGAAGTAAGACAGACAGAGAAAGAAATCCGTATTATTGAGAGTAGCTGCATTAGGTGAAATTTCCTTTAATTGCTAAACCTCTACAGATGATTTTTATAGCCAGCACTTGGACACTATCCACTGTCAGAAATTGTGTAAAGAAATTCCAAAGTTGGAGTTGCCAGAACAAGCTAGAGAATTTATTTGAGAAAAATCACATTCTAATGAAAATTTCCAAAGTTGCCTACTCTAAGAACAATTTCTTGTACATGTATTTTGCATGTTCCCAAAATATTCCATTTATATTGACATTACTAATTCCCTAGGTATTCCAGACATCTACTCCTATAATTTATTCTTTCATTTTTCTTGCAAACCACTAGTTACACTCTTCTTAAATTCACTGATTTTATTGTTATATACACTTTGTGAATCATGATTTTAGGAGGGACGCAGACAGATTCTTAAATAAAGCTATTTCAGACTTTGTTGAATAAAACTATTTAAGACCCTGTGAGTCCTGAAGAATCAGTTTATCCACTCTGTCACTCAGCAGGTGGGCACCCATGGTCTGGAGAAAGGACATGGCTGAGTGGGGACCTCTCTGCTAGGAAGAGCTGGACCAGTGGGCCTAGAACCTGGTCGTCTCGAGTCACAGGTTTGCTACCCCAGGAGCACAGGGATGTGACAAGACACAGGCCCCATGGCATGTGTGTGCCTGTGTGAGCGTGTGGGTGTGTGAGTGTGTGGGTGTGTATATGTGGGTACGTGAGTGTGTGCAGGTGTGTCTATGCATGTCTGTATGAGTCTGTGTGAGTGTGTCCAGTGTGTCTGTGAGAATGTGTAAGTGGGTATGAGTATGTGTGTGTGAGTGTATACAGGTGTGTGTGTGTGTTTGTGAGTGTCTGGGTGTGAGTGTATAGGATTGTGTCCCAGTGTGTCTATGTGAGAATGCGTGTGTGTGTGTGTGTGTGTGTGTGTGTGTATGAATATGTATGTGTGAATGAATGTGTGCAGGTATGTGTGTGTGTTTATATGTTAGTGCATCTGGGTGTGACTGTATAAGAGTGTGTCCCAGTGTGTCTATATGACAATGTGTGTGTGTATATGAGCATGTGTGTATGTGAGTGTGTGCAGGTGTGGTGTGTGTATATCTGTGTGCGTCTGGGTATGAATGTAAGAGTGTGTCCCAGTGTGTCTATGTGAGAATGTGTGTGTATTTGCGAGTGTGTTTCCCCACACACACATAGAGGGGTGGATGACGGACAGGGCAGGCAGCTTTCCATGGGGAAAAAACTCTGTGAGATGCCCCCAAAGAACCCTGAGGTAGTGGCAGAGTTCTGGGAGTAACTGTGCCCCCCTAAAATCTTACACTGGAGTCCTGGCCCCCAGGACCTTGAATGTGACCTTATTTGGACACGGAATCTTTTAGGAGATGATTAAGTTGGAGAAGGAAATGACAACCCACTCCAGTATTCTTGCCCGGAGAATCCCATGGACAGAGGAGCGTGGCAGGTACAGCCCATGGGGTCACAAAGAGTCGGACACGACTGAGCGACTTTGACTTGACTAAGTTAGAACAGACTCCTTGGAGTGAGCGCTTCCAACAGGCCTGACAACCAACGCCCTGACAGAAGCAGGTGTGTGGACAGAGACACACACGAGAGGGCACACGAGGAGACGCAGGGCCCGTGGCCCCCGCAAGCCCCGGAGAGAGGCCTGGGGCTGAGCCTTCCCTCATGACCTTCAGGGTAAACCAAGCTGCTCGCACCTCCATCTCAGCCCTGTGGCCTCCAGGTCTGTGAGAAACCCCATTTCTGCCGTTTAAGCCACCGAATTCGTGGAATTCTAATACAGCAGCCCTAACAAATGCATACACCGGGTTAAGGGGGTGCTGGCTATGAGATAACAGTCAGGATGAGGGAAGGAGAAAGTGTAGAGGGAGGGTCTTGCCTCTCAGTGCAACACGCAGCAGGCTTCACATTACGAGGGTCAAGGGGCCACCGAAGGAGTGGTCCTCAGGGGCCCAGAAGCTCCAAGTTGCATGAGAAACTCTCCTGCAGCAATACAGACGTGCTTTGGAAGGCATATCTGTCAAGAGGGGTGGGCTCCCAGATTAGAGCCCTGACCCTGGCCAGTGGGAGGAGGAGCAGGTGAATTCACGGAGGCAGAGGGCAGTGGGAGGTGTCCTGGTGTCTGGACTCAGAGTCTAGCAGGTGGTGAAGCGCTTGGAGGAGAAACAGGGAAGAGAAACAAAAGCACAGGAGGGGGAGGCCTGCCGGCTTGGGCTCTAGGTAAAGACGTAGATCTTGGAGCCGCCAGCACATGGGAGGTGGAAGGGCGTCACACAGGAGAGCGCTGACCAGGTTCAAGGCTGGGGAGATGAAAAGTGAACTGAAGGCGGAGAGAAAGAGCAGTGAGGCCAGGGGGCTGAGGCAACGCCGACAACATGCCAAGAAGCGTGTACCGACGGTCTGCTCTAGAAGCTTCCCAGGGAGGTCGGCCTCCTGTGTCCACCTGTCTGTCCAGTGTCAGTCGCCAGCATGGAATCTGCACCAACGTGCAGGCGGTCCCACTGTCAGCGCTTCTCAGGCACCAGCTTCTTCCATCTCAGTGCCAGTGGATGAAGCGGGCTCTCCCAGCTATCATGGTCTCAAATCTCCTTGTTCTCACTTCCAAAGTGTTAGGAATCTGTCTCATTGCTGTGGCTTTATGTATTTCCACAAATACATCAACTGTTTTACAGGCTCAGGGGAGATTCCAAACCAAAGGGTTTGGAAATTCATACCAGAGAGACATAAATATTGCTATGTACTAACTGGAATGGTTAAATGGATGAAAGTGAAAGTGTGAATCACTCAGTCGTGTCCAGCTCTTTGTGGTCCCATGGACTGCAGCCTGCCAGGCTCCTCTGTCCTTGGAAGTTTCCAGGTAAGAATACTGGAGTGTGTAACCGTTCCCTTCTCCAGGGGATCTTCCCAACCCAGGGATCAACCCAGCTCTCCTGCATTGCAGGCAAATTCTTGACTGTCTGAGCCATCAGGTGAGTGTCTTTTAATCACTGAAATAAATATTTTTCAAGTCATTCTTTTTCTATAAGAAGTAAATACACTAATAACTTTTGTAAAACACTGATATTTCAATATGGATCTAAGAAAACAATTTATTAAAGTCATACTTTTTCTGCCATTCTAAGCATACAGGTCCTATGGAAGCTGTGATATTACTGTTTCAGAAAATTTCATAGTTTTGCTTTTATCCATTATAAAGCTGGCATCCCACACCTTGGAGGTCAAAGGGGTACTACATAAAATATAGCTGTCTGATCCTACCCTACCTTATTGAGTAAGAACATTCAGGGGAGAAGCTTTGGGCAGCTCTATGTTTAATAGCTTTCACTGGAAAGTGAAAGTTTCTCAGCTGTGTCCGACTCTTTGTGACCCCATTGAACTACACAGTCCATGGAATTCTTCAGGTCAGAATACTGGAGTGGGTAGCCTTTCTCTTCTCCAGGGAATCCTCCCAACATTGGGATCGAACCCAGGTCTCCTGCAGTATAGGCGGATTCTTTACCAGCTGAGCCACAAGAAAAGCCAAATTAGCTCTCTTAGATAATGTCTATTTACCCCAACACTTGAGAATATTGATTTTTTAGAGATTAAAAGATGGCTTGTACAAATAACGATAGTCAGTTGTGCACTGCCTGCTACCCATCACTACTTTACCCCAAATCTAAGCAGCTCTCAGTGTGCACTCCGAGGAAATTCACAACCCCTCAGGATGCTGCAGGCTGGGGACAATGCCTCCCTGGGGACCCCTCAGCCACGGGTCACCCATTCCCCTCTGGGTGCTTTCCTGTCCCTCTGTGTCTCTACGGAACCTCCCTTCAGATGCTGAACCCACAAAGCTTAGTCTAGCCAGCTGGTAGCTGCTTCCTAGAAAACAGCCATCTGAAAGTGTTCCCCCTGCCAGAGGGCGTCTATTAGGTGCTTCGATATTTCCAGCCACAAGTCTCCTGTTCTTTGCATGCTCTCTAGAATTCCACGAGCAGTTTCCTATGACACATCTAGCAAAGGATAGGAAGGAACAGGAAAGTCAGAGCTAATGACACCACTCTCAGCCCCAGATGGCTCTGTAAGCAATCGCTGCTCTGGAGGGAACCTCAGAGATGCAAGCTTATTCTGAATCCTGTCCTTGGCATTTATGCATGTTCAGTTCAGTTCAGTTGCTCAGTCGTGTCCGACTCTTTGCGATCCCATGAATTGCAGCACGCCAGGCCTCCCTGTCCGTCACCAACTCCCGGAGTTCACTCAAACTCACATCCATCGAGTCGGTGATGCCATCCAGACATCTCATCCTCTATCTTCCCCTTCTCCTCCTGCCCCCAATCCCTCCCAGCATCAAGTCTTTTCCAATGAGTCAACTCTTCGCATGAGGTGGCCAAAGTATTGGAGTTTCATCTTCAGCATCAGTCCTTCCAATGAACACTCAGGACTGATCTCCTTTAGGATGGACTGGTTGGATCTCCTTGCAGTCCAAGGGACTCTCAAGAGTCTTCTCCAACACCACGGTTCAAAAGCATTAATTCTTCTGCACTCAGCTTTCTTCACAGTCCAACTCTCACATCCATACATGACCCCTGGGAAAACCATAGCCTTGACTAGATGGACCTTTGTTGGCAAAGTAATGTCTCTGTTTTTGAATATGCTATCTAGGTTGGTCATAACTTTCCTTCCAAGGAGTAAGTGTCTTTTAATTTCATGGCTGCATGACGCAGGTGCAAACTTCCATTTTTCGGATCAATACAAAGTATATTTGGAAAGAGCCCACTCTGCAGCCTCCCGAGGCACCAGGGCAATTGATGGCCCTCTGTCCCAGGTGCTGAATAAGCACTTGGAACTGGCCACAGAGTCCTGGGCAGCTGGGGCAGGGAGATGTACCAAGGCTCCTCCCTCCACCTCCATCCAGCTACACGTGCGATGTTCCGCCCATGGACCTGAAATTGTGGCCATGTCTGCTGCTGAGCGGTTCGGTGAGACCCTCTGCAACAATGCACCCTGTCTTGGTATGAGATTAAAAGTATTTCTGGGCATAAGGATAATGTAAACAAAGATTTTTCCTCTACAAAGATTTTTCCTCTAAAGTGTTCGAAATGTTAGAGAATGTGTCCTATCAATAACAGAAGGGAAGCACGTGGGATACTCTTGGAAAGAGTTTGGGAGATGACTGTGGGTGCTACATAGAGCTACCCAAGGCACCTGGCGTGGTCAGAATGGGAGAGCATGGTCCCTGGGTCTCAGGAATTCAGCCAGGCTGACAGTGGGGTCAGGACAAGCAGCGCAGCACACAGGCATCTCAGGGACATGCCCTTACTCTGAGTGTCCAAGTCTCTGCTCTAGACTTTTCTAGATTTTCCTGGAAGAGCAATGCTGCCCATTACATCCCCTTCTCTGCATTTTTGTCACTTGCGTGATGACACCCTGCAGCACCCAAGGGACACATCACAGTCACCCTTCTTCAGTGCTTACAGTGTTTCACATTTGCTCCTTTGGGAAAGCACCACAGTCAGAGCATTGGAGCCTAAAGCATTAGTGGATGTGCTCTATTTATTGAACTTGAAAAGTAGCTTCACTCCTGAAAAATCACATTAGCGTTCTGTTTTGTTTTTAATTAAGGCTGTCATGGAGATTGCCACAAGCAGTTAATCTCACTCTGCTTTGTGGCCCCTGGCAAATCATCGTGGGTGTCAGTTGCCTCAGTGCTGACATTCCTTCCTGGGGACCATGCCGCACTGAGGATCATAAGGAGAAATGAATTCTTCTTTATCTTCATGGAAAATCATATAAGGTATAATTGGATAAAACCAAGAGTAAACAATCCATCACTGCTGGTCCAGACTGAGGTTTACACCCAGATGGGTAGATGGAGGGGATGGCCTGGCCTCTGCACCTGGGGTGGGAGTGTCCTTCCGCAGTGAGTACCGCGGCAGTTGTATGGCTGGTCCAAACAGGAAGACTTTCCTTGAAAGGATACAGCTGAGACAGCAACACTGAAAATAGCATTCAGGGGGCCTCGGTGAAAAACAAATATCCTGGACGTGTGTGTTCTGCTCTAAGCTAGACAAATGCTGTTCACCATCCTATCTTTGTCAATGTGCACAGAACTAATGTCAATACTTGGTAACGTCTGGTGTCAGTGACACATGGAAAACACCCCATTTTGCTGGCAAAGCTGTGAGATGGTGAATCGATTCCTGGGGTCCCCCCAGACTCCACCCTCTCCCTCCTGGGGCCTTAGATGGCTGAGAGGCATGACTCCCTCATCTGCACCATGGATCAGGTATAACTCACAGAAAATGAACATACCAGCACTTATGAAAACCATGCTTCTCTACACACTGAGCAGGCTGAGACTCTTCTTCACAATATCCCTGGGAGGATTCTCTGCTACCCAGAGCCTTGATCTGAGGAAAGTTCACCTCCAATGACTCTGGGTTTTTTTCTTTTTTTAATCAAATGGACAGATTGAGAAATCTAGAATGCATGAGTGATTAATAGAAGGGCACAAATAGATGGTTTTAACAAAAACCCACATTTCTGCTGACAAAACTGAGGCTCAGAGCAATCCATTGTGTGGCACATGGCCGTGGAGTAGATGATTGCAGGGACACATCTTCAAATGATTCATCACCATCACCTGCAGGACAGGTTTGCGAGTCATGCACATCAGAGTAGCAATGCATAAACTGTGTTTTCTACGAGTCTATGTCAACTCCATTCACACTCAAATTTAATCTAGTCACTATCAGGTAATTAGGAATTACTGAGTCCACTGCAGATGGTGACTGCAGCCATGAAATTAAAAGATGCTTACTCCTTGGAAGGAAAGTTATAACCAACCTAGACAGCATATTAAAAAGCAGAGACATTACTTTGGCAACAAAGGTCTGTCTAGTCAAAGCTATGGTTTTTCCAGTAGTCATGTATGGATGTGAGAGTTGGACTATAAAGAAATCTGAGCACTGAAGAATTGATGCTTTTGAACTGTGGTGTTGGAGAAGACTCTTGAGAGTCCCTTGGACTGCCAGGAGATCCAACCAGTCCATTCTAAAGGAAATCAGTCCTTAATATTCATTGGAAGGACTGATGTTGAAGTTGAAACTTCAGTACTTTGGCCACCTGATGCGAAGAGCTGACTCATTTGAAAATACCCTGATGCTGGGAAAGATTGAGGGCAGGAGGAGAAGGAGACGACAGAGGATGAGATGGTTGGATGGCATCACTGACTCAATGGAGATAAGTTTGAGCGAACTCCTGGAGTTGGTGATGAACACAGAGGCCTGGTGAGCTGCAGTCCATGGGGTCACAAAGAGTTGGACACGACTGAGTGACTGAACTGAACTGAACTAAGTCCACTCAGATTTCAAGCAAATCAGTTTAGGAAATGCGAGTTCCATGTCACTCACCATCCCCATCCCAAGGGGACTTAATGGGCATCCCCCAGTGAGGAGGTGGGGGCAGGTGGGGTTGCCCCTTATCTCCTGCTGGCCACTGTCTCACCATCTCACCAGGCCCCCACCCTTGCTGCAGTTTTTCCATGTTAGAGTGCCATCTTCATGGTCACCGAGTAATTGTTGCCTTCCTGCAATGCTCTGAGTCCTGGATGGAAGGCATCACTCATGGTCAACATCCCAAACCTGGAAGGCACACTCTGCTACCACCTTCTTTGGGCCAGTGAGGAGAGGTTGACTGACTTGCCTAAAGTCACACGGAGCAAGGAGAGGATGGAGCCGAGGCTCAGAATCAGCCCCACCCATGAAGTTACCAGGTCTCCTAGCCCAGCCCAACCCAGCAGACTGACTTGGGCCAGGTGTGCAGTCCCCTGCTCTCAGGCACACCCTCTCTCTCTCTCTCTCCCCCCCCCCCCAGACAGGGGAATCCTCAGCATCTCCTCTGAGCTGCTGGAGAGAGGAGGCAGGTGTCACCGTGGACCTGTCTGTCCTGAATCACCTGGCTGTCTGCTTCTCTCATGAACCCCCTTCCATGGGGGTCCTGGGATGTATGCGGAAGGTGGGGGTCCCAGCCTGAGATACAGGAAGTGAGCATGCGCCACCCCTGCTCCTGGCCCTGCCCTCCATGCCCACCCAGACTCCAGCCTCCCTCTTCTCCACACACTTCACACTGAAATTTCCATCTCAAGGCCTTCACCAGGAATTCACTTTACTACTCTCTGCCCTCAAAAAGTATGGATCTGTCTACCATGTTCATGGATCGGAAGAATCAATATAGTGAAAATGAGTATACTACCCAAAGCAATCTACAGATTCAATGCAATCCCTATCAAGCTACCAGCGGTATTTTTCAGAGCTAGAACAAATAATTTCACATATAAAAAACCTCAAATAGCCAAAGCAATCTTGAGAAAGAAGAATGGAACTGGAGGAATCAACCTGCCTGACTTCAGGCTCTACTACAAAGCCGTAGTCATCAAGAGAGTATGGTACTGGCACAAAGACAGAAATATAGATCAATGGAACAAAATAGAAAGCCCAGAGATAAATCCACACACCTATGGACACCTTATCTTCAACAAAGGAGGCAAGAATATACAATGGATTAAAGACAATCTCTTTAACAAGTGGTGCTGGGAAAACTGGTCAACCACTTGTAAAAGAATGAAACTAAAACACTTTCTAACACCATTCACAAAAATAAACTCAAAATGGATTAAAGATCTAAATGTAAGGCCAGAAACTATAAAACTCCTGGAGGAGAACATAGGCAAAACACTCTCCAACATAAATCACAGCAGGATCCTCTATGACCCACCTCCCAGAATACTGGAAATAAAAGCAAAAATAAACAAATGGGACCTAATTAAAATTAAAAGCTTCTGCACAACAAAGGAAACTATAAGCAAGGTGAAAAGATAGCCTTCAGAATAGGAGAAAATAATAGCAAATGAAGCAACTGACAAACAACTAATCTCAAAAATATACAAGCATCTCCTGCAACTCAATTCCAGAAAAATAAACGACCCAATGAAAAAATGGGCCAAAGAACTAAATAGACATTTAGTTAGACATACAGATGGCTAACAAACACATGAAAAGATTCTCAACATCACTCATTATCAGAGAAATGCAAATCAAAACCACAATGAGGTACCATTTCACACCAGTCAGAATGGCTGTGATCCAAAAGCCTACAAGCAATAAATTCTGGAGAGGGTGTGGAGAAAAGGGAACCCTCTTACACTGTTGGTGGGAATGCAAACTAGTACAGCCACTATGGAGGACAGTGTGGAGATTCCTTTAAAAACTGGAAATAGAACTGCCAGGTGACCCAGCAATCCCACTACTGGGCATACACACCGAGGAAACCAGAATGGAAAGAGACACATGTACCCCAATGTTCATTGCAGCACTGTTTATAATAGCCAGGACAGGGAAGCAACCTAGATGTCTCAGCAGATGAATGGATAAGAAAGCTGTGGTACATATACACAGTGGAATATTACTCAGCCATTAAAAAGAATACATTTGAACCCATTCTAATGAGGTGGATGAAACTGGAACCGATTATACAGAGTGAAGTAAGCCAGAAAGAAAAACACCAGTACAGTATACTAACACCTATATATGGAATTTAGAAAGATGGTAATAATAACCCTGTATATGAGACAGCAAAAGAGACACAGATGTATAGAACAGTCTTTTGGACTCTGTGGGAGAGGGAGAGGGTGGAATGATTTGGGAGAATGACACTGAAACATGTATAATATCATATGAGAAATGAATCACCAGTCTAGGTTTGATGCAGGATACAAGATGCTTGGGGCTGGTGCACTGGGATGGCCCAGAGGGATGGTATGGGGAGGGAGACTGGAGGGGGTTCAGGATTGGGAACACGTATACATCCGTGGCAGATTCATGTTGATGTATGGCAAAACCAATATAGTATTGTAAAGTAAAATTAAAAAAAAAAAAGAGAGAAGGCTTGAACCTCCCATCCTTACTAGAGGATAAACTGAAGCTAAAGCATTCAAAGTCGATTCCTTAAGATGTCCGACTTGTCAAATTTTTAGATTTTAATTTTGTTTCTTTTTTAGAATCAAAAAATAAACTCATATACCCCAAATTCCTGTTCTTGCAGTAAGAAAGAATGGACTTGAGAAGTATCTCTAATCAAAGACAGAACACTCATTTGCATAAATCCTAGCATTATATTTGGTTTTCCCCGGTGGTTCTGTGGTAAAGAATTTGCCTACAATGCAGGAGACATTGGTTCGATTACTGGGTTGGAAAGATTCCCTTGGAGAAGGAAATGGCAACCCACTTCACTATTCTTGTCTGAGAAATCCCATGGACAGAGGAGCATGGAGGGCTATAGTCCATGGGGTTGAAAAGAGTTGGACATGGCTTAGAGACTAAACAATAACAATCAAGAAATATATTTGGGGGCAATCTGTTTCCTAAGGCTTTTTGTTCTTCCTAGACTGCTAATTCTGTCTTCCGGGGTGATTTTTTTAAAGGTTAAAAAGTTGTATTTTACTCATCATACTGTACTCTCCTTGATTTTGTACTTCAGCTAACTAAGACAAATACTGGTATTTACTGTTTTTGTGTTTTGTTTTTTGGATTGTTAAAGAGGAAAAGTATATTGCAGAGTGAAAAGAGACAGCTATTCTCTTATAAGACCATGATTACAAAAACCCCAGCATTGTGCGAGTCCTCAAGTTGCCAGAAGTGCCCCTTCTTAGTTGACTTATTATTTCCAGCAACAAAATAGGACATCTTTAATTAGCTCCAATCCTTTGGTCACCTGATGTGAAGAGTTAATTCTCCATGATGCTGGAAGAGATTGAGGGCAGGAGGAGAAGTGGATGACAGAGGATGAGATGGTTGGATGGCATCACCGACTCAATGGGCCTGAGTTTGAGCAAACTCCAGGAGTTGGTGATGGACAGGGAAGCCTGGTGGGCTGCAATCCATGGGGTTGCAAAGAATCGAGAGCTTGACTGAGTGATGGAACAACAGCATTCTTTTCCCTACTGCACAGAAGAGCTGAGGCTGTGCAAGTACAAATTTGTAAAAAGCCTGTGATATCTGGAAGTCCATTGTGATCTGGCCAAACCACCTAAGGCTCCAGAGATGGTCTGGTTTTCATCTGTTTCACATGAGGCATCAAAGAGAAGTTACGGACACATTTATTGAAATTCATTCCTTGGGCTCTAAGATGTATTGAAGATAGTTTAGTTATATAAAGGAATTATATAAATTTGATTACTTTCTAAAAGACAGGAATTTAAGTATTCAATTTATGGCATATATGTAAGTTATGGCATATGTATACACATTTAAAATTTATATATATATTTATATGTTACCATTCTGTTTTATCAAGATTTATGCTAAATTCTGCTGAATTTACTTATTTGAATCTTCTCCATTAGTAGATGAAGTCATTCTCATAGCAGATTATTCTTTATCTTCACTCAAAATATTTTTGTTTTCACAATTTTACTTAGTTTAAAAATATTTTGAAGTATATATTACAGAAAAATTACAGTTATACTTAAAACCTTGATAAGATACTGATCTTTATTATATTAACCTCTTCCAAATGGTAAGGTTCAACTACTTGCATCTATCAGTGTCTAACTTAATAGATCCAATCACCAGTTCTAAGTTTATTTTAAGTAGAACCTTGAGCTGGGTTTCTGCATTAATGCATTTGTTCTTTGTTTTAATATTCCCTAAATGATGAAACTCTCAAGTTATTTCCTAAGGGTAAGGAGACTAAATTGCTTTAATGGATATTATATAACAAAAAAAATAGTCATAAGGGAAACTTCAAAGACATTTTGAAGACTACTTTATACAAATATTTAGGAAACCTTTGTGAAATATCATACTATCTCATGGATCTGACAGTCTTAACTTAGACTTGTTCTATACAATTCCAGCCAAGTCGGTCTCAACAAAACCTCAGGTGTGTCTGAACCATCTCTCTGTCAATGGGGATGGACTTAGAGGTCCTAAATTGTTTGCACCAAATCAAGCCAGTGGATGGGAGAAATCAAACAGTTTTAATCAGCAGGACCATATGAGTGAGTGTGCAATTGCCCACTAGGCTCCTCCGTCCATGGGATTTTCCAAGCAAGAATATTGGAGCTGGTTGCCATTTCCCTCTCCCAGGGGATCTTCCTGACCCAGGGATCAGGCCCACTTCTCCTGCATTGCCTGCATTGCAGGCAGATTCTTTACCACTGATCCACTTGGGAAGCCTCAGGATCATATGAATGAGATCTTAAATGCCACATTTATTTCTCTGCAAAGTAGGAGGGCCCTAGCCTGCACAGTAAAGCATGTACCAGCCCTGTATCTGCTCTCTGTGATGCTGAGACCAGGGCAAAGGGCTGGTGAGGCATCAACAGGACCTCAGAGCATTTCTCTGGGTTCCCCTGGCGTTCCCACCCAGAGCAGTACAGCTGTGTTACTCTCACATTGACTTTGACCATCACTTTTCAAGTTGACATTCACATGCACAGTTCAGACCCTCTCCTCACAACATAAAAGGCTTCCAGTCTGTCCTCTGGCTGGTAGCTGACTCAGGAGTGTGCCCCTCATTAGTCACAAAATACTAAAGTTGCTTTCTAAAATAGATAATTTAATAAAGCAGAATCACTAAGCAGTGTGCCCAAAGGGTCTGCTAAGAGCTCTATCCATGAGGTCTGTGTGTCAGGGTGGCCGGCACTGCCCCTGACTTGGCACTGAATCCCACTGGAGAACCCCACACCACTGCTGTTTAGAGGGCTGGCACCAAGGGAGGGCTGCTGCCACTTTAGAAACCAGGAAAACACGTCCACCAAGTTGCCAGTGTCTTGGTAGAGCATCTTTCCCTAGAGAGTCACATTTACAAGATTTGCTCTTCAGCCGCTCACTTGTGTCTGCCTCTTCGCGACCCCATGGATGGCAGCATGCCAGGCTTCCCTGTCCTTCACTATCTCCTAGAGTTTGCTCAAACTCATGTACAAGATAGGAAACTGCTGAGCCAAGAATGCCCCAATGGCACACACTGGGGTTGGGGGGAGAAAAATCCACCTTAGGAAGGGGTCGACAGAGGATGAGATGATTAGATAACATTACAAACTCAATGGACTTGAGATTGAGCACTCTCCCGGAGATAATGAAGGACAGGGAAAGCTGGCATACTACAGTGGTTGGGGTCTCAAAGAATCGGACGCGACTGAGTGACAACAGCAGTGAGCAACTTTTGACCCGATATCCAGTATTTTCTCCATATCACCCATCCTGTCACTTTGTAATTGAAATGCTTTGAGCAGGTGTTGTGATTAGGGATAAAATTTCCTGTTTTATTTCCTCAAATAAAAGAGGTAAACGTAGTTTGTTTCTAGAAAATAATGTCATAAATTGTTTGAGGTTCAATTTTGGAATACATAATGAGATCCTTTCCTAGTCTTGGGTTTTAGAGTTTCATTGATGAAATCGTTAGAAATTAAATGAGTCCTCTACTATGTTTCAAATGACTCAGAGGAAGGGACAGACTCTGAAGGAATCTGAGGGTCCTGGGATGTTCCTAGTGTGGGGCATGCATGTCGTAGGAACCTCATAAACAGGAACCCCATAAACCCCATGGCCACAGTGCTAAATATGAAGCTTTGGAGCAATGGTTTGTTTGACAGTTTCCCCTCATAGCATATTTCTAATTCACATTCTAACTGGCCAGGTTATTGACAGCGTCACCTAGTTGGCTTAATGATATAATACTACAAAAGTTATGAAATGACATATTGGACAAGCATTTCAGAGCACCCCAAATCCCCTTCCTCTCACCCTCCTTCTCTCCCTCCTTTTCTCTCTCCATCCTTCACTTTTTCTTTCCTTTCATATAAGTATGAAAAGTGAGGGAACAGGAGGCTTGTAGATTCCTCTATTTACCTACATTTGTCTGTTGCATCGTCTTGGAAGGGACAAACAGTGCTTTGTGTTACCAGACTATTTCACAGTTTTCTAAACATGTCTAATTTGTCTTTCTCTTGTCAAACATGGATTCTTGTCTGTAAGAATGAATGCCCTATACACTCTAGGTTCTTATGTTCATAAAACAGCCATCCAATTTTGTAACTTTTCCAGCTTTCTGGTACACATGAACTTCTTTGAGGTTTGCTCATTTTATATTGGAGTTTTTTGCTTGTTTTAGTAGAGAAAAGAATATAGCTTGAATTGCAGTGAGAAAGATAACTCTCTCATTAGTGAGTCAGTTTATTTTCTGTGATATTTAAAGGATGGGAAGATGAACAAAAATTCTCATCAAAAAATACTTTACAATTTTAGTGTCTGATTCTTTGTGACCCCCATGGACTGCAGCACTCCAGGCTTCCTCATCCCTCACTATCTCTGGGAGTTGGCTCCAACCCATGTCCATTGAATCAGTGATGCCCTCCAACCATCTCATCCTCTGCTGCCCTCTTCTCCTGCCTTCAGTCTTTCCAAGCATCAGGGTCTTTTCCAATGAATCAGTTCTTCACATCAGGTGGCCAAAGTATTGGAGACTCAGCTTCAGCATTAGTTCTTCCAATGAATAATTGGCGTTGATTTTCTGGTGGCTCAGACAGTAAAGTATCTGCCTGCAATGCAGGAGACCTGGGTTTGATCCCTGGGCTGGGACGATCCCCTGGAGAAGGAAATGGCAGCCCACTCCAGTACTCTTGCCTGGAAAATCCCATGGATGGAGGAGCCTGGTGGGCTGCAGTCCATGGGGTTGGTCCATGAGGTCGAAAAGAGTCAGATTTCACTTTCACTTTTATTTCACTTTTCTTTAGGATTGACTGGTTTGATCTCCTTGCTGGCCAGGGGATTTTCAAGAGTCTTTTCCAGCACCACAATTCAAAAGCATCCATTCTTCAGCACTCAGCCTTCTTTATGGTCCAACTCTTACATCCATACATGATTACTGAAAAAAAAAAAAAGACCTTAGCATTGATTATGGAGACCTTTAATGGCAGAGAGATGTCTCTGCTTTTTAATATTCTGTTTATGTTTGTCATAGCCTTTCTCCAAAGGATCAAGTGTCTTTTAATTTCATGGCTGCTGTCACCATCCACAGTGATTTTTGGAGCCCAGGAAAATAAAATCTATCACTGCTTCCACATTTTCCCCATCTATTTGCCATGAAGCAATGGACTGGATGCCATGATCTTAGGTTTTTGAATGTTGAGTTTCAAGCCAGCTTTTTCACTTTCCTCTTTCACCCTCACCAAAGGGCTGTTTAGTTCTTCTTCACTTTCTGCCCTTAGAAATGCCTCAGATACCATCTGCATATCTGAGGTTGCTGATATTTTGTAGTAGGTTGCTGCTGCTGCTAAGTCGCTTCAGTTGTGTCTGACTCTGTGCGACCCCATAGACGGCAGCCCACCAGGCTCCCCCGTCCCTGGGATTCTCCAGGCAAGAACACTGGAGTGGGTTGCCATTTCCTTCTCCAATGCATGAAAGTGAAAAGTGAAAGTGACATCGCTCAGTCGTGTCTGACTCTTAGTGACCCCATGGGCTGCAGCCCACCAGGCTCCTCCCTCCATGGGATTTTCCAGGCAAGAGTACTGGAGTAGGTATTAAGTAATAAATGAAGGTAAGTCAATCAATCAGTATTCATAAAGGCTTTTCACTGGACACTGAGATATGTGTTCTAATTCTGAAACACTCCAGGCCTGTGTATAGCAATGCACAATACGGCTCTCTTGTGCTACAAAGGCCACGGTCTCCAGAGGAAGGAAGCCTTCTGTGTCAGCTCCTTACTGGGAACCGTGCTTCCACTTCCTACCTGGTCTCAGCTCCAACACTGCTGCTGTCTCATCACACAGGCTTTCGTGTAGTGATTCCAGGTCCCAAGTTAAAATCAACAGAGAAATGAAATATTTAGATATTTTCCATATGATACAGAACCTTCAGATATTTCACTGTTCATAGATGAAAGCAGCATTTTTTTTAAGTTTAATCAAAGGACATGTGAATGTGAAATTAACTGATCACAAATGTTAACATTTTTTTTTTCTACAACTATACCAGTCTAAGTGTTTTGAAAAACTTGTTATGGTATAAGATGAAATAAAAGTGGATATTTTTCTGACTCCATGAAATGTATCAAGCTAGCTGTACATGAGTACATAAATGAAACCTTTAACTCTGTGCAGGTGTCTCATCTTGAGAGGACTGACATTTTGGGCTGGATTATTCTGTGCCTGTTGCTATCCCATGTGTTGTAATAAGCTTATCAGCACCCCTGGCCTCTAAGCATGCTTGTAGACCCCCTCATCCCAGTCATGATAATCAAAACCATCTCTATGCTAAGTCTCTGCAGTTGTATGTGACTCTTTGCGACCTCAGGGACTGTAGCCCACCAGGCTCCTCTGTCCGTGGGATTCTCCAGGCAAGAATACTGGAGTGGGTGCCATGTCCTCCTGCAGGGGACCTTCCTGACCAGGGATCGAACCTGACTCTCGTGTCTCCTGCATTGGCAGTCGGTTCTTTACCACCAGCGCCACCAAATGTTCTCTGGGGAGGCAAAGTCCACCAGATTGAGGATGACTGATCTATATATAATAGAATCAAATACCTTCAGCATACACACAATTCTAATATCTATTTAGCAGGTTTAGGATTACAACTTTGTGTCTCGAGTAAAATGGAAAGAAAACATTCATTCAATTGCTGTTTTCCTCTTTTCAAGGGGTTCCTTTAACTTGAATCAGGCATGCAGAGGTTTGTCCTGATATATCAATCACCATTGCCATAGGCTCCTTCACAATGCCCCTGGGGCTAGCAGACAGAGGCGTTTCCCTGACGCTCTTGAATATTTAGACCAAAGCTGGAGGACAGCACACGTTCAGCCTGAAACACAAGGAGGTAGGAAAGTGAGGGCCAACCGTGGGATCAGTCTGAGGTGAGTGCCAATGCAAAGCCCCCAATAGACATGGTAGGAGCTCGAGGTGTCTACATTGTGATGGGTCAGCCACACGGGGCTTACAGCTACCGTGAGGACACCAAAGCAGGGCCTGGGATGCCGGCTTCTCTCTTCTTTACCACAGTCACTCACGGTCATTCTAACTGTATGTTTGAACAGATCAGTTGGAAGCCATTTAGGAAAGCATGACTGTGCAAGTAGCTGTGGGGGTTCTGAAATGTGGGAAGGAAAGCCACACTCATCGAGCACCTGGGCGACCAGGCAGAGACACCTGATTCTGGGCTGCCTCTGAACCTCATGCAGTCAACCTTCCTGAGCTTGGACTCCTGCAACAAGAAAGCAATGCCTGCTTTCCGTGTCTGCTGGAAGAATGGGGTATACAGTAACACAGACCCACACTCAGCATGGGCTTACTTGGTGGCTCAGCGGGAAAGAACCCTCCTGCTAAGGCAGGAGAGGCAGGTTTGATCCCTGGGTCAGGAAGATCCCCTGGAGGAGAAAATGGCAACCCTATATCTGGGTCAGGAAGATTCCCTGGAGGAAGAAATGGCAACCCACTTGGATATTCTTGACTGGAGAATCCCACAGACAGAGGAGCCTGGTGGGCCACAGTCCATGGGGTCACAAAGAGTCGAACACAACTGAAGCGATTCAGCACATGCATCTTACATATGCATTGAAAGAACTTGATCTGTTTAGCACATTAAGTAGGAGAGTCTGAGAAACACAGCAGTTGGTCTTACTGTTCGGGGGATTGCCTCTTTGAGGGGGCTTGAGTGTCTCCCCAGGTGCAATCTTCACACACTGCACCTCACAGGTGGAGATGTGCGGTCAGGTCCAGTCCTGGTGGCTTCCTTCTCCACCTCGGGATTTCTGCAAGCTCAGAAGCCACTTCCCCACCATAGATGTCATCTATCACTTTGGCCCAATGAACCACAAAATCTGTTCCAGTGCTTGGCCATCACTGCTGATGGAGTGTGAATGCAGAGAGGCAGAAAATAAGCTATGTGCCAGGCTCTTAATCAAGCCAGGGCTCCACAGTCTAATCAGCCTGTAACCTCCTCCCACAGCGACAGGAGAGCAGCCCTGCAGTATTGTTGCAGCCAAAGGTTGATATGTTATCTAGGTGGCGAACCCCGGCCGTATTTCACAATGAAATTGTGGTTGGCATTTACCTGAGCAGATCACCTGACTCGCCTATCTCCATTATTCTTAAATATATGGCAATAGCTTATCTAGTTCTTCCAGGAGTCGTGTATGGATGTGAGAGTTGGACCGTTAAGAAGGCTGAGTGCCGAAGAATTGATGCTTTTGAACTGTGGTGTTGGAAAAGACTCTTGAGAGTCCCTTGGACTGCAAGGAGATCAAACCACTAAGTCCTAAAGGAAATCAGTCTTGAAAATTCACTGGAAGGACAGATGCTGAAGCTGCAACTCCAATACTTTGGCCTCTTGATGCAAAAAGCCAGCTCCCATTGGAAAAGACCCTGATGCGGGAAAAGATTGAAGGCAGGAGGAGAAGGGGATGACAGAGTACGCGATGGTTGCATGGCATCACCAACTCAATGGACATGAGTTTGAGCAAGTTTTTGGAGATGGTGGAGGCCAGGTAAACCTGGCGTGCTGTAGTCCACGGGGTCGCAAACAGTCAGACATGACTGAGCAGCTGAACAACAACAACAGTTTATCTCTCCAATCCTCAGGTGCACACACACTCTCTCTCTCTCACACACACACACGCACACAGGAGGATAAAAATATTCATGTCTATAACAAGGATTCTTCAATCAAGTTTAAGATTCCTTTTATCAAATTATCAAGAAACACAGTCTCCTTCTTGAAACTACAGTCCCACCCTGAATCTACCTAGAACCCAGGTGTCAGATTGAACTCTAGTGATGTCAAAGATTAAGCAGAGCTCCATGACTGGACCAGAGAGCTTCTGGTTTGGACATTTTTGTAGCTGTGTCCCCTGATAGGCCTTTGTCCACCATGCTGTGGACTTGCTGATTGAAGTCTATCACCTGCACAGAGCCTCAGGACAGCTATGCTCCAGGAACAGGGGTCCCTTTCTCCAGCTTTGCTGCCTGGGCTTCCCTAGGCCTGAGCGTCATGTCCAGGTGGTTGTGTCAGAGCATATTCCACCCTAAAAACACACTGTGCAGGAACCAGCCACGCCCTGCGAGCCGGACCCCAAGGCAGAGTTCCCTTCCTTGTGCTGGGCCCGCTGCTTCCTGTTCTACCACAGACTAGTGTCTGAACCAACCCGGTCCAGATAGCCTCTTCCACTCATGGTGAGGCGCACCTGGGCAGGACTCGAGACAGCTCCATCCCTCCTCCCTGAAGACCTCAGATCACATACTATCTACCTGCAAGCTTTCCACGACAACTCCGTGTGCCAGGCCTCAGGGAGAGGCAGCCTTGGCCAGACTCAACCAGGGCAGTGAACGCCCACTTATAGTGCATTTTCATAAGGTTCTTGGAAGATCTAAGGTAGGTCTCTTAGATGATTGTGTGTGGTTCAGTTTTTTTTAAAAAAATTAAGACACAACTCCTCTAGCCATACAAATCTTCTGTACTTCACACACACACTCAGATGTATGCATACGATACGCTTTAATAAGCAGATCAGCAAGTCATGCAAATATTTAAGTAAACGTTTCCCAGACTGCCCAGATCTACAGCGATCCTTTACTGGACCACCAGTGCTAGTTCTTTTATTGTTTTCAATGACTGTACTTCTTGCATGTAATTAAATTTTCCTATAGTTTCTCTGTATTTATTTACTTATGTTTATTGAAAAGTTTCTTTCTTTTATTCCTTCTTTCGGTTGAACACTGTCCATAGTCATAGCAATGAACCGTTTTTGGAAGAAGAGCTGTGGGAGTTAGTAGCCTCTTTAATACTCCTTATTGTCACTGTATAAAACAAATACGATGATGCCGTTGTCCTTTCAGATCTTAAAGTAAGCTTCCCCCTACTATCTACTGCTTTGTATAATTTAAATATAGACGATAATCTAGGTCACATTGTCACGGGTTCAGGAAAACTGGCACTTGATTCGTCTTGTGTGGGATTTTAATCAGGCACAATATTTCAGGACTGTGGTTTGTCAAATGTATATTGAAAATATGTTGAAAAAATATAAATGTGCTCTAACACAAAACTTATTTTCCTGAGACTTTTTTCCTAAGGAAATAAGATATACAAAGCAGATAAGAAAAAAAATATAGTATTAATTCAATGGAATGGATATAGTAATGAACATTGGAAACAACCTAAATCTCAATAATGATGAGATTTTTAATGAAATTAATAGTCATAAAATAGAACTTTAAAGAGTGCTCCTAAGTGCCTGTGTTATACAGTGCTTTCATCTCAACATGGTGAAGCCACATAGAGTGCCCGTAACAAAGCAAACACCAGGAACACTCACATAGTGATACTTTCTCCTGATTCTTTACAGAACTTAAAGTGGTACTAACCTGAAATATGGTAACGTTGGTCAGGCTGTTTCTTCTCCTGTCCAGTCCAGGCTCTCTCCCCACTTCCAGTCAAGAATGATGCGGGGCATCTTTTAAAATTCATGACTTTAACTTTATCACAAAAATGTATGTATCTATTTTTCATCTATTGATACTTATCTTTTCTATCTGTCAATCTACACGCCATCAATGATCCAAATATTTTGCATATTTTAAAAGTCATTTTGTCACTTATCTAAGTTTATTATTTCTGCTCTCCTTTAGAATTAAGCAAGAACTTAGCTTGTTTTAACTTCCCTCCAAAATTACCTTTTAAAATGTTGCATGCTTTTATTGCTATTTTCAGCTGTTTTTTAAATAAAACATAAACCTATGTTTATAGACAATGGCTAATTACATTATAAACATAATTTGTTAGTTTATTTCTATTTACTTTAATCCTATTTCTTCCTTTTGAAATGTCTTCGTAAGGAGTGATGCTCTTAACAACCCCTTTAGTTCTTCGGAGCAGGACACGTGCGTCTAGACTCACCACCTCCCAGGCTTGGAGACCTGTTTATTTCATCCTCACACTTTCAGGGTAGGTTAACCACATATGACAAACTGGGCCTATCTTTATTTCCCCTCAGCACTTTAAAGATGTACTTTTTATGATTTTCCAGATTCTGTAGTTGTGGAGATGTCTAATGTCAATGCAATTATTTACATTGGTGATTATAAGTTTTTAATCTCACACATTTTCTGGTTGTAATTTATTTTATGTAATTTCATTAAAATGTATCTATTTTACACTTCATTTATTCTTCTCAGAACTAGATATGTGCTGAAAATTTAAGAGCCATAGGAAAAATGCTTGACTGTCATCATTTTAAATATTGTCAATCACTTCTTTCTTAATTTTTTTGTTTTATTTTCCTGTGCAATGTATGTTTTTAATTATTGTCTTCACATTTGCTAATTCTCTCCTAGTTGTTTCTAGTCTAGAATTTATCTTTTCTATATTTTTTTAAAAATATGTTTTCCATATTTTAATTTTAGGATTTTAAATAGATTCTTTTCATTTTAATTTCTTTTTATGGATGTTTTTATTCTTCCACGTATTTGCTTTTGAGTAATTCAAACATTCTATCAATAGCATTTCTAGACTATTCTGTCATTTCCATTTTATGGTGGGATATTTCTCCCATTTGGAAAGACAATTTTTTTCCTGTATCCTCTCAGCTCTTCATTTTTCTCATGTGTATTGAAATGTGTTGTGACAATCCAAGTGGATACTCAATTTGGAACCAGATTCTGGGTTACTAGCTTTGGACTTTGATCCACAAAGTCTCATGCTTGAGCCAACTTCAGGCCTGTTTCCTGGGTTCTGGTGTTTCCTGGATTTCCTGTTGTAGCAGATGACAAACAATTCATTTCTGGAAATCACTCTGAACATTTTCAGATTTTTAAAGCCTCTCTTAATGTGAAATCTTTCTCTTCCATGCAATTAAGGTGTTTTCCACTTTTACTATTTCTGTTCACAGAGATCAGTAAGGGTGCAGTGCAGTTCAGTTCAGTCGCTCACTTTGTCTGACTCTTTGCGACCCCATGGACTGCAGCACGCCAGGCTTCCCTGTCCATCACCAATGCCCGGAGTTTGCTCAAACTCATGTCCATTGAGTCAGTGATGCCATCCAACCGTTTCATCCTCTGTTGTCCCCTTCTCCTCCTGTTCTCAATCTTCCCCAGCATCAGGGTCTTTTCCAATAAGTCAGCTCTCTGCTTCAGGTGGACAGAGTAAGTGTGCAACTGTATTCCATCTCATTGCTATAAGTGTGTTTCTTCTCTCTCTTTTTCTCACTCTCTTTCTCCCTCTTCCCTCTCTTCTCTCTCCCAAACTTACAATAAATATAGACAAGCTAACACATGAGTCTGCTATTTTCAACACCCCAGCTAAATCTCACAACTATTGGATGTTGCTTCCTGTTACTTTCCACTGTCTTCTATGGGGACTGGGATAAATCTCACAACTATTGGATGTTGCTTCCTGTTACTTTCCACTGTCTTCTATGGGGACTGGGAGCCACCATCACATTTATTCCCTGAAAGTCAAAGTCGCTCAGTCATGCCCAACTCTTTGCAGCCCATTGGACTATCCAGTCCATGGAATCCTCCAGGCCAGAATACTAGAGTGGGTAGCCTTTCCCTTCTCCAGGGAATCTTCCCAACCCAGGAATCGAACTGGGGTCTCCTGCATTGCAGGCATGTTCTTTACCAACTGAGCTACCAGGGAAGCCCTGTTTATTCCGCAGGGGCTCTGCTTAGTCCATAAAGGCCTATTACCCCAGCCTCGTTGATGGGGCCCTCTTTGGGTCTGTTGGCATCACTATGCCCTTTAGCTCTGGGCTCCTGCTTACACGGCACGGCAGAGTGCACCATGGGGACTGGACATCTCTGAACGTGTGATGCAGACGTTCGGTCGTAAAAAGTCCTGTTGAATTGATATATCAACATCCTTCAGAGGCAACAAGAACTTAATCCCCACAAGGACAGAGATCTTTGTCTGTGGCTTCATGACCTCCAGCACCCTCAGCGGTGCCTGGCACAGAGCAGGGACTCCTGTGCCCTGAGTGGACAGGTGGTATCCTGAGACACTGCCCCATCTTGGTATCAGGAAGAGAGCAAGACCTGTGCTTGTCGGTCTAAGGGTGAAGAACTGAAACTGTCCCTTGAACAGGATCATTGCCCCACAGATGCTGTATATCCCCTCTCTCTCCCGTTTCCAGAATGAAGCTCCTCTGTTTCTGTTCAAATTTAACTTAAATGTTCCTTGGAAATTCACACATGATTTGAGAGCTCAAATCAAGAAGAAGAATATTCAGTTGGAATCTCTAAGGTAATTTCCATTAAGTGTGTTGTTTGATAGCATGAAAACAGATGGGAAGAAAGCATCTTCATCTCTTCCTTATGGTGCACTGAAAATAAAAAAGTTAGAAAGTTGTCATAAGATAAAGTCTATAATTAAAACAATTTGAGCTGATTTAACAGTTGGTTAAGCAACTCTTTCAGTTCCTCTTTGCATCGTCAGAGATTAAGATAGAAGCTTCGTCTGTGATTGTTAATTATTCTTTTTTATTACAGGCATGGCACTTGGGATGTTCTTTGTGCTTTAGTCTTCTCTGTAATTCAGTATTATGGTCAAAATGTTTATTTCTGCCTTGCCAAAGTTTTTTTCTTAATCTTCTAGCAGGAAAATTACCTCCACTTCTCATTTAAAATTTAGAGCAAAACAAAGCCTGTGCATCTGGTATGAGTCACGTCTGTTCTCTGTCCGGGACATGGCATCTTTGTGAGGTCTCTACTTTCTCCCTTATCAATGTCACATCGATTTCTCCCCATAGCTAGACACTGGGTAGGCCCCCTGCCACTCACCAAGTCACTCGGACTACTGTTCTCAGTATAAATTCAATGCATCTTCTTTATGGAATATCTAGAGAATGCAAATAAAGTATACAGAAGACAGTAGAAATCAATTATAATTATTAGATATACCAGCAAAAGAAAATCTCATAATTATTTTTGGAAGTATATCTGGTTCTTGAACATGTTTTTGAAAATCTCTTTAACCAGTTACCATGTTACTGTGAGGCTTCTCCCTTAAACAAAAATGCACTCTGAGAGAGTTACTTTGTGTCTACAGAGAACCCCCTCTAAAGATCCACTGAGGTAACTCACCATCCCTTTAATAGTGGATGCAGTCATCGTTTAAAATGTTTTGTCACAAGTAATGAGGTTTGATTTTCCTTTCAAATACACACTTGTTTACATCTCTGATTATTCAAGTGACATACATTTCTAAAAGTCCACGCCTTTTAGGAAAGAGAAAGTGCAGTGAAAGTCGCTCAGTTGTGTCCGACTCTTTGCCACCCCATGGACCATCCAGTCCATGGAATTCTCCAGGCCAGAAGACTGGAGTTATAATACCTTCTTTAAGATATAGCATTTAACTAAACAAGAACTTTTAAATGCCTTAAGGTTAAGGTGATTTTTTAATTTAACCTAGATGTTGCAGCAAATCACACAAAACACAGTTTGGATTTACAGTCTCAGAAACACAGCTCTCTCTCTTCTCCAACTAGAACTTCTTCTGGCTTTGGGGGTTCCTCCTGGGGCTGACCCAATGTGGCTGTGAGCTGAAGCTCAGGCCAAGAGCACGTGAGTGGATGGAGGTAGCATGCAGAGACAGGGCATGGGGGTGGGACGACGGACGGTCCACGAAGATGCTTTCCTCACTCCCTGGAGCAGTGGCCAGCGCGGCCGTGGAGCGGCAGCAGTAGTCCCATCTGAAACCGGTCAGTGCCTGGCCGGGGAGGGGGGCGGGCATGTGTGCACCGCAAGAGAGACTGACTGTCTAATTTCTGGACCCTGTGACTGTGACCATATTTGGACATAGGATCTTTGCAGATGCGATCAAGTTGGCATGATGTGACTAATCAGGGTGGGACTAAACCTTCCTGACTGGTGTCTTTGCAAGAAGAGGAGGCACAGACGGGAAAGGACGTGTGGAGATGAGGAGACTGGGGCGATGTGTCCACAAGCCACCCTCAGGGCCCTGAAGACCAAGGACGGTGGCCAGGAGCCAAGAGATCAGCTCACAGCAGTTTCCCCGCTGTGCCCCTCAGAGGGAGCACGGCTCTACTCACGCCTCGCTGTTGGTCTTGAACCATAAAGATGCTAATGGAATACATTTCTGTTGTTTAAAGCCACCTGGTTCGTGGTCCTTTTTCATGGCAGGCAGCTTAGGAGCTAATTCAAGGCCCAGGGAGTCTGCTCATGGAAGCCAGAGAAACAGCCCAGGCAGCAGCGGAGGAAAACAAAACTTGAAAACGCACCCTCAGACCTGAGTCCTCCCTGACGGCACTGGCGGATTTGCTCCCTGGGGCTTGTTAAAGCTGGAGTGGCTGCCCTGCAGGAATGTGTCAGCCCAGTGAGGTCACTCGTCTCTGGGCATCCCCTCCGTGAACCCCTCGACCCGAGTGCTGGAGGTGTCTGCGCAGTCCCAGGCAGAGTCCCGGGCTACTTTCCTGCCAGACCAGCCCCTGCCGACTTGCTGGCTGGTCTCTGCTTATTCCGATCAGGTTCACCTGCCTGCCAACAGGATCCAGATTTTTGCTTGCTTGCTTGCTTTTTTTTTTTTTTTTTCCCCACTTCAAGTGGTAAACTGCCTACCTCTTTCCTTATAAAAAAAAGTGTAAAAGTAAGATGTCAACATTCTGTGTTATTTGGGGTGACAACAGCCTGAAGGAGGGTTTCACAGAGTGAATATTCTCATTTTCCTTCTCCGCCCTCCACACAGTGCTCCCGAAGCTACATTTACTGCTCAATCCTACCGTCTCCCTTCTCCTCCTGGTCCTAACCACCATCTCTCTCCTCTTTTGTCCTCTGCTTTACCCCTATTCTTTCTCTTCCACTTTGGTTCTTTACACCGCTTGTAAACTATTTTTTGCAAACTACTGAAAAATGTCCATAAAGTTGTGGTGAAAATATTCCCACATTTTTACCAACTGCTCCTTAAGGATGTTGTCACACCTGCATTTGAAGAATCCACATGGAATTTGAATCTGAATCCTGGAAGGATCCCTCCGGTGGATTATGTAACGGCTGGTGATGTATTATCCACATGGGTATCTTATACCTTCTGTCATAATTGACATAGAGCAGCATGTGAATTCCCACCAAAACTTGGGGGGTTATATTTCTGATAGGGCTTTACCAAAGCACACTCTCTTTGTCGACTTACTTAGCATTTTCCTTTACAGATCGGTTCCAATATTAAAGGGAGATATAGAAATAATCCATGCTTGAGAGAGAATTTAGAAAACAAAAAAGCACAATCTCATCACTTTACAGGGTTCACACACACTGTTCGAAATATTAAGGGAACATTTGGAACTTCAGGTTTCCCAAGGTATAAGAAGTTTCCCAGGAATAAAAATGAGTTCAAAGACTCATCTGTGTACAAAGTCTATGAAGTTGATTTCAGAAGAGACCGTCGCAGGATTTTCTGAACAATGTCACCTATGGTACCCGGACCTCAGGGTTCAAAACAGAAACGTATTTCAGTCCTGGGATGAAAAGTGCCCAGAATCACTAAATGCAAGCAGCAGGACAAGAGGCATCCTTCCTGCCGGGGCGAGGTGACGTCCACCCCAGGACAGTGGGGGCCCTGTGTGTCTGCCGCTTCTGTGGACCCTGCCGCTTGGTCATCCCTGAGCACAGCCAGGCATGTAGTCAGCGGTGGGCTCAGGGCCACAGAAGGTTAACAGAGCTGCGGTCAACTGAGACACCTCTAGATAATAAAGCAAACCATTAGGTGGAGAAAAAGAATGTCAGTTTGATATAGAGATTCCTCTTGGAATCAATGACTCCGTAAATTATGAAAAGTATGTAGAAAGTTTCCCAGGCGCAGGCACTTCCTTCTTGATGTCAGTTGGTTGGCTGGGCCCAGTAAACAGGTTACTTACTCCCTGGGGCGGAGCGAGCGCGGCACTGGGGCGGAGCACGGCACTGGGGCGGAGCTCGGCACTGGGGCGGAGCTCAGCACTGGGGCGGAGCGAGCGCGGCACT
>NW_024070204.1:3115574-3348137 GCF_014754425.2 Oryx dammah
GGAGCTCAGCACTGGGGCGGAGCGAGCGCGGCACTGGGGCGGAGCTCCCTGTCTCTGCTAAGAATCAGGAAAACCTGCCACCGGAAACGTCCGCGTTTACCGCCAAGTCCCGGGGAGCCCGGCGCGGCTGTGGTCACTGTGTCCGCAGTCCGGTTGAACTGGCAGTGTGGCCAGGTCCTGACACATCGTATAAAGCGGAGGAAAAAAGTGTAACTAGTTGACCCCCAGAGAAGATTCCCGCATATTTTGTGCTTTACTCTTTTTAGTTTATAAGGAAAGGCGCACAGGGAAGAACTTGCAAGATAAAGTAGGTAAAGATGGTCTTATTCTTTTCTTTCCTTATAAACCACCTTATAAGATGAATCAGTGATTTTATGGGCCTGCCACCAAGGCTGCCCATAAAAATGCTCATTCTTTACACAGCAGAGACCCCCCGCCCCATCCCACGACAGCTCTGCACCCCGCCTCCAAGGCCAAGAAATGTCACCGCCACCACCACCCTCCGCCCTGGTGTCCACCACGGGGATGGACGCCCATTTTCTCAGCTGCCAGCACTTCAGGGAAAGAGAGCTGCCTTTTCTTAGCAACATAGTTATTTTGCGGGCTTGGGAGAAGCCTAAGTGAAGAGTCTTTGACCAAGTCTTATTTCTGTCACCACAACAAATTCACCTCCTTTGTTCCCTCTTGTTTGAACGTAATCCCCTCTGACTCGTTAGTTCAGACTGCAGAGTGGATGAAGCGTCGCTTCATTTTCCTAAGTGCTCTGCGGTCTGAAGCCGTCATCCCTCCAGGCCGGGGCTCCTCAGATGTGCTGAGCGCTCGTCTCTGAAGAGAGCTCCGGCAGGAAGGGACAGGTTTTATCCGGAGATCACGCACCTGAGGCTGGCTCTGCCCACAGCCCCAGTCCCGATGGAGCTGCCCACACGACCGCACCACCCCGTTTAGGGCACAAGCGTATGGAACGGCCTGGACGCTCCCCTTCCGCCGTCCGGTCGGGGGCCCTGCTTTCTGCCGATTTCTCCCGGAGAGGTGAGGGCGAGGCCCGGGCCGGCTCTAGGAGTCTTGCCTCGTTTTCTATATTTACCACAACCCGGCTGCTGACCCCAGTCCTCACCCCTTTCCAGGGGTGCCAGAGGAGGCCAGGGCTGCGGCCCTTCCTGTGGGCGCTGGATTACTTTTCCAGGGTCCCTTAAATCTGCAGATCACTCCCCCAAGGGCTGTTCCCAGCTGGTACGATTATTATCCTTGGTTTAAAATTTGAAACAGGAGAAGTATTTTCACAACTGCTTTTAGAAACCGTTCCCACAGGAAAAGTGTCTTTTTCTTTTTGTCTGCATCGTACAGTGCGGTATACAGGGGTCTTAGTTCCCCAGCCAGGGATCAAAACCTAGCCCCTTGCAGTGGAAGCTCAGAGGCTTAACGAGTGGAGCACCAGGGAAGTCCCAGGAAGTGTGACTTCTGCCCCATCTAAGGCTGAGTAGGAGATCAAACCAGTCCATTCTAAAGGTGAATTTTCTTTGGAAGGACTGATACTGAAGCTGAAGCTCCCATATTTTGGCCACCTGATGGGAAGAGCTGACTCATTGGAAAAGACCCTGAGACTGAGAAAGATTGAGGGCAGGAGGAGAAGGGGACGACAGAGGATGAAATGGTTGGATGGCATCACCGACTCAATGGACACAAGTTTGAGCAAGCTCTGGGAGATAGTGATAGACAGGGAAGCCTGGTGTGCTGCAGTCCTGAGGGTCAGAAAGAAGCGAATGAACCACAGCAGCATGGCTGAGTAGAACCTGCTTCTCTGTGTGGGGTTCCGAAAAGATAGTTGTGATTTGGCCACAAACAAATGTCCTGTAACCATCATTCAGAAGGAGCAGACAGCTGTGTACACTCCAAATACCATTTTCAATCAGTTCACCAAGCAGATTTTAATTTTAATGCTATAGACGCACTGACAAAAGTATCACCCTCTACAAATAAAGATGGTCACAAAGACATTCTGCCGGCCTGGAGGTGTGGTCAGGAGGTGGCTCTGGGTCTCCTGGGTGGCTCCCCACCAGGCACCCCTGACCCTTCTGGTGCAGCGACCTCAGGTCCAGTGAGTCCTGGTGAGGAGCCACGCGTGTGCACAGAGGGGGCTGGACTGATGGAGAGGGCTGGGCAGGGCTGCTGTGGATCTCGGAGGGGTCCCGCAGGCCCCCACCGTCAACATGAGGCCGCCCGTGACTTTCCCTTACCGGGACCCTCAGGCTGTCACCCAGGATGCCTTTGGCACACATGGGCCGGCTTCACCATCTCCAAGGGGCCAGGAACACTCAGGGCCTCTCTCAGGCTGGTCAACCCACTCAGGGGTTTTGCAGGGCCTTTTGACCATGCTCTCCTTGGCCAGGACGGCCTCTCCACTGTGTCTCCACCAGGTGGGATTGCACCAGTGCGGCCAGGGCGTGCATTCAGGTCTGGGGTGGGGACGTCTACCTTGTAACCAGCCCAGCCGAGGCAGCAGCTTTGGCAGAGGGGGCTCCTGGCAGGCGGTTCAGAGGGCAAGCATAGGCTGGCTCCCAGCCCTGGGTTTAAGGCTGCAGCTTACGCTGTCAGAATGCAGGCCGGTGTGATCCTTTCTCGCAGGGCTGGATTCATGGACAAGCTGGCTCTGCCTTGGTGATAAAGGCCTTTTCAGTGTGGGGTCCAGCCCGTGGGGACACACAGGGACGCCGGGGTGGGGATGGAGCTCTTGTGCCCCCTACAGCTCAGAGGCGGCAGGTTCATCACAGAGGCAGACTGATTTTATTTATTTATTTTTTGAATGACTGTTTTCCAGCCAGATCCTTGAGTGATTTATTTCTCATGATGTGTTAGTGAGTCCTGGAGTTTATGTGTGGAGGTCTGGGAGTCTCCGATCTCTGAACGGAAACCATTTCTCTCTGCCGGTGCTTAAGCAGCCTGGGGTCTATCGTCACCAGCTGGGGGGACGTTCTGGTGGCTGGAACTTCCTGGAAGGTGAGCTCCTGCCAGCTGGCTGCACAGGCCTAGGAGAGGGTGTCACGTGGTGCCCGCCACCCCTTCCAGCCTGAGGCCGCAGGGGTCACTTTCTCAACAGTTCATAAGCAAGAGCTGGGGGCGGGGGTAGACGCCACTGGCAGCAGGACAGAGATGGGTTGGGCCCCCTCTTGTTCAAAAGCTGGGCTTTGCTGCGGGTGGGAGGCTCAGAACCAGCCTGTGCTACACAGAAAGGGAGGTGAATATGAAGAGATATCATTTTATACATATATATATACACTTGTATACCATCATATACATGTACACACATATCGGCTTCCTAGAGGCTGAGACAGTACAGAATCTGCTTGCAATGTAGGAGACCCAGGTTTGATCCCTGGGTGTTGAAGAACCCCTGGAGAAGGGAATTTCAACCCACACCAGTATTCTTGCCTGGAGAATTCCATGGGCAGAGGAGCCTGGCGGGCTACAGTCCTTGGGGTCGCGAAGAGTTGGACAGGACAGAGCAGCTAACCCTTTCTTATGTGTATATATGTATGCCGTCTACGGGGCGCACAGAGTCGGGCACGACTGAAGTGGCTTAGCACAGATATGCACACTTATATAATGTATATATATATAATGTGTATTAATATATACACACAAACATATCTACATATATATAGAATATTTATTTAAATACTTATGTATTATTCACATATATTTCTAAATATATTATATATTATTATATCTCCACACATATATAATATGTATTATGTATATATATACACACATACAGATATACATACATTGTATGTCATTGTGTGTATATATATGTATAACACTATATATAATAATATGTGTATATATATGTATAACACTATATATAATATGATGTGTATATATATATATATATATATATATCTTTTGTTTATAGACTTCCCTGGTAGCTCAGATGGTAAAGAATTTGCCTGCAATGAAGGAGACCTGGGTTCAATCTCCTGGTCAGGAAGACTCCTTGGAGAAGGGAATGACTACCTACTGTAGTATTCCTGCCTAGAAAATCCCAAGGAGAGAGGAGCCTGGCGGGCTATAGCCCATGCGTTCATAATATAATCCTCAGTCATACACACACACACACACACACACAGACATGTGTATATAATGCTGTGCTGTGCTTAGTCTCTCAGTCATGTCCAACTCTTTGTGACCTCATGGACTGTAGCCCGCCAGACTGCTCTGTCCTTGGGGATTCTCCAGGCTAGAACACTCGAATGGGTTGCAATGCTCTCCTTCAGGGGATCTTCCCAACCCAGGGACTGAACCCAGGTCTCCTGCCATTGCAGGTGGAAACTTTACCACCTGAGCCCCCCGGGAAGCCCATATATAATGCATACACACACAAGTCTATATTAATAGTATATATATTTATATATATATATGGTTTTCTAGGTGGCTCAGTGGTAAAAACTCTGCCTGCCAAACAGGAGACTTGAGTTTGATCCCTGGGTCGGGAAGATCCCCTGGAGAAGGAAATGGCAACCCACTGCAGTATTCTTGCCTGGAAAATTCCATGGACAGAGGAGCCTGGTAGGCCACAGTCTGCAGGGTTGCAAAGAGTCAGACACGACTTAGTGACTAAAAACAATATATACATTATGTACATATATAAACACACACATATCCCAGCTCCTAAGCCCAGACCAGAGCTTGCATTGTCAGCCTGACTCTCTCGGTACTAAACCAGGTAGCTGGGCACAGAGTTAGAGAGGAGCATGTTTTGTCCTGAGGAACCTCACCTGAGCAGACAGAGGCTTCTTCATCCAGACCCCAACACAGACACAGAGAGAAACATCACTCAGAAAGTGGAGAAAAACTGACCCGTCCCATTCAGTTTGCTGTGTCTCTTTTCACATGGAGAAAGGATGTGGCTGTCTTTGCTGTACTACCCCACGCTTACCCTTCAGAATAAACCCACATAGGTGCCCCACCTCTGCCCAGCATAGATGCAGGATATAATGAGATCCCATCCACTGGACGCGTGGAGTCAGCATCACGGCCATCGCCAGGCTGGCCTCTGCCCAGCTGCCCAGGACTAAACGCGCCATCCTGGAAGGTGCTCCCTTTACTTTGCATGGCGCTGACCCTTGGGTGGGCCTCAACAAGGCTGCCATTCCCACAGGATGAGCTTGTCTTCCAGCTGGAAAATCACCCCTGAGCTTCGTCATCACCCTACAAACTTGCCTGATGCCATCGCAGAGGCAGCCACCAAACTCATTACATTCCAAGGACGACTTTATAGCGATTTCCAGCCGGTAGAAAGGGGCCCTTAGTAGAGTTCCACAGCGTGTTTTCCGTCTTGGATGTACTTTAACTCGATTTGCAATACACAAACACCTCCTTAGTAGAACTGAGAGAACAAGGGCAACTCTACCCACGACCCAGTTAGTAGAAGGTGTTCTTACTTAAGAGTTATAACAAAGTACTATGATTTTTTCCTTTACTTAAAAAGATTAAAATCGCATAGCCTTGTTATAAAGAAAGCAAATCTGGAGAACTGCATGAAGTGGCATATTAGCTTTGTCGTCGGAACCTCCCCCTCCTGTTTCTCAGAGGACACCAACGGTAACACTGTGTTTACATTCTCTGAACTGGAACTGTTGATGAAGATTCCAGAAACCTTATCAAAACTGCACTTAGGACAATGTCAGCAGTCCAGAATATTTCCCCGTGCAAGCTGCAGAAAGCCTCAGGTAAAAAAAAAACGATGGCCATTTTCTTGAGCAATGTATTTCTCATATTTCCAACACAAACTCATCATTGTCTCTACATCTTTTAGGTATACAGTAAGGAAGAGTGGACTGTATCTCACTCGATGACACACACAAATCTTTCGCCCAACAATTGATTTTTCTTCACAGATTTCTTTTTGATGTAGAAAAACTGGAAAATATTTCCATGCAAAGCACCAATAAATTGGTATTAAAGCGAATGAAATTAAAGATCCATATAAGAACATCTTGTAAAATGGTATAAAGCACAATATAAAAAATACAATATAGATTCAAAACCAATACAGAATTGTAAAGTAAAAATTAAAAATAAATAAATAAATTAAAAAAAAAATACAATATAAAGTAAAAATACATTTTCCACAAATAAATTATGTCCCCAAAGATTAAGTGTATTCAAAATGCAAAGAACAGCTAAATAGAGTGTTTTATGGAAGCTTAGGAGGGTTTTAAGAATGTTTTTTAGTGGGCAAGGAATTCTATTTTGCAGAGCTATAAAAGTTGCTTTCTTTTTTTACCCTCAGAAAAGTTCTAAAAAATCTTTCCAGATTCTTGAACCTGCTGAGAGTCTGCAAAAATCCAAACAAACATTAAAATTGCCCTCACGTTACATCCATTTTTAAGAGTTTATGATAAAACTTACTCAAGAGACAAATAATGCCTACCCTATGATTTATGTAGGTAAATAAATAGCTTAAAATACAAACAAGATATATTAGAAAGAGAATTGGGATAGTTCTGATTCCTGTAGCTATTGCAGAAAGTAACATTTGCCATATTATACACATTAAAAATGTTCCCTATTATTTTAGGAATGAAAAACAACTCATCTGAGCTTTCTTTATTTAAACATCAACAACAGAAAGAGGGCATCTGGGCAAGTCTGTAAAGGCACTGAAATCAAATACGAAGACAGAATTAAAAATGGAGACCATTGAGAGCCAGTGGACAAACATAGGTAAAACCAAGCATCAAATTCAGATTAAGGGAGTCTTCATTTATTATTGGGATTTCTCTTAGATAGCATTTCAAAATACTTTATATAGATTATAAGATTAATTGCTGTCATATTTAGAGAGTTAAAAGGCAAGAACATATTGATCACTTCATTTTATAGATGAGAATACTGAAACAAGAAAAGAAAAGCCCTTCTGTTCATCGAATGATGTTATTAAGAGAGAAAAGTCAAGCCACAGAGCGGCAGAAGGTATTTGAAGTCTATGTATCTGATAAATAGCTCACATAACTTAACTTCAGTAAGAAAAGGACAGACTACCTGATTCAAAATGGACAAGGAAAGTAAATACTCATAACTCACAAGAAGTCTTCCAAAAGGCCGCTAAATATAAGAGAAGATACCATCTTATCAGAGAAATGCAAGTTAAAATTATAAAGATGCGTCACTACATAACCGATATAATGTTAAAAACGGACAACCACAGACATAAATAAATGTTTGTGAGCACATGGTCCTCCCACTACCTGTGGGAGTGTAAATTGGCATGACCACTTTGCAGAAGTGTATGACGAGGCCTACCAATGCTAGGCATGACCCAGCGCCTCTCTTCCTTAGTTTATACCCTACAGTCTGTACCCTGTACCCTCATCTGAAAGGGGTGCTCAGAGAAGCACTATTTGGCTGTACTTGAAACGGGACATTTACCGTAGCTCAGCCGGTAAAGAATCCGCCTGCAATGCAGGAGACCTGGGTTCAATCCCTGGGTTGGGAAGATCCCTGGAGAAGGGAATGGCTACCCACTCCAGTATTCTTGCCTAGAGAATCCCATGGACAGAGGAGGTTGGCAGGCTACAGCCCACGGGGTCGCAAAGAGTCAGACACAACTGAGTGACTAACAGTACTACTACTACTGGAAACTGGAAGGAAGCTCAGATGTCCATCAGCAGTAGGATCCATCAATCAACTGTGGTCTTTCCAGCCTGTGGAATACTACACAGCCCTGAAAATGAATTGCCTCCTACTACATAAAAAAGACGGGATAAAGCTCAGAGATCAAGGGGAAAAAATCCAGACACAGAAAAATATCAAATCCTGACAAAGACAACTAATTGATGTGGTCAAAAGTGAGAAGAATGGCCGAAGGTTTGGCTGGAAAGGAGGATTACGGAATAGAGGTCATCACCCTCGGTGTCTTGCACAACTTGGCACAATACATGGATAGGTGAGCTTTATAAACACACACTGAGCTGGCACTCTTGATGTGTGTGCTGTAGTCTATACACAGATGGCATGTTTGGAATTTTAAGTAGCTCCAGCAACCCAGAGGGTAAGACCTCTCAAGTCATGGCTGGTTGGCTTCCAGAGAAATCACTGATGTTCTTACTCATCCCCAGCCCTCCTCCCTGCAGGAGAGACAGACGTGAGGAAATTCTTCACCAGGTTAACATTGGGAGAATCCTCCAGTAATCTTAAGATTTGAGAATGTGATTGTTCTTTTGAAGCTTAGGCTCAGGGATGAGACACAGTATTGAAAGCATTGCTGAGTGTTGGGAAGGGCATGGCCAAAGCAGGCGTTACAGCTCAGAGACATTGTCAAAACCAAACTCTCCATGAAAATATCCTAAATTTCATTCTTTTTGTGTCTTGAGGCAACAGGGTATAGCAAGAGCGTCTCTGGATTACGTGGTAGGACCACCAACATCTTATTGCTTCTGTAACTTTTGCAAACCAGGTATCTGCTCATGCATCCAAAGTCAGGGACTTGGGTCCATTGGTCTATGGTTGAGGAAATTTAGTGGATGCCAGATGCTGACTGGAGATGGGGCACAGGCAAACGAGAGACATTCAGGCTTTTGAAATGTGTGGTAGTCAGTTAACTGACACCCATTTTACTGATATGTTGAAAAAGGAAAAAAAGGTAGAAATATTGATAAACAATAAACAGCATAACTTTATTTCTTTCCAACAATGATATCAGTGTTGTGGGTGGATTGTTTTATTCTGTTTCATTGTGTCTTTATTGTCTTTCTCCCACTTAAGAGATGTTACCTGTCTTGTTTATTTCTGCACATATACCACCTTGCAGTGTTGGACACATAGTATGAATTTAGTAAGTACCTCTTGAGGAGTTATTAAATCCTCAAGGATGAATCACCATGGCATATACTTTTCTCTCCTCTGAATGAAAAGAGCCTCAAATTTCACGTATTTAGCAAAAGATGTTCTGTGCTGTGCTTAGTCACTCAGTCATGTCCAACTCTTTGCGACTCCATCGACTGTAGTCTGCCAGACTCCTCTGTCCATGGGGATTCTCCAGGCAAGAATACTGACGTGGGCTGCCATGCCCTCCTCCAGGGATCTTCTCAACCCAGGGATTGAACCCAGGTCTCTTGCATTGCAGGTGGATTCTTTTCCATCTGAGCCACCTGGGAAGCTGCTTATCAAAAGATACATATATCATACCCATAACAAAGAAAGAACTTGTTCACCTTTTCTTGCAGATATATTCTTTGTTTCCTTTCAGATTTATTATCTTGTGTTTCAAATCATGTTTTTGATTTTCTTTTATTGAACTCACAGTTTTGGGGGTTTGATAAACTGACATGTATGGAGATCCTTATCTGTGCCAGGCATGTTGATTGAGATTTTTATATCTTTTCTTTCATAAAGTTTTCTGAATGGACTGATGGAAAATAGAAGCTGTTAGTAACCTGTTGTCAGTGTGTGAGAAATAGAAGAAAATAAAGTAGCTAAAGCATAATGGGGGTTTCTCCTTCCTGGGGAGTTTGAAGGTTGTTTGTTTAAGGCTGGTGAGGTCCTCTGTGGTGCACGTGTTGCTGTTCAGTCACTAAGTCTTTTCCGACCCTTTGTGACTCCACTTTGGACGTGACCATGGCTGGATCTTGAAGATACCTCATGGTCCACGATGGCTGCTGAATTCCAGCCATTGTGACCTTTTCACATCTAGTAGGAAAAAGATAGCAGGGGTAAGAGTCAGGGAGTAAGGACATACCCTTTTCTTAAGGCAACTGTTAAGTTGGCATTTATCACTTTCCTAGAGTGTGTTGGCCAGAATTCAGTCACATGACCACATCTAACTGTGAAGAGTGCTGGCTGGGAAATGCAGTCTTTGTTATGGAGAACTGAGCTGAATACTGCTAAGAAGAAAGGGGAAAATGGATATTGGCAGGTAGAAATCATTGCCACAAATTGTACAATCATTTTCTGGTACAACATGGACACTGAAGTCAAAGAAGTAAAGACTGTACTCACACAGATTCTAAGTTGCTTTCTGACTGTGATTGTGTCTCTAGAAATTCAGTGTGCGAGCCTGCTTCAGCACTTAGGTCACCAATCAGTACTCTGTCAACAGACACTTTTCTTATTCAAGGAGCTTTTCTGCAGTGCAAAAAGTGCATTGAAAGATGAGTTTTCAAGCATACTTCCAATTGTTAGGCCCTGTGTGAATGGTAAAACCAAGTCAAACAAAGGCAGTAATAAAAAGGAAACAGATGACCCTTGCTTCAGCAAGTTTGTAAAGCCCTCCACTCCTTTTGTGAGAGGAGAGATGGAGCTAAAATGATCAAAATGACCAGTGACCAGTGTTCAGAAGAACAGTGATTTCTGCTTATTGAAAAATATCTTCTCTTCATTCTCCGTGTTTACTCTTGCTCACTTTTATTTTTCAGTTCTAAACTGACTCAGGAGTTGTGATAAAAACAGCCATGAGTGGCCCACAAGTAGGTCAAAGAGAAGATAGTTTTAATTCATACTTTAAAGTATATGGAACAAACTACACTTTGGACAAAAAAAAAAAAAAAAAAAGGGTCCACACCAGCAAGAACCCTGGCAGAGAAAGGGCAAACCTCAACCAATAAGAAAGCACTACATTCACTTCTCCAGGATGATGTCTGCTAAGAAGAAACATGTTTAGAGTTGAAGTTTAGAGTAATCTTAATACCAATAAATGGCTATTTCTAGTGTTCAGTATTTTTCAGTCTCTTTTTTAACTCTCTTTAACTTTTCACTCTGATTGCTCCATACATTTTACAATTTTCTCAACAAAAGGGGAAGAATACTACAGGTAGACATGTAAGAGGCCCAGAGATTCCACACAGGCCTTCCTCTGTTTGCAATGTCACTGTGGTTGTGTCTGACTCTTTGCAACCCCATGCCCTGCAGCACGCCAGGCTTCCCCGTCCTTCACCATCTCCCTGAGCTTGCTCAAACTCACATCCACTGAGTCAGTGATGCTCTCTAACCATCTCATGCTCTGCCAGTTTGCAACATTAGGACAAGGTTTTTCTATAGACTCAGCATCAGACATGGACACAAAGCACCACAGAAGCGAAAAAGAACATTTGAAGCAAGATGTGATGTTGGGATTTCTGGAACTTTAATAGCTTTCCACTTAAATTTTTGGCTATCATGCACTTTAGCTAAGAGAAAAAAAAATAATGAGTTTTACAACATTCAACTTGCTTTATAACATATTACATAATGGTGTAAGCTCCATAAAGAAGGTTGTGTGCAGTGCTGTAAAACTTATTAGGTCACCGATATTTCTAGTTTCATATTAAGAAATTAGAAATAATGGTGCAGATTAGAGTTACCAGAATTATTAAAAATCCTTTGAATTGAATCAGTCATTCCCAAGGATATACTAATGAATTTGTAGCCTTAGAAAAGAGAAAAAAAAAGTTTCATTTATACATTCACCTGAGGTGAAAGAAGTCATGTTAACATTTTAAGTTTTATGTGGACTTTCCATGGGCAGCAGGCTTCTCTCTGCTCACCTCCTGCTCCACACAGCTCACCTTAATTTTCATTTTGTAGGCCCCAATGTGAGAATGATTTTTAAAAATTAGACATTTAGTCTGAATATAGTCATGCCTAACTATCCTGCTTCAGATGTTATTTTAGGTTGAAGTGTTTAAGTTTCACGAAGTAGGTTAAGGTCCGACACATGCTTCAGGTTGCACTTTTGCCTTCATCCTTTTGCTCACCTTCCTGGTCCCCTGCCTTCTTGGTCTAGACAGCACCTCACAACTCTAGGTTCTGATAATGACCTCTGTGGCTAGCCATCCCGCCCTCCCCCTGCGGTGCCTGCCAAGCTGAAATATTACGTCTTGGCCTGGTATCTCCAACTGGAGGGAAAGTTTTTGAGGCTGGCGATACACAGCACAGGAGAGAACTCACACAGAAGAGACTGTCTCCTCTGAGTGTGAACAGGAGGGAAGGACCAACCACAGAAAGAGGAACCACATAGTTTCCACTGCACACTGCTTTGAAAACCAGAATTGCAATCGGCAAACATAAAGGACTGATCTGGACTCATGATATAATTCATCTGTCCTTCTCTCCAAAAGGCAATTACCTTTCGACAAAACACATCTCTCTGCTTTTTAGGGCAGAGTGGCAAAATACAGAGACCATTAGCCTGTGCATCAGTCACACATGTCTTGGGAAGATATCACTCCTTTATCCCTAGGTAATCTTTACCCATCTATCCATCCATCCACCACCCATCCATTCATTATCTACCTGAACATCCAACCATCCACCCACCATTCATCCATCTAACCAAATATTCACCCATCCATCCAATTAGTCATCTGTCCGTTTGCCCAGCCAGCCAGCCAGGTAGACTTTACATCAGCAAGTATTGATGTACCAAGTATCGTAATGACAATGGTGCACTGATGTTGTTTCTGCCCTCTGGGAGCCCACCGTAGGATGTGCGCATGGAGGCAACACAGACAATGGCAGGGAAGGGAAAGTAGTACCAAGACTGGGTGTGATTCGGTGGGAGCAAGATTCCCAAGAAAAATTCTGGGGAGGGCATGTCAACATAACCTCCTTAACAAATTAATGTGGTATAAGGTCAGTACTTTCCATTTATATTCGACCTGCTGCTGACCTAATTTATGACACATAAGGGCCTTCCCAGGTGGTGCTAGTGGTAAGGAATCTACCTGCCAGTGTGGGAGACGAGGGTTCAATCCCTGGTTCAGGAAGATCCCCTGGAGAAGGAAATGACAGCCCACTCCAGTATTCTTTCTTGGAGAGTCCCATGGACAGAGGAGTCTGGTGAGCTACAGGCCGTAGGGTCACAAAGAGGCGGACACAACTGAAGCGACCTAGCCCATGACACACAGGGGAAAATACATATTCCTTTACATCGAATAGAGTGAACATGCTGAGCTGCAGGTGTGCCTTTGTTTCATGTACTATTAAGAAAAAGAGTCCCCAACCTGCCCAGGGAGATGCTGGAAGAGTCGTGGCCTCAGTGTGAGGATGAACAAGAACAGAGCCAGAACCCAAAGAACAAGGAGGATACTCATGTGTCTCAACGCTGGCCTTGAGTGGAAGGGCAGAATCTTCTCTAGGAGTCTGTGTCTCATGCAGCGTGTGCATGGGTGTAGCTGGAGTTCACATTGACAGAAAAGCACAAAGATCCTGAGGCAGAGAATTGATCTCAACATGGTTCAAAGCTCATGGGCTCCCAGACTACAAATAGTCAAAAGGCAAACCCTCTTCGTAAGACTCCAATCTCTATGCAGGCCTGCGATGCTTACACAGTACCATCGATGGTTCACAGAAGATGAAATGCAAAGGGAAGTAATCACCTTAAGACCCGTATCTGTAGATATACAGTCATGTTAGCCTTACAGACTGTGGATGTACACTCAAAATATCTATCTCCTCTACTAGAATTGGATATAAAACTTACTAGAACTGGCCTTATTTATATTTAGGGCTATAATATCAATATGTGATAAAAAGCATAGTAAAATTGTTACTGAGTAGTTTATTAACCATATAGCTAGGCAGAAATACCTATAGGTCTCTTCTAATTGAGCTGCAGTTTGTAGAGATGACACTAAGTTTAGAACACTATCCTACAAAAAGGGCAATTCCTTCATTTCATGTTTGCCAAACAAGACAATTTTGATGAATAAACAATATATGATAATTGATGTATATTGTCTTTATCTAGGAGAATGGCTGTCTTCATTGAGACAGGTGTTGAATTTTTTATCAGATTGTGGGATGGGCATTAATAAGCCACTCTAATTTCTCTGATGGAGTTACTGTAGTTATTTCACTTTTGCAAGGCTGTTTTACAGGTAAGTCTAATTGACATGGGCAACCATTTTCAAGAGTAAAATTAACTTCGGGGCCCACAAGAAGCAAGTTTTAGAGTTAAATACAGAATTCAGCATGATCAAAGTTTCTGACTGACTTGTGAGCATAAGTTGCTTTTTTAGGAATTCATGACCCTTGATATTCCACCCTGGCCATGTATCCAGAGAGTCAGAAGCAGCCCTACTCCATGTGGGAACTAAGGGGAAAATGCCTTCTCTTAACCTTGATTTCACTTCATATAGTATCCATTCGGCAAATATTGGTGGGAACTGTTCTACGTGGCAGGGGCTGTGGAAGCTGTGAAAATTCAAGGTTTTCTCCCAGGGGTACTGTGTTCTGGGAACTCCAGTTGTGGACATGTCACTCTTGCAGGGGTTTTGTGTACCTAAGACGTTAGACCTGCCATGGTTCCTTGGTTACTCATGACTCATTATTGTGGTTAATCCATAGACGTCTCAACCATTGAGTTGATAACCTGGGAACAGTTCTGAAAGTGGGCCAAAATTTCAAAGAAGTAACAATCAGACACTTGGAAGAAAGGATTCACCACAGGGAGTGGAAATACTGTTTAGACTTCTATTAAAACATGACATATATGGTACAGTCTATGATCATATGTAGACTGGCCGATGGAAACTTCCAACTTTTACCTGGGGCACCATCTTTGTTCTGTCTTGTCTTCCATTCTTGACTTTTTTTCCCCTCCACCACCTGTATTGAAAGTCTGCTGTGCACCAGGAGAATGTCTACTTTGCTCCACTCAGGACCACGTATCTTAGAAGCCAACAGTCCAGCAAAGAGACAGACCAGACACACAATTAAATGTTTAAAATACTCTGTGACCAAATTTACCATTTCTGCATGTAAAGGGCATGAGACTGGCAACCAGGGATGGAAGGTCGTGTCTGCTTGCCACGCTGGAGCAGGAGGTGAAGGCACACAGGAAAGAAAAGCCACGGAGGGAGAATATGAGCCACATCCTGAAAATGGAATGGAGGACACCCTGCTGAGGTGGCTGTGTTTGTTTCTATTTGTATTCAGCATTCTAGAAGGGTCTTCTTCCAGGAGTTGGTGATGCACAGGGAAGCCTGGCGTGCTGCAGTCCATGGGGTCACAAAGAATCAGACATGACTGAGCGACTGAACCGAATCAAAGGGTCTTCAAGGACAGATCTCTGGGATGGGTGAGTAGTCACAGAGCACACATAGGCACAAGTTATTCTCATGTTTTGGGGACTAATTATTGTTTCCAAACTGCTTCAAAAATATCTCTGTCCATCCTCAGTCACACAGGATTGGAGACCTACGTTTGCTTCCATGTTTGCATCCAAACGAAACCTATGGCTGAGGACCCCTGGCAGACAGGGAGAACCCAGAGATCATGTGATTTGCCCTTCTCTTACAGAACTCATCCTTCCAGTGGCCACTGAAAACTGCAAATAGATTCTAGCTCTGCAACAAATTGTGCAAGCTCTCCCGGTTATAGCTGGCCAGCCCCGCTAACGTACTGTGAACAGGGGAATCTGGAGAAGCTCCCAGTGTCCTGCATCCAACAGCCTTTGGGTAGCTGAGGATTCTGAGTTCTTCTCTGCCTGTAAGAGTTTGCCCTAGACCCCAGACAACCCATGGAGCTTGCCTCATTTTCATTTTTATGAACTTACTTAAGTTGCATTCTTGAAGACTCCAACTAAGGGGTGTGTGTGTGTGTGTGTGTGTGTATGTTTCTTTTCAAATAAAACAAATTGAAGTTAAAACTAACCACATGTCTCAGTTGAGTCAGGCTGCCTTGTGATTCTTGAAAAATAAAAATAAGTAAGTGCTTTTCAAAGAGATATGTTAACCTCCTGCCAACACCGTTGCCATAAAATATGATTTTTTTATTATTATTCAAATGTGAGTCTGGGGACATGATTGAGGTTTTCCTATAATCAGTAAAAACGAGGAAACAACTTAAAAATGTTTGGGCAACCTCCAAATAGAGTGGGGGCGGAGAGGAGCTTTTAAAGGTGAGTGAGTTAATGTAGCACATGTTATAATAAAAACTCAACAAAAAGTAGCCCTTCTAGTCCAATATTCTGGCACACAAACTCAGCCATTCTTCAGGCAGACTTTACAGCCTTGTTTCTAATAGAGACCCCTAATTATAACACCCGCAACATGCGGGGTGTGGGGAGGTAGGAATAGTTATCTAGTGCCACGGTCACAAGGAGGTGGAATGAAGCCTGGGCCCCATCACGGGTTTTTTCCAGCCCTTAAAAATTCTTTCGATTTACAATGTGTGACATTGAAAAAAAAAAAAAAATCTTGTCCCTCAATGTGAAAAGTGAGGTAGCAAAGAGTAAAGCTTCCAAATGCGTTGAGAGTGGCCCCTTCCTCAAAGGCAATCGTGCCTTCTGGTTGCATCACAGCTTTTATTTCAGCATCACAGTTTCGGTGGTCCTCTCATTTTCCAAGCCACCAGGCAAAGGGTGAGATAGGTTCAAACACATCACTTGTAGCCCTGTGCTGTTCCAACTAAATGTGAAATATGGTTAGTTTCATCAAGAGTGATTAAATCACCTTTGCTATAAACTAATGCTTTCTGACTTTGCTGTTAAGCCATTGGTTCGAAGTTCGTGGTCAGAAATATGTGTCATTAGTGAAATATTTTATCACAAAGAGAAAAAGCGTTCAGAAATAGATTCAAGTGAAGTCTCACCGAAGAGTCATCAGTGGCCCGTGCTGGCCAGAATTGAGAGGCTCACTTGCTGTGAAGTGAAGAGAAACAGTATCGTTGCAGAATCGTGTGCAGACGAAACAGGGTAGGAGTTCTGTGTGTATGTAGACCTTCGATCTCTTAGCAAGTGCAGCTCTGGGCAGAGCTGGTTCATGGATAATCAACTTCAATCTGTTGCTAAAGGAGAAAGCTGATCAAACCAGGAATGGGCACTATTTTTTTTTTTCATTTAAAAAAATGTATTTTTAACTGAAGGATAATTGCTTTACAATATTGTTTTGGTGTCCGCCAGGCATCCACATGAATCAGCCACAGGTATACACATGTCCCCTCCCGTGTGTCCCCCTCCCTGCCACCTCCCACCCCATCCCGCCTCCCCAGGTTGTCACAGAGCACCGGGTGAACTCCCCGAGTCATGTAGCAAACTCCCACCGGCTACTATATACGGCAATGTGTGAGCTTCTATGCTGCTCTCTCCTTAGGTCCCGCTCTTTCCTTTCCCCGCTGTGACCACAAGTCTGTTCTCTGCATCTGCGTTTCCACTGCTGCCCTGAAAATAGATTCATCAACACCATCTTTCTAGATTCCATATATATGCGCTAATAGGCAATATTTTTTTGACCACTATTAAATGGATCAAACATGGAACAACAGACTGGTTCCAAATAGGAAAACGAGTACATCAAGGCTGTATATTGTCACCCTGCTGATTTAACTTATATGCAGAGTACATCATGAGAAATGCTGGGCTGGAAGAAGCACAAGCTGGAATCAAGATTGCTGGGAGAAATATCAATCACCTCAGATATGCAGATTACACCACCTTTATGGCAGAAAGTGAAGAGGAACTAAAAAGCCTCTTGATGAAAGTGAAAGAGGAGAGTGAAAAAGTTGACTTAAAGCTCAACATTCAGAAAATGAAGATCATGGCATCCGCTCCCATCACTTCATGGGAAATAGATGGGGAAACAGTGGAAACAGTGTCAGACTTTATTCTTTTGGGCTCCAAAATCACTGTGGAGGGTGACTGCAGCCATGAAATTAAAAGACACTTACTCCTTGGAAGAAAAATTATGACCAACCTAGATAGCATATTTAAAAGCAGAGACATTACTTTGTCAACAAAGGTCTGTCTAGTCAAGGCTATGGTTTTTCCAGTGGTCATGTATGGATGTGAGAGTTGGACTGTGAAGAAGGCTGAGTGCCGAAGAATTGATGCTTTTGACCTGTGGTGTTGGAGAAGACTCTTGACAGTCCTTTGGACTGCAAGGAGATCCAACCAGTCCATTCTGAAGGAGATCAACCCTGGGATTTCTTTGGAAGGAATGATGCTAAAGCTGAAACTCCAGTACTTTGGCCACCTCATGAGAAGAGTTGACTCATTGGAGAAGACTTTGATGCTGAGAGGGATTGGGGGCAGGAGGAGAAGGGGACGACAGAGGATGAGATAGCTGGATGGCATCAAAGACTCGATGGACATGAGTCTGAGTGAACTCTGGGAGTTGGTGATGGACAGGGAGGCCTGGCGTGCTGCGATTCATGGAGTCGCAAATAGTTGGACACGACTGAGCGACCAAACTGAACTGAACTGAGGTGCTTTAAAGGTCAGATTGTGGCTCAGCTGGTAAAGAATCCGCCAGCAGTGCAGGAGATGTGGGTTCCATCCCTGGTTTGGGAAGATCCCCTGGAGAAGGGAAAGGCTACCCAATCCAGTATTCTGGCCTGGAGAATTCCATGGACTGTACGATCCACAGGGTAGCAAAGAGTTGGACATGACTGAGTGACTTTCACTTTCAAACTTAGAACCATTTTCAAATTTCACTTGTGTCTCTTGGCTTCCATGCATTATCACAGACTGGGGATTCTCAGGGCTTTCAAGTCTTAAGAAAAGATGGATCAGAAGATGCCTGGGACAGAGTGTGGCAGTGGGAGGGAGTGTGGGGAGAGCTGGGACCTGGTCCCCATAAACAAGAGCCCTGGAATCCCTCTCCTTCTTCCTAATGACGCCATACATTATATCTCAGAGAAGGCCCCAGGTGAAAGTGAGCAGTGATGTGGCAGATAGCCATAGGTATCTATGACTGGCCATCTGGGACAAACTCCTGTGTGTGCATTGGAACAGAGGAGGAGTCAGAAACCTTGGCTGAAATGAGATGTAAGAAAATGGACCCTGTCTAGGTAGTAGGCTTCAAAAACTCAAGGCCATGGGCAACCCGGAGCAGTTATTTTGCCAGCAACAGATAAAGGTCAGTGGTTTGTTGCCAGGAAAGCATCAGCTGAGAGCCAGGTCTCTGTTCAATGACTAACATTCACATAGAAACTTAAAAAAAAAAAAAAAAATCTCTTTCTAACCAATATCTCACCTTGAGTGGCAACATGTTGAGTTCATTCACTTTTATATTTTCAGCTAGTCATGTGGATAGGTTTAAGCAAATGACATCTAATCATTTTCCCCCAACAGTTACAGATTTTTCTACATTAGGGAAGCTGCTGTAAGTAGAATATAATAATCAAATTCAAGGTTTATGCACAGACTCAACTCAGTAGTGAACTGAACATTCCAGTGGGTCCACATTTCATCAGAAATCTTTCAATTACTGAAAGAATTATCATTTTCTTTAACACATATGTCTAGTAAGAAAATGCACTGAGCTGGACACTTGTTTGATTTTCATGAAAACAGGGTGCATTTTCCTATATCAGAGAAGTGAAAACTTGCTTCACGAGCAGAAGATATGTCATATTTTGGAGAGGCAGGGTCTCCGCGACGGAGGGACCAGCTGCTGTTGGTCCATCTCTGGGCCCCGTGTGTCCGTCTGTCCTCACGCTCTTCTCAAACTGGGTGAGATGAAAACACATAAATCCAAACTACCTTCCTTCCAGTGTCATTGTGCCTTAGAGGAAATTGCTGACTCTAAAGTTTTAAAGTTTAAAAAGTAACGATCAGAAAATAAGATCAATTCCTTAATTCCTCCCCTCCTCAAACACCAACACAGTCGTGTGTTATTGGATAATTCAACTGCAGGGACTATTTCTAAAGAGTTGCATTTTCTGAGAAATGATCTTTCTCTTTAAACAGAGGCAGTTTTGAACGAGAAGTATAGAATTTTGTAAAAGCTGGCAATGAATCTTAAGAAAAATTCATCATCACCCTGCAGTCCTGTATTTCTTTTGGGGGTATTTTCCCCCTTCATAATTCAAAGCTTAAAGGAGTTTTTAAAAACCAACTTGGGAAAAACACCATTAGTCTAACTCTAATGTAGAACTTTTAAGTTATGTTAAATTTTAAGCCTAAAGGTTTAATTTCCATGCTTTCTGGTTGTAAGCCAGGCAGACTCCAAATATTCACTTAATATGCTTTCTTATGGTTTAATGTGTAGTAATTTTAGGATTTTCAAAAATTTATTTTCCTGAAAAAAAAAAAAAAGCTCCAGTGGTACTTCTGGGGAAGAAAAAAGGTTTAAGAGCAAACTTACCGACTAGAATGATGAAGCTCATTAGTATATAATGTGAAGACAAAAAGAGTGAGATATTCTACTTAAAATGTTTGTTTTACCCATATCTCACCCCCAAAATCAAACAAAGGAATCAATAGTAAAGTCATCAACATGAAATCACATTCAGAATAAAAGGGAATGATAGGCAGTCTCGAATGGGGAAGGAAGTCTTGAATGTGTCCAGGATAGAATGTGACATCATCTTTTATCTGAGGTTTCAACGCTGAGTAAAAGAGCAGCGCCTCTCCAGGCCCCACCTCCCCAGGTGCGAGTCCAGCGCTGAGAGTCAGCATGGTGTTGGGGACAGGCGGACAGCCGGGGCCCTGGGTCCATCACGACCAGCCTGCTTTTCTCATGGTACAATGGAGGGGGAGGCAGGGATGCAAGCACCTGGCGCCTGGGAACACTCAAAATATCTCCACTGCTCACTGCTCCCCATGAGCTGATAAGACAGAGGTGGCCCTACAAGGGAGGAGGAAAGAGAGCTCAGCGGCAAGCAGTAATCCATCAGGTTCTCAGAAGCCACGATGCTGGCACTGTCAGAGGAGATTTGCAAAATTTTATGTAGGAAATTATGTTTCAGCATCTCCCAAATTATTGCATATTAAATTAAGGGAGAAAATGGACTTTCTAACAAATAAATAGTATTTTTTAATGGGAAAATGAGAGTTAAATAATAAGCCCTAAGCGCTGCAGGGGGTTAGATTAGAGGTGGAGACTGTGTACATGTTTCATCATGATCTAAAAGGACTCTTCCTGGCCCACAAGACTCTCCCCTTTCAGCCAGAATTGCATCGCTAGAAATGCACTTGATTTCTCCTGGCCCACTCTTTCTGTGTCCACTGTGCGAGTGCTCCAGGTTGGCTGTGAGTCCCTCTCGCACGCTCCCTTTTCTGCTCTCCAAGCGTGGCATCCGCATCGCGACTGCGAGGACCCAGCATTGGGCAGGAGGCGGGGAAGGGGTGGAGGCACCTGCAGAGCAAAGACACCCAAGGCTGAGGCTCACGGGTGAGGTCACTGGCAGGAAAGCAATTCATTTTTCTTGATGAAAGCATATGATACCGCAGTGGTTCCCAAAGTACCAGCTGTTTGGAACTAGCAGCATTAGCCTCCCCTGGGGGCAATGTCAGCTATGCAGATTTTCAGGTTATCCCCGGGCAGATGGAGCTAGAGATACCAGAGAGGGGGCCCAGTCCTCTGTTGGAACAAGTCCCCGGTGCTTTCAAGAGCAGCCTTAGGAGAGTTCTGTGATGGCCAGGTTTCCTGATCTTGCCAAATGTGAACCACCCCTTTCCCTAGATTTTCCCAGTGGGGCCTCTCCAGTGAAGGGGCTGGGCTCCTCTGTCCATAGAACTCTCCAGGCAAGAATACTGGGGTAGGCTGCCGTTCCCCCTCCAGGGGATCTTCCCGACCCCGGGGTCGGACCTGGGTCTCCTGCGTCTCCTGCGTTACCAGGTGCGCTCTTCACTCCTGACTGAGCTCCTGGAATTGCTGCGCAGGTGACCGCTCTGACCCGGACTCTGAGGACGGCCCATCGTCTAAAATGAAGAGCAAATCTCTCGGGAAACATGAAGTGTCTGGGACTAGCTCAGTCTCTCTCTTTTTTTTTTTTTTTACCATTTAGCAGGTAACTCTTTAATTTTATTGTGAGCACCATGCTTGGATTTGTTTCTATAACTTATATTTGTGATTTTCATTTACTCTGAATGTTTTATTTGCCCTTTTTTACCTTTTGGTATATTGCTTTACATTGGTGAAGGATTTCTTTTGTTTTCTTTTTCTCTTTCTGATTTGGAAATGATACAGAATGTCTTCAGTCTTCTAGTAATTTATTCTGATTACCAGTTACCTGTATTATTTGCTACTTAAAGTGTCCTCCTTCTTCAGTGATATTTATGGCAGTCCTTCAGCCTCGTAATGGTAGCAATAATTTCTCTGAATTTTGATTATCAAAAAACGTCTACATTTTCACATCTCCCTTACTCAAAAGCATTTTCAGTCATTCGTCCTGCTCCCCACGTCCTTAATGTTCCTCTTATTTTATGCTTCTTCCTCCTTTGAGAGTTTCTATTAATTAAATGTAAAAAAATTAAATTCTTCCTCTGGGATTATCTGCATCTAAAAGGAGTAGTCTTGTCAAATTATTGAATCATAAAACATTTCTAAATCCAACCACACTTTTCATGAAAAGGGAACTATTCCTTGGTGCAACTGCATAAACAAGCTTGGTGCCCTCCTGTAGAAAACTGATTCTTTGGGGAAAATGTTACACTTCTCTGTGGAGCTGTGCTTTAAATGACTTGGGGAGGATTCTAAAAATACACATTCCCAGGACCTCATCCCTCCCCGCCACACACACACTCAAAATGAATCAGAATTCCCAGGGAGGTGGGTCCATCGCAGACCTCAAAGGAGACCTGTGCCAGATGAAACACGTGTTCCCACGCCCAGGGCTCTCCGCATCTCCGCCGAGGCTGTGTGTTCATCCCCGACCCCAGTCGCATCTCGGCCGAGGCTGCGTGTTCATCCCCGACCCCAATAGCGGTCCTGCGCCTCCTTCTCATCTGTGACATGATTGACATGTGGTTTCAACCATGTTTCTGCGGATGTGAGGACAGAGCGCTTAACCAGCGCCACGGTCTTCAGGTGGAGTCTGCTCTCACCGTCTGAACTCTCAGCTCCACTAAGATTCTCCAATTCTCCTTCTTTCCTATAAAGACTCCGCATCGGGCGTTGCTTCCTTTTGGGCACAGTTTGTGTCTCTTTGGGGTGTGCGTTTCTAAGGCAGTCCACTACCGTGCCATCATTTATTTCTTTTCTGCCAATATTAACGGGAGAACACTGTGCTGGATTTCAAAATCGATGAGACTCTGCAACGGAAGAGTAACTATATCTAGTTGATGAACATATGTTGTCTCCAGCCTTATCGTGCTTTTCAGCGACTGTACGTGTACAATCACACACATATTTATAATAAATATGCATCAGGTCAGTTCAGTCGCTCAGTTGTGTCCAACTCTCTGCGACCTCATAAATCACAGCACGCCAGGCCTCCCTGTCCATCACCAACTCTCAGAATTTACTCAAACTCACGTCCATCGAGTCTCTGATGCCAGCCAGCCATCTCATCCTCTGTCGTCCCCTTCTCCTCCTGCCCCCAATCCCTCCCAGCATCAGAGTCTTTACCAGTGAGTCAACTCTTCTCATGAAGTGGCCAAAGTATTGGAGTTTCAGATTTAGCATCAGTCCTTCCAATGAACACCCAGGACTGATCTCCCTTAGGATGAACTGGTTGGACCTCCTTGCAGTCCAAGGGACTCTCAAGAGTCTTCTCCAACACCACAGGTCAAAAGCATCAATTCTTCGACACTCAGCTTTCTTCATAGTCCAATTCTTACATCCATACATGACCACTGGAAAAACCATAGCCTTGACTAGACGGACCTTTGTTGGCAAAGTAATGTCTCTGCTTTTGAATATGCTATCTAGGTTGGTCATAACTTTCCTTCCAAGGAGTAAGCGTCTTTTAATTTCATGGCTGCAGTCACCATCTGCAGTGATTTTGGAGCCCAAAAGAATAAAGTCTGACACTGTTTCCACTGTTTCCCCATCTATTTCCCATGAAGTGATGGGAGCGGATGCCATGATCTTCATTTTCTGAATGTTGAGCTTTAAGTCAACTTTTTCACTCTCCTCTTTCACTTTATCAAGAGGCTTTTTAGTTCCTCTTCACTTTCTGCCATAAGGGTGGTGTCATCTGCATATCTGAGATGATTGATATTTCTCCCGGCAGTCTTGTTTCCAGCTTGTGCTTCTTCCAGCCCAGCATTTCTCATGATGTACTCTGCATATAAGTTAAATCAGCAGGGTGACAATATACAGCCTTGACGTAATGCATATTTATACACAATGAGTGCTTGAACTGGAATTTTTCAAGTTATATAAACTATATTTTAGCTCACAGTTCCTGGGGATTTGGGGAAAAGGGAGAATAAGAACAGACTGGGTTGTGTGCAGAAGATAGAATCTAGGGTGACTGTTTTAATTCTAGATGGTAGGTGGTAGGTGAGAAGGTTGCAGATGAAGAAACAGGAATTTTGGAAAATGCATGGAAATGCCCTTGCACCTGCACAGCAGAGATAGCAGAGAAGCCCAGGTCTGTTCAGTTAAAGTAGGGTGAGACCTGTGGGTATTTCTCCCCACGGAGCTCCTCCAGTCTAGGCCAGTGCTCACTGAGGAGCAAGGAGAAGTTGTCTGTGGACACCTGCCATCCAAACTCTATTGTTAATTATGTAGCTTAATTTTAAAAATGCTCTCAAGTGGAAAACGTTGGAAAATATTTCACAGTTATTAATTCTGTCCAGAAAAAAATGAATAAAAATAACGCATATCAGAAAGCACTTTAAAACACAGACAACTATCAGAGATTACTTATATATGGAATCTAAAAAAGACGCAAATGAACTTATTTGCACAACATAAATTGACTCACAGACATAGAAAACAACTGTATGGTTTCCAAAGGGGAAAAGAGAGAGGGATAAATTAGGAGTTTGGAGTTAAGAGGTACATTACAGTATATAGACTGGATAAGCAACCAGGACCTATTGTATAGCACAGGGGACTATATTCACTATATTGCAATAACCTATGATGAAAGATAATCTAAAATTATATATGCATATATATGTGTGTATGTGTGTGTGTGTGTATCCTTGGTGGCTCAGGTGGTACAGAATCTGCCTGCAATGCAAGAGGCCTGGGTTCGATTCCTGGGTCAGGAAGATCTCCTGGAGAAGGAAATGGCACCCCACTCTAGTATTCTTGCCTGGAGGATTCCATGGACAGAGGAGCCTGGTGGGCTATATACAGTCCATGCAGCCACAGAGAGTCACACATGACTGACCAACTAACACTTTCACTTTCAAGTAGACATACATATCTGAATCTCTCTACCGTACACCTGAACCTAACACAATGGTGTAATTCAACTACACTTCAATAAAAAATAAAAACGAAGGCTCTTGCGGGGGCAATACTTCTTAGGGCCTCATGGTGCCGTCTAACTGCTTCCTTCTGAGAGACTCTGAATGGAACCAGAGCCCCTGGCGTGCGTCAGATTGAATTAACCATCGCCCGTGGTGGCGATTCCATGGCACTGGTTTTTCACCGTGAACGTTTGTCTGGATGCGAAGGGAGATTTCCAAGTTTGCCTCAGATTTTGGATACTGACTTGCCCCTGTTAAGCCATTGGTTCCTCATGAAGCTGTAAATAGGCCACACTATTAATTTGACTAGAGGGGGAAATATGTGCCCACTAAATTAAGAAAAGTCATTCCACTGAAATTTTATGAAAAAATATACTGCAAGTCAGGAAACTCAGATGGGGAAACTGTTTAATGTGTTTCCAGAGGTTAACCAACCACATTCCTTTATAAACATTTAAGCTCTGGGAAAACAGGTGATATTTGACCCTTTGAAAACATCTCAGCTATTATCAAACATCTCAATTACTACCTCCAAGTATGAGGGTGTTTCAGAGAAAGCGCTATAGCATCTCAGCCCCGCTGCTCCCCTGGTGACGTACCAGCACTCGGAGTCCACGTCCTCCACGGAACCTGGGGGTACGTGCACATGACCGCAGGGAAGCGGGCGTCTTTGCTTTTCTCCACATAAAGCTGTTGGAGAATTGGGAGTCCAATATGGTGCCAGTGATAAAGAACCCACCTGCCCAGGCAGGAGACATAAGAGACTCGGGTTCGATCCCTGGGTCTGGACGACGCCTGGAGAAGGGAATGGCAAACACCCCGCTCCAGTCCTCTTGCCTGGAGAATCCCATGGACAGAGGAGCCTGGCGGGCTGCAGTCCACGGGGTCGCAAAGAGCGGGCCATGACTGATCACACAGGCGCACACATAGAGCTGGGTCTGGGCACACATCCACCCGGGCTGGGATCAGCAGCTCGGGTCTGCCAGGCCTCTACTAGGTGTTTTGACGGCACTTCGCGGGGTCCCGGTCTAGCCTTCTGTGGGGCTGGACAATGGCTTTTCCCTTGTCTTATTTTTCCTTCTTGGACACAGATTCCTGCCGTGTATATGCAGCACGGTTTCCTATTTACTAGCACTTGGCAGAGGAGCACCCACTTCCCAGACATAAGACGTGAAGTGTCCCACAACACGAGAGACCTTGCTCTCCTTGTATTTACAGTTAATACCCAGAGCAACAGCCCGAGGGGAGACCTGAACACATTCGCAAGGGTGTAAGACAAAATAGGTGCCTGGCAGCATTGTTGATGAGAGCGAAACCCAGGAACAGTTTTAAATGTTCAAATGCACGAGGTTCAATAAATAAATGATGATTTCTCTCTACAGTGAAACGCTTTCCTGTTATTATAAACTCTGAGGTAGCTCTATTTGTGGTGGCACTGAACAATGTTAATTATTTGTTAAGTGAAAAAAGAAACAGGTCCAAAAAGGCATGATTCTGGTATTATTAAAAGTCTGTTTACACTTGTATACATGCCAAGGGAAGGGTATGCATCAGAGCTTTAATGCAATATTTTTCTCTGAGTGATAGGATTATAGATGTTATTTGTCCCATTTTCTGTTTTTGCCTATGTGTATTTTCAATGTCTTCTATAAATGTATGAGCCAATGGAGTAATCTGGGAAAAAAAAAAAAAACAACATGAACAGCAAGAACAGGGAACTAAAACAAAAATGATAAATAACACATATGAGACCCATTGGCCACGTGGTATCTTGTCATAAAGGACAGTTTACACACTGAGTTGTGCCCTCTATTCCGCAAATTCAGACACTGAAGTCTCAACCCCCAGAACTCCAAAATGTGAATTTATAGAAAGTCTTTAAAAGAGGGAGTTAAGATAGAGCAAGGCCATTTGAGTGGGCTCACTATCACTGAGGTCCGAATAAGAAGAGGTTAGAACACAGTTCCACACAGAAGAAAGGCCTTGGGAAGACACAAAGAGAAGACAGCAGCCTATGAGTCAAACAGAAGGGCCTTAGAGGAAACGAAGCCTGTGAACATCTCAGTCTGGGGCTTCCAGGCTCCAGAATGGTGAAAACATGCATATTTGTTCTTTAAGTGACTCACCGGTGGGTGCACGTTAAGGCAAAGTCATTCAGGGCTGCCCTCCTGAGTACCAGTGACTGGTCTACACTAGATGCAGTCCTCGTCGTAAAGAACCTGCCTGCCAGTGCAGGAGATGCTAAGGGATGTGGGTCCTTCTCCCCTGGAGAGGGACATGGCAACCCACTCCAGGATTCTTCCCTGGAAAATCCCGTGAAGGGAGGAAACTGGTGGGCCACAGTCCATGGGGTCACAGAGCCAGACACAACTTAATAGCTAAGCACACGCAAGAGAGCTTGCCATAGTTTATCCTGTTCCATGTACACATCAACCCTTTTGAAGTTTATTATTAATTTCATTTTACAGGTAAGGACACTGAGACATTCAAAGCAAACTCAACAAGACTGCTCCCTTCCATCACGAGGATCAAAGCCCTGGATGTCTCAGCTGCATCGCCTGGCTCTGGAAGGCAGCTCCTGCCTGTACCGCATGCTTGCATGGAGCTTCCTTCTCTATCAAATTAATTTCTGATATCCCATCCCAGCTAATGCTACTGCTGACTTTAATACCTTCTTACCTGACTTTCAATGTTTTTATGTTTAAGTTCTCTCTTCTTCTACCTATTTGTACCTCCTCATTACATCCAGAAGAAAACTTAATTACAGGACTTTTTTTTTCAGGCACCTTGGCAGTACAATATTAAAAGTGCTTAGGAGGATTTTTTTTTTCTTTTTGAGGACACTTAAAATAATAATATGTAAGCAGATTAAAGCTAGTGGTAAAGAACTTGCCTGCCAATGTAAGAGACATAAGATACTCTGGTTCGATCCCTGGGTTGGGAAGATCCCCTGGAGGAGGAAATGGCACCCCACTCCAGTATTCTTGCCTGGAGAAGCCCCATGGACAGAGGAGCCTGGCGGGCTACAGTCCATGGGGTCTCGAAGACTCAGACATGACTGAAGTGACTGAACACACGTGTACAAGCAGATTAAGGATAAGCCAGATGGAGTCTTGGTTGGAATGGTTTTGTTTTTTCCATAGGTTGCCATTTTCTTGTGACACTTCCATCAAGCTAGTCTACATGTCCCCTTCAATATAGAAGATCACATTGGTTTCCCATAAAATGCAGTTCGCCATTTATTAGGGAAAATTCAGCACAACTATAAATTTTAGTGTCTACAGTCCCCAGCAGCAGGGAATTTCCAACAGACAGTCTGGGTTGTCTTTCTAAAGCTGTATCCTAGCAGGGTGATTTGCCAGGGTCAGGAGTCCGTTTCCAGAAAGTAAATAAAAATGATGCCCAGGTGTATTCCAAAGTTAGCATTTGCCATCACAAGCCAAGGAGATGGGTTGAATCATCTGTTAACCAAAGCGACAATGGTCCATTCTGTTATACCCTTCTGCAGAAATTAGCCATTATCAGCATAACAGCTCTCCCTAAGTGGAGGCTGCTTGCAAATTGTTTTAAAAACTGATTTCTTTTCTATCCCAAGCGTAAGAGGCCTCTGCACGGGGACTTTCTCTCATTGCCCATCTTTTATCTCGCACAAGCCTACCTTCCCCCCAAGAAAAATAGGAAAAGGTTCTCGAGATCAGAATTGCCTCCTAAGTTTTATTGTGCCGGCTGCCAGAGGCCACCGGGTTTTGATTGTGCAGAAACAAGATGGCAACAATGTTCTTGCTATCTGGGCTCCCGTGACAAGCCTCCTAATTTATAAGTGCGCGGAGCGCCGGGCTCGGCGGCTGATAATAGCGGTTTGGGCCTGCCCGCTCCGGGTCGGGTCGCCTCATATTGGGGAGGCCGCCGAGCGCTAAGCGGCCAGAGCGACGTGCTGTGCTCAGCCATCATTTAAAAGCCTCTGACAAGAAGAAAGTGTTATGATGTTTAACTTATAGGGCATCCAAATGTCACAGACCCCAGCAAGTTCCTATTAGCAATAACTCAGGTCCTCTGAAGGGATCTGACATTCAGAACTGATGAGCGCTGGTCCCGGGGGCCTGCTCCGACCCAGCCTCGCCCAGGCCACTCGGTAACCCGAGCGGCCCAGGGGTCAGACCGTGAGAGCCCCCTTCAATTTAGAGAGCCGCTTCTGCCCGGCCGCCGGGGTTCTGACTCGGCACAATAAATTTCCCAGAGAGCATAAAGAGCCATCTAGAGTATATCAAATCAATATGAACGCGGCTCGCAGCGCTATCTGAGGCTACAGTTCACAAAATGAACTAGGCCAGGGGCTGGGTTTCTGCCCTTGGCAATCAATCAGGCTCCCCGGTCATGGATTTTAGTGTAAATTAACACAGCAGAAACCATCACGCTCCCCAGAGGATGATATAATACGGGATTTGCTTTCTTTTTTGGCCCCCCTAAACCCCATTCCATTGCTTCTGCGCAGAGGTGGTAGTACACTGAACAGAAATAACGAGAAGCAGCGATTAGGACAGAGTTGGAAATCATAAAACAAAACATTAATATTCTCCTGACAAACGCACAGAAAAAGCACAATGAATTAGGGAAACAGTTACTAAGCAGAGGAGGGGATGGAGTTTCACTGGAACCCATTCAGCTGGACTTTCTAAATTGACCTCATTAAGTAGATGGCACTAATTGCATTAGATTACATATGTGAGGAAGGAAAAGATGCAATGGTGGGTATTTTGTTACAGAGTGTTCTTCTCAGCCTTGAGCATCTGCCCTGGCTCTGTGAGAGACCCAGTGAATGTCTCCTCGAAACACTTTATAAACAAGTGCTGCTCAGCGCAATCCCCATTCCCTCCATAGTCTCTCAACTCAGAAAACATGTGAGATACCTTATTTGTTGAGAAAGGGGAAACCATCCTATCTTCTGGTGAAGGGCATATAAGTATCGCCATATGTGTATACATGTGCATATATATATATACACATACATATATATACATATATATGCACACACACATATGCACATGCAGATAAATACACACGTATATACATGTACACACACACACACACACACATATACATATACCTACATATGAACACCCATCAACAAAAGTAATTTTTAGAACAAATCCTGAAATCTTGTAGGGTCTAGAAAACCTTGCAAATGTAATGAGTTGGGTTTGAGAGACAAGAAGACATCTGGACTTAATTTATTTTGAAGGAATAAAAAAAGAAACTTTATCACACCCCACCAGCCTCCTTAGCGTGTTATACAGTCTGTCAAATCACATGGCAAGCACACAGAGAGATGCAAGCTTCATTTTTTTCCTGCAGCCTAGAATACCTACTTTCTGGGCCTGGATCAATATCAAAATAGGGTCCCCATATTTGAATGAATATCTTTTATTCATGTAAATTAATAGTTTGTGACATACTAAAATGCACACTCAAGATGGCAAGATGGTGTTTCTACTGCTGTCACACGGGAGAGAGACCCTCTGGGCCCCCAGACACGAGTAACTGCATTGTATCCAGGCAACTGAGTCACTGGTTCAAAATATGGGGCTTCCTCAGCCTTCACTTTCTCAGAGGGAAAACGCCTGTCCTCAGTGGCATCAAGGGGTTCTTCTGACCACCTTGTGAGACAGTTTGTGAAGGAGGAACATGGAAAGACTCTAAAGCACGAGTCTCACAGAAGCTTTCACTACAGCTGCTGTCAGGAAGGAGCTGGCACTGGCACCCCTTCCACTGCTTCCTTGCTGTTCCGTCACTCACTCGTTTCCAACTCGTTGTGCCCCCATGGACTGAAGCCCACCAGGCTCCTCTGTCCATGGGATTCTCCAAGCAAGAATACTGGAGTGGGTTGCCATTTCCCTCTCCAGGGATTCTTCCTGACCCGGGGATCGAAGCTGCACCTCTTGCATTGGCAGGGCTCCTTACTAGTGAGTCATCAAGTCCGTGGCTTCCTTAGGAGTGTAAGTAAAATCTACTTATGAATCTTTAAAAAACATTTTTTTTGGCATCTGGTGGCAACTTGTCTGAGATTGTCTTGGACAGAATAGCATTTGGCTAAAAATTTTTAAGGCTTTTTCTCTTTTGAACAAAGAAGACAATCATCATCATCATCAGACAGAAAAAGTGATTAAAAGTACACGGCAAACACACAGACATCAGGAGAATTAGGTGTTGGAATAAAGATCAGTAAAGAGAGGGCTCTTTCTCTCTATAGCTGCCTATTGCTATGTCTAGAAGAGACCCACTCAGGTTTGAAGTTCAAAATGAGTATCTTGGACATCAGCTCATGTCTATATTTAACCTCTGCTGTGTCATTTGTTTGGCCTATTTCTGAGATACTCCTTGGAAGAAAAGTTATGACCAACAGAGGCAGTGTATTAAAAAGCAGAGACATTACTTTGCCAACAAAGGTCCATCTAGTCAAAGCTATGGTTTTTCCAGTAGTCATGTATGGATATGAGAGTCAGACTATAAAGAAAGCTGAGCCCCAAAGAACTGATGCTTTTGAACTGTGATGTTGGAGAAGACTCTTGAGAGTCCACTGGACTGCAAGGAGATCAAACCAGTCCATCCTAAAGGAAATCAGTCCTGAATATTCATTGGAAGGACTGATACTGAGGCTGAAACTCCAATACTTTGGCCACCTGGTGCAAAGAACTGACTCACTTGAAAAGACCCTGATGCTGGGAAAGATTGAAGGTAGGAAGAGAAGGGGACGACAGAGAATGAGATGGTTGGATGGCATCACCAACCAATGGATATGAGCTTGAGCAAGCTCTGGGAGTTGGTGATGGACAGGAAGGCCTGGCGTGCTGCAGTCCATTGGGTCACAAAGAGTTGCACACGACTGAGTGACTGAACTGATTTCTGAGCTACAGGATCATGAAGATACCTGTTACAAGAGGGTACTCTCGGGTAAAGTCCAGCTGAAAATTATTTTGCAAATAATGTGTTGAACAGCTTAATTTTGGTGACAGAGACACATATGTGTGAGCTTAACTTCCAAAATAGTCCATGAGCCATGTCAACATGAACAAAATTTCCTTAAAACAGAAAAGCTTAATAACAAGAATTCTGAGAAGCTCACTAAGCGAGAAAATGTATGATGGTGTAAAATCCATAATCACAGCAATCTCTCTTTAACTCAGCTGAGTCAAGGAGCAAGGATTGGATTAGATTCCAAGGATTGGAACAGGATTAAGACTAAATAAAGCATGACAACAAATACTGTTTTCAATTTCCAAGGTTCATTAGAACTGGGTCCTTTCGGTGTTTGTCATGTACACGCCCAAAAAGATGAGCTGTGAAGAGAGATTTGATGTCTTTAGTTTACTCCTTTCTACTTTTTAGGCACGAGATGTATCTTAAGCCCAAGAGTAGTGGGATTGCCACCAACACCCACTTTCAGTTGGGGGTCATTACCCCTGCTGCTGTTTGAAAGAACACAGGGAGCACAGAGGCTCTTTTGATGCACCTCCAAAACTGTGAGTTCTGGCTATCTGTTCAGCATCTTAACCAAACATCTGATTTGACTGATTGGTTTTAACTCAGTTGATTGACCATAGTGGTGATTTTGGCACTGTGTAGACATAGATTCAGTGAAAAATGCCAGCTGACTGTAAAATGCAGACCATACAATTGGCTGATTGACTGGGAAAAATATATATTTTCATTTGTCTGATAGCAATTTTGGAATTAGATAAAAATAAAGAATAATTCTCTGGAACATCCTAAGGAAAACCATATACCTGGACCAGAAACTGTCAGAAAAATTATCAACAGAGGAATAATGTCAAGCACAGGGTCTGTTCTACACTGAATTCTGAGGGTCCTTGGAATTAATTTCTTTTTCTATATGGCACATGTCTTGCAGAAAATGCCTAGTAATCTCTGTGAGGTTTCTAGAGTTTGTAAAAACAGTGGCATAAAAGCTTTCTTTTCAGGTGACCATCATCATGCCGGGTCATGGACACACTTCGTCCAATCAACTGAGTGACCAGCTAAGACGTGGAGAAGGAAGGGAAGGTTGTCCTGAAGGTCATGGTGTCAGGAGCCAGAGAGAAAGAAGGTAAAGTCCTACAAATAGTCAACCACCAGAAATAGAAGGGAGGTGACCCAAAGACACAAAGTCCTCAGGGAAATTCATAGGAAACACAGATTGGGGGTCAAGAAAGGGACGATGAGACTCAATATCCCAGCATCTTTGCAGAACTAAATACCTGGAACTATCCTTGATTTTATCCTTTTTTTCACAGTCAACATGCTGGGCTTCAGGAAACCTTTTTGTCCCTACCTTTGAAATGTAAAAGGACCTCACCTGGTGCTGTTTGCCTCCAAGACTCTGCCCTGGCCTAATGCCCTATTGCAGTCTGCCTGCATTATTCCAGTATTGTCTCTGTGTTCTCCTGGCTTCTGCCTTGTCTTTCAAGAAGTTGTTCTCAAGGTGGTACCCAGAGTGACCGAATTAAAATGTGCATCAGATGTCAGTTCACCTTTGTTCAAACTCTGTAATGACCTTCCCTCACTTCCCTGCCGCACGTTCCATGTCTTAACTCTGCACCCTTTGCTGGCTCCCAGCGACCTAGCTACACTGACCTCCCAGCAGCTCTTCAAATGAACATGTGAAGTTTCTCTTCCTGCCTTTTACAGTGGCCAAGGGGATTCTTCTGTCCTTGGGAACCTTGTGGTGGATTCCTATCTCACCTTCACATCCCACTTTCTCTTAAAATTGCAAGCACATTCCTGGCACTCCAATTCTTCACAAAACTTAAACCTTATAGTGCCATCAATTCAGTTCAGTTCAGTTCAGTCACTCAGTCATGTCTGACTCTTTGCGACCCCATGAATTGCAGCACGCCAGGCCTCCCTGTCCATCACCAACTCCCAGAGTTCACTCAAACTCACGTCCATTGAGTCAGTGATGCCATCCAGCCATCTCATCCTCTGTCGTCCCCTTCTCCTCCTGCCCCCAATTTCCCCCAGCATCAGAGTCTTTTCCAATGAGTTAACTCTTTGCATGAGGTGGCCAGAGTACTGGAGTTTCAGCTTTAGCATCAGTCCTTCCAAAGAACACCCAGGACTGATCTCCTTTAGAATAGACTGGTTGGATCTCCTTGCAGTCCAAGAGACTCTTAAGAGTCTTCTCCAACACTACAGTTCAAAAGTATCAATTCTTCAGCACTGAGCTTTCTTCATGGTCCAACTTGACTCTTTATCACATACTGTTGATGGTTCAAGCTCTCCGGGAGATGCAAAGTCACTGAGGGTGGGTACCTTTTCCTGTTTTATCCATTGATGCATCCAAGACGTTTTGAATGATGTCTGATATTTAGTAGAGTCTCAAAAATATTTGCAAGATGAAAAAAAAAATTAAAAAGGATGTATAATTGGCAAAGATTCTTAAAAAGCGAACAAATAAGAGAGGGACAGTCTGCTGTCCCAGAGAACTCTGGCTTCACTTTGCTCTTAGACCTAATGGGCTATCAGCTGACCCTAGGTCCTGCCTGAAGGTAATAAAAGTCCAAGAGAGGAAGTGCTGAGCTGGGTAGGGGATTGCGGAGCAAGCATAGAAACACAGTGGAGAAATGAAGCCGGCATCTTTCCGTTTATTCACAGGTGTGCTGTGCAAGAAGGTGCGCTGTGTGCAAGATGGTGTGCTGCGTGACTGGAGATTGGGCTTTGTCCTCCAGCTTCCTACTATAATCTCTGAATCATTTGAGATCAGATGAAGCTTCTAGGGTGTGAAGTTAGGGCATGGCAACTCACTCCAGTTTTCTTGCCTGGAGAATCCCATGGAGAGAGGAGCCTGGAGGGCTGTAGTCCATGGGGTCGCAGAGAGTCGGACAGGACTGAGTGAATACCACACACGCCCGGGGCGTGGTTAAAGTATACATGTATTCTTGCCCATGAGTCTGCCTATTAAAATTGCATCATTTCAGATAAGTTAAGATATTCTAGGATGATATTAAGGAATCCCAACTTAACAAATTGGCCATGAAGATTTTTATTTTAAAAACGTTCAGGTTAATATTAGATCATTCTATTTATCACTCTATTTATTACCGTTCTATTTACCATTTGTTTCAAATCTTCCAGTTGGAAAAGATAATGATAAAGAGGTCTATCAAGAAGGCTTCTATTTTATTACAGATGTTATTTGTGCAGAAAAATCAGCATCTTCAATTCATGATCATCTTTGCATGTAAAGTTCTGACCACACTCCCAGGCTGGATCCTAACAGTAAATGAAAGCTGAATGTTTAAGCATATCAGCCTTTTATTTTAATGATACTAAGCACCAGTTTGAATGACTTTTAATTTACTCATTTATTCAAATATCGTGAAGGGAAAATAATCTCATTTTGAGATATATTTTTAATGTGGAAGAAATTTATACAAATCCAGATAGGTATATAGCATGGATAAAGCAGGCAAGAGATAATTTATTATGTGAAATGATGCCACCTACCACCTGCATTTAGCTGATTTGTTTTCCCACAAAGTGTCATAGTTTTCAAATTCCTTGCTGGAAAATATTTACATTCTAACCTAATATAATTAGGAACTCATTGAGCTGAAACATTACATAGGTTGGTTTTCCTTATAATTTCTGCATAATATTGCACACATTTTCTAGGTAGTAATTAGATACATTAAGGATGAATGATTCCTTCGGGGCTTATTCTAGAGATTTTTCTTCCAAATTTGTGTCAAGGGTCACCCAGGGTGGAAAACAATAACTGTCACTGAGAAGACTGCAGATAAAAGCTTCTGAAAGGAATCAATAGCCATGGACCAGAAATTTGGACATTTAAATTATCCAAGCCATCACATGTCCTACCCTTGAGCTATACCTGAAGCAGGACACAGATGGGACAGGAAGTTACCTACGTGAGTTACTGGTGCTCTGAGAAAAGAAAATGAGCATATAGCTTTCAAATAAATGTAAGTTTGGACAAAACAAGTATTTAATTGATGCCACAAATAAAGTGTTATCAACCTAATTAACAAAGGTTTAACAAAGGTTAACAAAGGATTGCTTATTTTTGATCAAGGTGAGTTTTATTTAGCTGTCTTAATCTTTAAGAGGGGCCTGCCTGGTGGCGCAGACAGTAAAGCGTCTGTTTGCAACGCTGGAGACCCAGGTTAGAGGTTCTGTTCCTCCTTCACATAATGGGGCATTATTCTGTGTAAACTTTGGACTTACCCAAGCTAAGACAACCCACTCCAATATTCTTGCCTGGAGTATCCCATGGACAGAGGAGGCTGGTGAGCTACAGTCCATGGGGTCACAAAGTGTCGAACACGACTGAGAGACTAAACAACCACACCACAGCTAAAAATGTCTGATATTCGTAAAACATGTGTTGTTTTGTAATTTTTATATCGAAAGTCTACTTAAATATATCTCAGAGTAGCTTTAATTTTTTATTTTTTACTTTTCTTTTTAGAAATATTTACATTTTGAATTCACTCTATGCAATTAATGTGCTTGGATCAATTTCTTTTAAACCGAGTTTTCTTTGGTACACGAGTCCTCATTTTCCTCCACAATATAAGTGCTATTTGGAACAATAAAATACCATACTAAACTGATTTTTCTAGATTTAGCAAATGCAGATATAGGACACTCAGATAAGTTTGAATTTCAAATAAACGACCACCAGTTTTTGATACCAGCGTGTTCCAAATACTGCACAAGGCATGCTTGTATTAAAAATAAATGTATTCCATATCTGAAACTCACATTAGAGTATGAATGTCAAACCTCAGTTTCCTTCTTTGGAGAAGTAAGCGTATGAAGAAGCATCTTGAACAGGTTGAGGGAGAGGTACTAAGTTCATTTCTCAGTGCACACGCTGGGCTGAATGCAAGGTGATTCATACTGAGAACCGCACCATCTCTCGGCCCTAGAGGTGGCCTGGTGCCCAGACCACCCTCAGCTGCCTGGCCGGTGGTTGTGTGGAGATGGTGCATTTCATATGTCCACTTGCCTGGGCCATAAGGTATCCATTTATTGGGTTAAACATTGCTCTGTGTGTTTCAGTGAGGGTGTTTGGGGATGACTTTAACGTTCACATCGATTGGTTGAGCAGGTGGTCCTCCCTACTGTGGTTGAACCTCATCCTTTCAGTCAAACACCAGAACATCAGAATCAATCCAAACTGCTGACTGGCCCCCAGATTAGAGGGAATTCTTCCTGTGAGACTGCCTTTGAGCAGAGACATTGTCTATCCTACCTTTGGACTCAAACTGAAGCATAGGGCTAGAAGTATAGCAGTGCCTCCCCTGGGCCTCCTGCTTGCTGACTGCACATCTTAGGATCTGTCAGCCTCCAGAACCACACGTGGCAATATTTTACGGTAGATCTCCCGGCCTCTGTCTCTATTTCTGACGCTATCTCTATGTATCTGTCTGTCTCTGTCTCCATGGACACACACCTTGGAAAGACCATGTGCAGGTGTCCTAGGAAGGCAGCTATCTGAAGATCTGCCCACCTCCATTCTAATATCTGGTATCCGAAATGTCTGCTAGAGTCATTGCCTCTTCTCCAGGAAATGTTACCAGCAGTGTAGACAGGTCGAGTGTAGACAGGTCGAGAACCCCAGAAGGTCTCTTTCAGATATTCTGCATTCGAACTCAAAGCCAGTATTTAATCTCCAGGCACTGCAAATTCAAAGTTCTGCAGCTCTCAGACTCAGCATCTATCAGACAATTGCCAGGAAGAGAATCTTCACTAGAAGTCAAATTGGGTATAAGCTTGGCCTCAGACCTCTGACGTCCAGAACTGTGACATGATAATATCTGTCAATGAAAATTAATCAACCGTCAATTTATGAAAGAAGTGGAAAAATTTATTCAAGCCAAATTTGAGGACTATAACCCAGATATAGCATCTCAGAAAACTCTGAGAATTGTCCTGCCCTTGGAAGTCCAGGCACAGTTCAATATGTTTTTTGAGACAGAGCCTCTGTACCTTAAATGAAATATCACCAACAGTTTACACAATCTAGATCTCAAGGTCATTGTGGCCGCTTACAAAATCAAGAAGGAATGTGGTCTTTTAAGGCGCTGTCTTGTTGGTGCTGGGAGAACGTTGCTCTTTCTGGCTGAGCAGGCGTTTCTGCTGCTGGGGGAGGAGCTCCCTGCATAATGCAGACACAGGATGTTCAGTTCAAAGAGAGAGGAGGCCAAAGGGCAGAGAAGTGGCTCCATCTTTATATTGCTCTTGTCTCGTCATAAAACATGGATTTTGTTTTGCAGTCTGTAGGTTAAGCCCTGCAGTCTATGGTGTTCTGTTATGGCAGGCTAAGACCAAAACAGATGAGACAGCTGTGGCAATTGTCTGATAGACGCTGAGTCTGAGAGCTGCAGAACCTTGAATTTGCAATGCCTGGAGGTTAAACACTGGCTTTGAGTTTGAGTGCAAAATATCTGAAAGAGAGCTTCTGGGGTTGTAGACCTGTCTACACTGCTGGTAACACTTCCGGGAGAAGAGAGAATGACTCTAACGGACATTTCTGATCCCTGATATTAGATCTGAAGGTGGGTGACTGACTATGGAGTCAGACTCTCAGCTGTTGCTGTTCCGTCGCTCAGTCATGTTCAACTCTTTGCAACCCCAGGGACTGCAGCACGCCAGTGTTCTTCACCATCTCCCTGAGCTTGCTCAAGCTCATGTCCTTCGAGTTGGTGATGCCATCCAACCGTCTCATTCTTTGTCGTCCCCTTCTCCTCCTGCCTTCAGTCTTTCCCAGCATCAGGGTCTTCTCTAAGGAGTCAGATCTTTGCATCAGGTGGCAAAGTACTGGAGCTTCAGCTTCAACATCAGTCCTTCCAATCTTGGTACAGGGAGTATATCGTATTTTTCATATTCTTCTAGAAAAAAAATCTGTAACATCTACTGGTTATTTTTTCTTGATATCACCTATTTTATAACGGAAACAAGAGGTCCCCTTGTTGCAGGAACTTTTATCTATTCCAGAGGCAAAACATTTAAAGTAGGCATAGTGATGTTTATGAATTACTTGTGCAAGATTTCTGTGATCTACTTGCTAGGCTGTATCATTCTCACCTGTAGGCAAATTCCTGGCCTCCAAAATAATATAAATTTCTTCAGATCCTCTGCTATGCTTTTCCTGACGGGTAGGTGATATGCACTTTTGGACTAAATAGGAAGAGATGATTTCTTTTTGTTTACACTCAAGCAGCATAAAAATAAATAGTGACTGCAACCAATTATTGCAATATCTTGGTTGTTTTCATCACTTTGGTGATTGCACTGCTTGATAACATTTGAAATGCAACAACTATTTTCAAAATATCATTTGATATATTTCAACACTTTACTGGCAGGGCATCTAACAATATCTATTTAACTTTGTAATTATATTTACTTACTTTTATAATTAAACAAGAAGATTTTAGAAAATGGGTTTAACCTTCAATTATTTAGGATGGAAAATGACAATTCCAATTACTGCATGTCAAAGTTCTGCTTATTTTTGTTTTTCTTCTTTTCATCATTTCTTAGAAGGGAAGCGCATTTCCAATTACAGCCCCTGCACTTCACTTTCCCTTTATTTATTGCAGCAGGAATATTTTTAAAGCCTCCACATTGTTAAAATTATCTTGTGCGTGTAGAACCTTGTGTCTCAAAAGTAAATGTCAATGTTCCGTGCTTCCTCCTGCTTATTGCTAGAAAATAGTGCCCCCAAACCACATTGATTAATTTGTCAAATATTACCTAAAAGTCTTGATAAGATGTTGCTATAAATCCATGCTCTTTTTATTGAACTTTGATATATGAAATATCTGAGGAAGGACTCTTGGTAAATGGACTATTCTTCACAACCTAGAAAGTCCTCATAGGCTTTTGATATTTATTCACTATCTCTGAGCTCAGAGTAAGCACCCAGTCATCCAGGGCAGTTCTGTGGGTATCTGAGTTACTTGCAAAATGAGGGATAATCACTCCTCTGGGCTGCATAATGTAGTTCCTGACCTCTCCTGCTCCAATACCACCAAACCGTCTACGACTTTGGAGTCTTCTTCCCTGGAGAGTTCTATGGACAGAAGAGCCTGACTGGCTACAGTCCATGGATTGCAAAGAGTCAGACACAACTGAGTGTCTATCACACACTCAGGGTTCACTGGTGGCTCAGACCGTGAAGAATCTGCCTGCAATATGGGAGGCCCAGGTTCCATCCTTGGGTTGGGGAGATTCCCTGGAAAAAGAGATGGCTACTCACTCCAGTATTCTTGCCTGGAGAATCCCATGGACAGAGGAGCCTGTCGGGCAACAGTGTATGGTGTCGCAAAGAGTCAGATAAGACTGAGGGACTAATATTTTGAAAAGTTAGAAAAAACAAGATTAAAAAGACCCCACAAATCCTTTCTCACTGCTCTGGTCACAGTGGGCTTGGCCATGTTGGATCCAATGTAAACAATAATTATCCAAGAACAATGATATGTGTCACCTACAGTCCAGAAACCTGCCAGTGAGAATGGATGCAACAGATTGAATGTTTCACGTCCTGAAGTCTGATGAGCTTAGAAATCTGAGTTTATATCACATGGTAAGAAGTACAAATCCAAGGCTGGTGAAATGCTTGAGAAAATTTGTTCGTTCACCAGTAGTTAGCATCAAGGAAATCTTCACTTTATATAATGTGTCTTGCAAGGATACTCAGAAATGCATAGCGTGTCAGACTGGCCCCTGTGTGCAGGGCAAGAAGACAGAACAAGATGCAGGACTTGCTCACGTGAACTTCTTAAAGCACAGTGACAGACAGATCAGCGGTCGTCCGAGTCCAACACGGAAATGGGAGTTAACTCCAAAGTGATACAAGGGGACATTTTGGAGCAACGGAAATAAATCATAGACTGATGGATCGTGGTGACCAAAAATCATATATGCTAGTCAGAACTTACTTCATCTTTCCCCTAAAATTGATGGGTTTTTAATATATCTATATTATACCTCAATAAAGATGATTAAGGGAAAAAAAAAATTGAAAATCAACTAGTCAACAATAGACTTACTTTTTTTCCCCCCTCAGAAATGAGAAGGAAAACACATACTACATTTTGGAAAGTGAAAGTGAAGTCGCTCAGTTGTGGCTGACTCTTTGGGACCCCATGGACTGTAGCTTATCAGGCTCCTCTGTCTATGGGATTTTCCAGGCAAGAATGCTGGAGTGGATTGCCATTTCCTTCTCCAGGGGATCTTCCCGACATTTTGGAACCTCCTACCAATTTACCTTGCATATATTTCTTATTAGGAGAAAACTACACTTAAAAATTAGGAAAATGCAGGAATATAAGGAAATGCAAAATTTTATGTGAGTGGCTGAAAATGGGTTATGGCATGAATGTGGGCACTTTCATGATTGGGAATTTGTATTATTTCTCAAAGAAAAGGTAAGAGCCTCTCCCCAGATCTGTCCAGGAGGGGAACGTGAAGCCCACTCATGATGCCAATGACGTTTGATCTAGGTGACGGGTGCTTTTGCTTCTCAAGCTGAAGAGGACCAGAAATGTGATTCTTAGGACAGCTCTTAATGATAATTAGAGTTTTCCCTGGTGTCTCAGCTGGTAAAGTATCCAGCTACAATGCAGGAGACCCTGGTTCAATCCCTGAGTAGGGAAGATACTCTGAAAAAGGAATGGGCTACTCACTCTACTATTCTTGAGAGACCCTGGTTCGATTCCTGGGTTCAGAAGATCCACTGGAGAAGGAATAGACTACCCATGCCAGTATTCTTGGGATTCCCTAATGGCTCAATAGGTAAAGAATCCACCTGCAACGCAGGAGACCTAGGTTCGAACCCTGGGTTGGGAAGATCTTCTGGAACCCCACTCCGGTGTTCTTGCCTGGAGAATCCCATGGACAGAGGAGCCTGGTGGGCTACGGTCCATGGGGTCGCAAACAGTCAATCAACAGTGTATACACGTCAATGCCAGCCTCCCAATGCCTCCCACTCCCTCCTTGGTCACCCATACATTTGTTCTCTATGTCTGTGTCTCTGTTTCCACTTTGTAAGTGAATATTTATTTTGGTCATAGACAGTGTGAGTTGCAACCCAGTGCTCTCTAATTCTAATGGTGTTTTTCCTGCAGAAAAGATGAATAAAGAGCTCTTAACCATCAACACTAGATTTTTACAAGATGTCACAGGAAGCTCTGTTTTTGACTCAATGACAACCCTTTAGCAAATGGTAATAGCCCCTAAGCTCTAAGGCTACCAGAATTTGAGTTGGCTCGAAACAAAACAAAAATGTGTATTTCACGGCCCCCCTTGGCCTTACCACACACCTAGGGTTAAAGTGGACCTGGAAATGCTTACCCTGCAGGTCTCTGAATTTCCGCGTTTATGTTGACTTACAACCTGCAACCTTCAACAATCAATAGTATGTTTGTTTTCATATGTTTCTGCCATACGATTGAAACAACTAAGTGTTTATCCTCTCTGAAATCATATACCTGTGACTTTATGTCAGGAAAAAGCAGCTAATTCAAGCAGGACAAAGGCACTGTTTCCACATCAAGGTATTAAGAAGGGAGAGTCATAGACTAATAGCAAAGCCTTGGGAGATGCAGACATTCATTTATTGTTTGGAGAAGTCTTAATTGACGGGTCTGCCAACACTGAGACTTCTTTGAAGGTCATAAACAACAAGAAAATATTCTAGAAAGCAATAATCCACCGGCTTCCTAATGTAACACAAAATTGTCCCGACTGAAGTGGCATGTCATCAAAAATCATTTCTAATTATTTTAAGTAATATTTAGATCAATTCATCTTAATCTCATTAGCTTTCATGTTTATGTCTGAATTAGATTACTTTCATGTTTGTTTAAGCTCTTTTGCTTTTTAAAGCGTCTCTTTCAAAGACAAATTGAGCTTGGTTAAAATAGGCAATGGCTTCCAGGGTTCAACCTTTGCAGGTGCCAGACCCCAGCCAGGACTTCCTACTTTTTCCTAAAGGAGGAGCTGTCCCCGCAAGTGGCTGAGGCCCACAGGAGCCTCTCTGCCCAAGCCCAAGCCCCTTAAATGAAGACACCTCCCATAAAGATAAAGGGAGTGTGACTACAAGTCCCATGACTGCTGAGAGGACTTTGTCTAAAGGTCTTTTATTGGGGGAATAATAGCGTATCCCTTTCAACTTAAGCACTCACCCTCAAATGTTCCTACTGTGCAGAAACATGCTCAGATGTTAAAGAATCTGCCTGAAATGCAGACCAGTTTCTAACCCTGGGCTGGGAAGATCCCCTGGAGAAAGGAATGGCTACCCACTCCAGTATTCTTGCCTGGAGAATTCCGTGGACAAGGGAGCTTGGCAGGCTACAGCCCATGGGATAGCAAAGAGTTGGACGCGACTGAGCAACTAACACTTTCACATTTTTTTTTCCACTTTCACATGAAATTAACGTTTAAACGGTGAGAGTGTGGACAGTATAACTTAACACTAGTGCTTTAAAGAATAAGGATTTTTAGGAATGTGCTATTATCCGGCTCATTTTCTGCTATTTTACATTTTTTCAAATTTATTTACAAATTAAAAATACCTCCAAGTTAGACTTGAACGTTAACTGGATTTCTATTATAAAGGCACCCTAAAATCACAGAGAGAAAAGAATGTATTCATCATCTTATTTTCTTTTTTATTTTATTTTGAACAGAATTTCAGTTGTATTGTGAACAGAATGAGTGGGTTGGCATTAGGGGTTATACAACAACTGAACAATGCTAAACAAAATAAATAGAAGAGTTGTCAAACCTTAACTGCAGAAGTTGGTGATACACCCCAGTCCACACTGGAGGTGAGGATGGAGAAAGTGTATGAACGTGCTGTACTGTAGGAAGCTTCTTTATGTTGCCACTAAGAATGTGTGTGTGAGGCTAGGGTTGTTTTGATTTTTGTTGTTTGTGTGTTTTTGGAAATCTGACTAGAGCTGAGAATTCCCCGGCAGGATAAACAAGCACTGTCCTTTGGGGGCCCCTTGTCTCTGCAGTTGCCTGGGTGTGGTGGTGCCCTGCCCAAACCCCCAGAACACGCTCAAGACAACAGCGCAGCTGAAGAGGGAGGCTGTCAGGGGCCCGGCAGTGGCCAGCAGCAAGGCCCAGGGCCTGATGCCTTTCCTGCTCTGTCCCAGGAGCTGGAGGTGGTGGTAGCTTGGTTTCTGGGTCTACTGAAAACTCCTGGAGCTGAAGTGCACACTGGCCTTGGCGTGGGCCCTCCTGTCTACTGGAGTTAGGTCTCTCCTGAATAAAGTGCCACTTACAGCCCTGCAAGGGCCCCACCCCGGGGCCAAGGTGGGTACACTCTGATGTCAGAGCCAGAATCACAGAGAGCGGGGCACAGGCTGATGCCGTCAGCATCAGCACCTTCTCCTCCCTGTCCTGTCCTTCACCGCTTGCTCAGAGGGCCATTCCATGTCCACCAGTAATTGAAATGGTTTCAGTTATAACAATGGTACACTCCTTGAGTTTCCACCCAGGTGAACAAAAGGCAGAATTCAATATGACTGACACTGAGGCCAAATGTATTAGGATGGTCCTTTAGAAAAACTCTCTGCAGCGTCTTATTCCCAGGCTCACTATGGACAATTTAAGAGATTACAGCTACTTGTCCTCACAGTGTGTGTTCTTGGTTCATTTTTGTTTCCTTTAAAGAGTGCATTTTCTTTTACGATATGTAGCTCTTTGACTGGCTTCCGTTCTGAAAGGTAAGCAACATAAATCACTTGCCAACTCTTCAAGAAAAGATGCGTTCCTATCTAAAAATGCATATCCCATATTTCCAGTCTCTTAAAATAAAAAAAAAAAACCTTCCAAGGGAAATTACCCTGTGTAGAGCAATTTCATGTCATGTAACTATGTGGTGACATGATGCTTTGAGAATCAGACCAATTTTAGGGATGTCTTTCTCACTGAAAGTGGAGAGGATACCATCTCAATGCCAGGGTCCTTCCAGGTGGCTTCCGGAGGGACAGAGACAGGACAGCAAAGGGAGCTACAGCCAAGCGTGTCCATCTGAATCGCCATTCAGGTTGCTTGTCACCTCGAGAAGGTGACGGCCATGCCCTGGGGCTCTGGGAGCAGTGGCTGCATTTCATAATTGTGCTAATCTCTTCTCCACCCGTCACTGCTACCGATTATGACTTTTTGAGGTGAGGAGACCTTGGGTTTTGCCTCAAGCTGGTCATTAAGTGTTGCTAACGATAGCTTTCCTGAGGAAATTGAAAATAACAGGATGGGATTTCGTATAAATACGATGTGTCAGAAGCTGGCCCCACCAAGTGTCATCGTTGAGATGGCATAACCTGTATTGCAGGAGAAGGTTTGCCCTATTTTCAAACAGAGTAGAAAGGACTGATGTCCAGACACATGCTTCCCCCTGCCATTCTTGATCAAGGGCCCTCTAGCGAGGAGGGCGACTGCAACTGGTGCTGGTCTGGGGCCCGTGCTGCCTGATGAAGCTGTACCTTCTCTCCTTTGCTCAGGCCACGTGTCAGGATTAAAGGTCTTCTCTTTGGAATTCAGCCCCTTCCCATGGAGGCTCAGGCTCAATTAGCAAGTGGATAAGAATGAGAAAGGTGTCACTTCCCAGGTGGCATAGTGGTAAAGAACCTGCTGCCAACGCAGGGCACTTAAGAGATGCAAATTTGATTCCTGGGTCAGGAAGATCCCCTGGAAGAGGGCACAGCAAACCCTCTAGTATTCTTGCTGGAGAATCCCATGGACAGAGGCGCCGACAGCACAGTCCACGGGCATGCAAAGAGTCAGACACTACTGAAGTGACTTACACAAGAATGAGAAATAGAGGGGGAAAAGGAGTGAGAAACAGAGACTGGGGAGAGGTGGTGTTCAAAATAAGTCCTCTGGGATTCTGGTTGAGCACCTCTGCTTCTGAGTAGAAGACTACAGGTGCTTTCTTTAAGAATTATGATTTAAAAAGAATCTGTATAGGCAGGGAAAAACATTATCTTGAGCCTCTTTTCTTTCTTTAAAAATTTTGAAGAAATTTATTTTTCTTTCTTTTAAAATTTTGTTGGAATATAGTTGATTTATAATAATGTGTTAGTTTCAGGTATACAACAAAGTGATTCAGCTGTATATATACATATATTCACCCTAAGCCTTATTTTGGGCTTCCCTGGGGGCTCAGACAGTAAAGAATCCACCTGTGATGTGGGAAACCCGGGTTTGACCCCTGGGTCGGGAAGATCCCCTGGAGAAGGAAATGGCAACCCACTCCAGTATTCTTGCCTGGAAAATCCCCATGGACAGAGGAGCCTGATGGCTTACAGTCCATGTGGTCACAAAGAGCTGGACATGACTGAGTGACTAAGCACAGGCCTTATTTAGTTATCACTCTCTCACAAAACCTCATGTGATGCTCAAACAAGGCAGAGACGTGCAGGAACCAGGCAACAGGCAGTTCTGGGAGGGGGAGCTGAGGATCTCAATGACAGCCCCTTGTTTGCTTGCAAGAGTTTCCATCATCTGAGGTCTCATCTTTCACTAGAATGCACAATTATCTGTAGCAACACGTGTACACAGATGACATTTGTGACCTTGTGCAAGTCACACAGGCTCTCTGAGTATCAGTTTCCTGATTATCAATACGTAACACTAGGAAATTATAGTTCCTTTACAAGGATCTGCTTGTAAAGTCAAATGTGTGTGTGTGTGTTAGTCACTCAGTTGTGTCCGACTCTTTGTGACCCCCATGGATTGTAGCCCACCAGGCTCCTCTGTCCATGAAATCCTCCAGGCAAGAATATTGGAGTGGATGACTAGTCCCTTCACCAGGGGATCTTCCCGATCCAAGGATATAACCCAGGTCTCCCGCACTTCAGGCAGCTTCTTTACCATCTGAGCCACCAGGGAGGCCCTGAAGTAATAACTATACAAAAATCAAACCTAGTGCTCAGCTCATGGTAACCTACCCAGTTAGGTTAGTTAAACAGGATTCAGTCCATTCCAGTTTCATTAAAGTATTTGAAGTATTAAGGTAGAATTTGTTCATTCATTTAAACATTTTTAAACTTTAATAAGTGTGCTTGCTCTTTTGAGGTCTAAGTTTCAACAAGTTGGTGTCATGTGACTACATGCATTTCTAAGTATGAAGCAGTCCCTGTCACACCCGGACCCCAGTCTCCAAGGTGTAGAAAGAGTCAGCATGTTCTGGCCACCCCCTCACCCCCTCTTTGAGGGCACGTCTGGGTTTACCTGCCTCTGCGATAGCAGCTTCAGGTCAGGGCCACCCTGCCCCTGGAGGAATGCTCCCTGCTTTCTGACAGTTCCTTCTCGTTTCATTTACTTATCTATGTTTACAGCAGCACTGCCTTTGTGATTGGGAATACTGAAAGCATTGGTGATGCTTGTATATTTACTTTCACAAGAGGTATTTTGTAAATTGAATCAACTATTTGACTGCGTCATCCCAACCAAGAAACACCTCAGAGTCCCATCTTTCTAACAGAGTTAGCTGCTACTGAGCTAATCTGCCTCTGCCTGGAACCTCATAGTGTGGCCTTATTTGAAAATGTGATCAAGTTAAGATGAAGTCATGTTAGATTGGAAAAACTGAGAGTGAAAATGTGGTCACTCAGTCGTGTCTGACTCTATGCAACCCCATGGACCACAGCTCACATGGCTCCTATGTCCGTGGGATTCTCTAGGCAGAATGCTGGTATGGGTTCCCATCCTCCCTTCTCTAGGGGATCTTCCTGACCCAGGGGTCAAACCTGCATCTCCCACACTGCAGGAAGATTCCTTACTGTCTCAGCCACCAAGGTCAGCCGTAAATCTGATGGTGGTGTCCTGGGGAAGAGGAGAGGACCCAGACAGATAATCCCAGAGACACAGAGGGGTGATAGGTCATGCAAAAACAGATGTAGAGATGGGTAAGATGCAGCCACAAGCCTGGGATGCCCCAGAGCCTGCAGAGCCTGGTAGAGGCCAGACAAGATGCTTCCTTAGACCCTTTGGAGGGACTGGGGTCCTGCTGATACCTTGATGTCAGGTTTCTGGCCTCCAGACTGTGAGATGATAACAACTTTCTGTTACTTTCAGCTCTTCTGTTTGCAGCCAGGAGCTAACACTGCCTCCAACTTCCATTCCCTACTGCAGAGCCCTGCGACTTGAGGGGATGGGCTTTATCTGGCAGTTATGGCTCCTGTGTGCAAGCCCCTCCCTGTCACCCTCCCACAATAGGAGCAACATTTCTCAGCCTCAAACTACATGGATAAAAAAGAGCAATTAAAAAATGGGTATATTAATGTAACATTCTACTAATAAATACACAATACTCTATTAATAGATGCATTTATATGCACTACTATGGTAATATGAACTCTCTGAAAATCATTTTTATGTTAAAAGAGATGGCAAAACATCTTTGATGATTTCTGCAAGTAATTCAGTAAGCATTTAATTTTCACTATTTTTGCTATTTTTGAAATGTTTCATGTGAATTTGATATCAAAGTATTTTTAAAGTAAAAAAAAATGAGGTTGCTATTAGAAAAGACATGAGAAATGCCAGCTAAAAGTACAATTACAAATTCATTTTTAATTTGGAGGGGGCAGTATCTTCATTCTGTCTCTGGGCTGAAGCTTAGTGTCTTCCCAAAATTCGGATGTTGAAACTTAAAATCCGTGTGATGGTGTTTGGAAGTGGGGCCATTAGGAGGTGATTAGTACCATGAGGACGGAGCCATCATGATGGTACTGGTGCCCCAGAGACCGCAGAGCGCTCCCTTGCCCCCTGGGCCCTGTGAGGACATGGCGAGAAGACAGCCGCCAGTGAACCGGAAGCGGCTTTCTCACCAGACACCTAACCTGCCAGCTCCTTGATCTTGGACTTTCCATTTCTGAAAGTGTGAGAAATAAAAGGTCTGCTGTTTGTAAGCCAACATGTCTAGGGGATTCTGTTACAGCAGCTCAAATGGACTTGGATGGTCGGTAAATCAAGCTCAAAGGTCAAAATGGAAACTTGGTCAAAAGCTCTGCGTCATCCACTCGGGCCAGATGGATGGCCACGCCCCCCGCAGTGCCTCCAGCCTGACGCCCACGTGAGCGCACACGGGAGGGTCCCGGCCAGGGCAAGGGCGCGGCGGAGGGAGGCGCTGCAGGCGGGCGAGAACCGGCGCCTGTTTGACAACACGCCCCTCCTCCTGTGTCTGGCTCCTCTCAGTGTGGGTCCTTCTCTTCCCGGGTCTTTCCCCCCAGGCCACCTGACTTTGACTCGTCTGAGCCTGCCCTGTCCACCTCCCTTCCTAGCTCCAGCTGAGGATGGAGGCTTCATGCACAAGGTCAGGTACCAGAACAACGGGGCAGCCCCGCTGGAGCCCGTCCAGGCCGCGTCTTAGAAAGCCCAGTTCTCCCAAAGAAACGGTGCGAGAGCCCCACTATGGGCAAACACTGGGGGTTCAGAGGGGAATTCCATCCCCTTTTCTGTGATCCTTGTATGTAAACAATAAATGAACAAGAAAAGAGTTTTTAAAAGCACTATTATTTTCTCATCTCAACAATATATTGATTTTGTGCTTTCTCTTCCAGCCTGTGCCCACACATATGCAGATACACTGCGAAAGTGTAATCAGAGTACATCCATTTCTGCATTCTGCATTTTTTTACTTAACAGGAGCATTGTTCTCCAGGGCTATGTAATTTTGTACACATATTTTTAAATGACTGTAATATTTCTTCCAATGAGTGTATTGGAATTCATCCTTTTCTCTACTCATAGACATTTAAATAGCTTTTCTTCAAATACTTAATAAGCTTGCTTTATATGGTCCTTTTGGGTCTAGACTATGAAAAACTAAGTATACACCTTTAAAACTGATTTGGAATGCAACGATTTACAGTTTCTGTTATTCGTTCTAGTGAAAATAGGGCAAGGCACACGTTCACACCTGTGGGGTTGACACATCTGTTGGTATGTGGGGGACCTCTTCCTGAGCACACATCCCTCAGAGTGAGGTTTCTAAAGTTAAGGGGTCCAGCCCTCCTTTTGTCTTCTCAAGTGCTGTTCCAGGGTCTACAAGTCTTCCCCACCAATATTCAGGGACAATGGGGTGCACAGTGAGTGGTCTTTCTGTGCTTTTAAAATACTCCTTTCTTAGGAAAATAGGAAGTTAATTATCACACAAGTAACACTTAGCTTAAATACTATCTCAGTTTCCTTGGCATCGTGCCATACCGTATTCCACCCTACATTCTGTAAGAAATAGCATCTCAGAGAAATGAGTGAGAGTCTCAAAATGCTGTAGCTTCTTGGCAATGGAACAGAATTATCCCAAGTCCTTGTTGGCAATGGAAAGGAACTCACACCACAGTTTCCTGAACCAGGGGACACTTTCTGGAGGGTCCATGCATGCCTGAAACAGCTACTGCTGCTGGAATGGAACCAGACCAGCTGTTTTCCCAAAGGTCCAGTCATTTACTGATAATACATTGTTCTACTAGAGTAAAGCACTTCATTTTTTTCTCTTATCAAAGAGAATCCATTCAGTTATTCATGTAGCAAACATTTAGCACCTCCAAGGTGCTGGGTATAGTTCTGGGAACAAAAGATGCAGAGCCAATTCAACCATCCAAGGCTCTGTTTTCAGGAGCTTCATCAAGGGAGGAGACAGGATGATAAGCAAGCATACGGTTGAAAGGAAGAACAAGGAAAAGAAAGGAAAGAAGGAAGGAAAGAAGAAGAGAGGGAGGGAAAAAGAAGGGAGAAATCAAGGAAGAAAGCAGGGAAGGAAAGAAGCAAGAGAAATAAAGGAAGGAGGGAAGGAAGGAAAGAGGAAGGAATGAACCACTAGCTAAGTCAAAGCCATGCCAGGCAGTGATGCGATTCTGAACAAGATTGCTGCTTTGCAGATGTGTCAAGAAAAGACTCCTCAGTGAGGTGCATGTAGGCAGAGTTTGGAGTGGAGTGAACAGAACGCTGCCTAAGAACAGTGGGAGTGGAAGCTCAGCCAGGAAGGAGAACAGTAGAGATGGAAGAGATGGGTCGGAGGTCAGGTGCATAAAGGAGGGGTACTGAGGTCAGAGAATCCAACCAGCAGGTGGGATGATGCAGGGCCACTGGGGCTGGGGAAAGGAGTGTCATTTTTTTTTTCTAAAGAGGTAGGAAACCTTTGGAGAATTTTCAGCCACAAGCAGCAGCATCTGAACTGTGGTACACGTGTGTGTGCACTAGCATGTCCATTATGACCCATGAAAGCAGGGAGAGCTCGCCTGGAGGGCTACTTACTTCTTTCCTGCTCAAGCTCGTACACCCTTGTCTCTGCCTTTCTTCTCTTGAAACATAGAATCCCATAGACGGGATTCTAGAATCCAGTCCATAAATAGTTTGCGTTTGTTCAAATGATGATACAATGGTGGAAACAGTTGTGGAAAATATTTTGACTTTTCTTTAGAGCCAAGCACATCACAGTAGTGTGTCTGAGAAGAGGATTGACGGTCTGTGGAATCACACTGGAGCATCTAAACTGGCTTTTTCCCAGGGGAGCAAGAAGCACAGCGGACCTAGAGGAGGGAAAGCTACATGCTCGTGGCTGATCCAGAGGAGGAGCAGAAGATTGAAGTGATCAGTGTAGTCTTTCTGAAAACCTGGATGCGGTACGGTTGGTTGGCAGAACCTAAAGAAGATTTGATCTCGAAATTGCCTTTCATGTACCTTCTCTGTTGCCCACTGCTATCACAGGTATGGTTAGAGGGGACAAAGAGTTTCAGGCTGATTATTAATGATGTTGAATGGAACTGAGTAGCAAGAGGACAAAATGTGTGGATGACACACGATGGTTAGGTTGGTGGAGACCAGAGAGAATGGCTGAGCACCTTAGATGGACCGAACAAAACTCAGTAACTGTGCAACATGATGGCGGATGGACTCTACCGCAGATAAGCGGAGACTTACTGGAAAGAACAACTTAAAGAACTTCTCTATCCTGAAGGGCTTTGAATTAGCTGTAGCCTCCTGAGAATAAGGTCTGAAAACGCTTCTGGCTCACAGAAACATCTGCTTGTGTAGAGCACCAGTCAGGAAGAATGAATGCCACGTCAGGCTGTGTGAAGAGGGTATAAAAAAATGCAACAACAGTATAAAGTCATCAAAGCAAAGACTTTTCTATAATTTTTTGTAAAGCCCAAGAAAAGAAAACATTAAAAAGGAGAGGAGACTGATGATGAACAACATTAGTTGTTGTTCAGTGGCTAAGTCGTGTCCAACTCTTTGAGACCCCATGGACTGCAGCATGCCAGGCTCCTCTGTCCTTCACCACCTCCGGGAGTTTGCTCAGATTCATGCCCGTGAGGGTCAGTGGGCTATGCACATGCTGAACGGCCACGCAGAGGATAGAGGAATAAGCAGAAGAGTTTTCTCCTTTCACTTCCTACAAACGGATAATACAATGCAGGGCGTGCAGAATGGTGATTGCCAGCTTGAGTCACCCTCATTCAGGAAATAAATGCAGGGAACTGCACATGCCTGTGAAATCCCAGGTAAGAGATACTTCAGACCAAAGACTGTGAGAATTTCCTTCTAAGGAAACTGGCTTAGTTTCTGCAGGTGGTGAGCCGCCCAAGTGGGAACCAAGTATCCACGAAGGAGTCTCAAGGGTTTTCCACCAACACAGCTGGCCTCATGCAGAAGCCATGGACAATTTCACTTCATGTTCATGCTCCCTCTGCAAGCCGAACTGCCCCGTCCTGAATGTGTCTCCACCATATCTGCATGACGCACTTCATTCCGTAGCCACTCCAAGCAAGGCTAGCTCTAACTAACTAGAAATATTGAAAAGTTAGTGTCCTTGCGTCATCAGTTTCCATGTTTGTTGGGAAGACCCCAAGGATTGTATACACGCGTGAATGGCTGTTCGGATTCTCCTTTTACGGTACCATCTCAGCTTTCGTTCAGAGATATGAACCCTCCAAGGAGGGCCGACAAGGGAGCTATCAACACAGCAGTTCCATCTCGACCTTACTATAAATAAACCCTCTCCTTTGAAACAAATTAGAAGTGCGGTCAAAGGTGACTTGTTGACTGCTCTTTACTGAAATGAAACTTCACTGAATTCCATGCCAGGTCTCAGTTTGGGAGAAGCAGCCTCAGTCAGACAGTGCATGTAAAACCAGGCCCCTCCCATCCAGGCAGGCCGAGCAACGCCTTGCTGGATGACCGTGCTGTCCAGTTAGGTTCAGTTCAGTTCAGTTTTCTCGCTCTGTTGTGTCAGACTCTTTGTGACCCCATAGACTGCAGCACGCCAGGCTTCCTTGTCCCTCACCAACTCCCGGAGTTTACTCAAACTCATGTCCATTGAGTCGGTGATGCCATCCAACCATCTCATCCTCTGTCATCCCCTTCTCTTCCTGCCTTCAGTCTTTCCCAGCATCAGGGTCTTTTCCAGTGAGTCAGTTCTTTGCATCAGGTGGCCAAAGTATTGGCGCTTCAGCTTCAGTATCAGTCCTTCCAATCCGAGGGTCCCCGTTCCAGCCTTGAATCCCAGTTAAACTTGCCCTGCAGATCCCGCCCTTCATCATCTTTACACTCCTTCAGGTCTGATCATTTGTATTAGCTGCTGATGCAGGGGAACCTGGGGGGCTGCAGCGCAGAGGGTAACAAGGAGCTGGACACGGCTGAAGTGACTTAGCGCGCACACGTGCTGACGCTTTGTCATTTACTTCTGCGGTGGATTGCACTACGGCCCCCACGCTCCTCCCCTCCCACTGTCCAGGGCGCTGTGCAGCGTCCTCTGACTACGGTCCCTGGTTCAGCCGGCCATTCCTGAACCTAACTTGGGCTCTAAAATCACTGCAGATGGTGACTGCAGCCATGAAATTGAAAGATGTTTGCTCCTTGGAAGGAGTGACTTTGGAGTCCAAGAGAAGAAAATCGGTCACTACGTCCACTTCTCCCCTTCTGAAGATTTGCCATGTAGTGATGGGAGTGGATGCCATGATCTTAGTTTTTCAATGGGTGAGTTTTAAGCCAGACTTTTATGGAGCATCATGGAATAGATGTACCCGAGCGTGCCTACTAATTCAGTGAGGCCAAGAGACAGGCAGAACAGACAAAGCAGCCAGGTCCAGCTGGGATTAGTGAGTCCCTTCTGGATACACATCTGTAGGTGAATCCAGCCAAGACCAGCCAAGACCAGCCAATTCCCAGGATTATCACGTGAGCCTAAGCCCAGATATGACCAGAAAGACTGCCCACTGAGACTAGCACGCATCCCTGATCCCTTTTGCTCATGGGCTTGTAACTCATAGCTAGTTTTTTGTTTTTTTTTTTTTTTTTTAAAGTACAGAACCTTGGAGGAGGCTTGTTATACAGCCAGAGCTGACTAGTGTGCTGATTTATTTTTTGTCTTTCTCTTTCTTCTCTAGAGGAAGAGAAAGTAGAATTTCTTTTCTGCTTTCTTTACTTCTTTCTCCCACTAACACCTAGAGAAATGCCTGGCCCTTAGTAAGGACTCAGAAAATATTTTTTGAACAACAGCATCAATCAATCACAAAATTAGATTTGGCCGTCAGATAGCTCAGAGCTTACACTTCATTGTGTTCACGGCTTGGAGCAGGAGTTGGAAGACTTTTTCATGAAAGCCAGATAATATACATCTTAGGCTTTGCAGCCTTAGATTCTTCTTTTATTTCTTTACAACATTTAAAGATGTAAAAATCACTCTTCATCCTAGAGGCGTAGGAAAACAAGGTGCACTTTGCAGTCCCTGCCTACAGAACATTCCTTCTTGTGGATATCTTGGCACCACAGGTCAGATGGCTCTGGTGCACCCAATCTGTGATCGGAGCCCTCTCTCTTGGAACTCATCATTAGATTAATTAAATTAAATTCATAGACAAGGTGGAGGGAGTGACTTCTCCACTTGTACTGAGATTCCTTTCCAGTTGCATCCCAGGAAGAGGGATATTCTTGAGCAGCTTTGTTACTTTAGCTCATGGATGTGAACCATGGGAAACTCTTATATTTCCATCTCTTCAAGACCACTGTTTTTGGCCCATTGCAAAATCAAGATACCCTGGTTATGCAAATTACGAGTCCTTTGCACTTATTTTACAATTCCCATTGTTTCTTATGGTGGCTGTGGTGTTTTGTGGTTTCTTTTCTCTCATTTATTTATTATTATTATTATTTTTTGCTTTGCCTTTCTTTTCGGAAGAGGAGAGATGTACGCTAGACTTTTAAAACATGGTATTTCCAAATTAAGATGTTAATCAAACTGTTTATACACTTCCCAGTTTTAAAAATGAATCCCAGAATGTTATTCTGCCACAAGGAACTAGTCACTGAAAAATAGCAACTTATATTTATTTTTTCACTTACTTGTCTATTTATGTTAAATGAATTCCACCTGTTATAGACAGAGAGAGACTCACAGACGGACACACTGCTCTTACAAAACCCACACATGGGGGTTTACCCTTTGCACATGTGGAGCACCCCTGTGGCAAGGCCAGTTCTCTCACTATTATTCATCAAGGCTAGCAGTTGCCACCCTGTAGAGTCATCACTTACCAAAATGTTTTTCCGCTGGAGTAAAACTACAGGATGTCAGGTCTTCCCTAAAACCTAGAATCATCCTTGATAAAGCATTAGATACTCAATAGAAATCTGTTCAATTAATTTAATATCAAAAACTCAATTTTCCTGAAAAGATTGTTGTATCAGAAGACTTTATGTTTTCATTATTTTCTGATTTTCTTAGGTGAGTAGGAGCTAGACCGAGACTTGTTTACATTGATTATTGGAGTATAGCTGCTTTACAGTGTTGTGCTAGTTTCTGCTGTGCCACACGGTGAATCCGCCATGCCTGTCAATCAGCGGTACGTGTACACACATATCACCCCATTTTGGGGTTTCCTCCCCATTTAGGTCACCGCAGAGCATTCAGTAGAGTTCCCCGTGCGATAGAGTAAGTCAGTCCTTGTTAGTGACCAAGCTTTCATACTGATAGTTGGGAGGAAGCGGCTGCGCCCCTGGAGCCAGACACTCCCTGTGCCTTGTCTCCTTCCGTCCCACACCCGGCATGGTCTCTGCTCCTGGTCCATCCTCAGCCCTGCCCACCCCACCCTGGCTCACTGGGTCCAGTTCCCTCCGGCCTCCTTTGCCTCTGGCTTCTGGGCGCTGGCTGAACGCTGCAGGGAAGGAGGAGGCCACAAGCCAGAGTGCTTCTTCCCTCTCCGTTTGCATCAGGAAGAGTCTTCCAACCCTGGTGTCATCCTTGCTGGTCACGCTGCCTCTGGGCAGCCCCCATCACAGCCAGAGCTCTGTCGTCCACTTTCGGTGTGCAGAACCCCCTCACCCATCCGTCCCCCAGCCCAGGGGAAGCAAAGCACCCTGCCACAGCTAATCTCTGGATTAGCTCAGAATCTCTTATGTGGCTTCTCTGTTGTTTTCATCACCTGGAAACAAATTCCCTGCTTTAATTTCCCTCTTCCCTAAAATGGCCTCACATTCTGGTTGGACACTGACTAATATAAATCCGTCGCCTGACTGCTGCTAAGTTGCTTCAGTCACATCCAACTCTTTGTTACCCTCTGTACTGCAGCTCATCAGGATCCTCTGCCCGAGGGCTTCTCCAGACAAGAATACTGGAGTGGGTTGTCATGCCCTCCTCCAAGGGATCTTCCTGGATGGAACCCCTGTCTCTGCATCTCCCGCGTCGGCAGGTGGGTTCTTTCCCACAGATTAGTCTCTGTCTGAACCAGAGGAAGCTAAATTACATCTGCAGCTCCCTGTCTGCTGAGTGGTAGAGCCAGTGCTTTGACTCAGGGCTGTCTCTGGGATTGGTTTTCCACCAGGGTTGATTGGCAGAGAGCTACAAGTGATAATCTGGGTCTATACTGGGTTTTGCTAGTGTCAGTTCTGAGTGTTCCTTACAATTTAACTGCCAACATGTGACCATGCTCTGGTGCCTGGAGCTGTAGACAGGAGACTGGGTGTTCTACGCTTGCTTCTTGGGGTCTGGCAGTGATGGTTCTAAACCGGCGTTGGATGGTTCAGTGGACTGACATTGACCTTCAAGAGGCAAACCACACCCAGTGACAAGGACTGTAATAAATATCAGTGACTAACGTTGCATCAAGCTGAGCAGGACAGGACCTGGAAAGACAACAATATGAAAGAAACATCTCCGGAAAGCACTTGGAGTGTGCAATACCTAATCAGAATCATCGTGAAGAGTAGGTGTTTCCAGCTACTGATAATAACAGCAATATTTTCCATCATACTGAAGTCCATAACCATGCTATCAACTTTTTTTTTTGAGAATTTCAAATTGAGTCATTATCTTAAAAAAAAAAATTCCTTATATAGCTTGCACCTGGCAACTCCTTCGGAATATTTACTGTTTTGTCGGAATAAGAGAGCTAGTGCCGAAGGTCTCAGCATTTCACCTCTGAGGCCTCTGGGCCGTGTCGGAGTAAAAGCAATCAATATTGGTTAATAAGCCAGATCAGTGTTATTAGTATTCTTTACAGCCTTGGCATACTTCATTTTATGTACAGATTGCCTATGAAAACTTGGGCTTATATCTTGTCTAGACAATGCCTTACACGGCCATTCAAATTAATAATGTGCCAGAATTATCTTATGCTTAATGCAGCTGGCTCTATATTGACTCTGGAAATTAAATTTACTCCACAATGGTATTGACAGCTGGGTCTCTGGCATATTTAATGGATCTGAATGAAGATGGGGCTGTATCTTGTGCCTTCAAGCAAAATGTTGATAACTCATCAGTTTCATAAAAAGTGAGAAAGTGCTTTATCTACGAACACTCCGTCCCTAGATAGATGGCATCAACGGAGGAGGTGGCAGCAGTCGGCTCACCTCACGACTTTGGAAGAGAACAAAGGAGCGGATCCCAGGAAGCCTGCAAAACAAGGGCTTGCCGGGCCATTAGGTGTACAGTCCAGGCACCAGTGTTCCACAGGAGTCGCTTCAGTCCCAAGGAGAGAAACTGTGTCCCGCAAATTTGATTTGAACATAATGAGAATTCTCATAAATGTGTATGTCGTAAGTGAGGCCTGGAAAGGTGGCTCTCCATGTTTTAACTGGTTGATTTCAGGCATGCAGGGTGTTTGCGGTGTGCTCTGCCCTGTATCATTTCTCCGACTTGAGGGCATTACCTCTTAAGGGAAAATAGTGTAGACCATGAAGGGGATTCCTAGGTGTAGACAGGTTTGATTTAATGAAACCTACCTGCCAACTAACCTTAGTACCTTTCCTTGGCCTCACCTCCAGAGCTCCCCAGTGTAAAAATGAATAAAAAGGAAGGACATACAACTTGTTTAATTCCTAGAGCCTTGTTGTGTTATATAGTTAATTAAAAAAAAATAGCTCTTCCTATTTTGCACACTTGTTGTTCAGTGGCTAAGTCATGTCCAGCTCTTTGTGACCCCATGGACTGTAGCACACCAAGCTTTCCTGTCCTTTACTATCTCCCGGAGTTGGTTCAAATTCATATGCACTGAATTGATGATGCTATCTAAACATCTCTTCCTCTGCCGCCCTCTTCTCCTTTTGCCTTCAAACTTTCCTAGCATCAGGGTCTTTCCCAATTTCACTTTCACATTTTATGCATGGTCCTTTAGTTGCTAAGTCGTGTCTGACTCTTGTGACCCCATGAACTGTAGCCCACCAGGCTCCTCTGTCCTTGGGATTTTCCAGGCAAGAATACTGGAGAGGGTTTCCATTTCCTTCTCCCAGGGATCTTCCTGACCTGGGGATTGAAGCCAGGTCTCCTGCACTGCAGGCAGATTCTTTACTGACTGAGCTACCAGGGGGGTTCCATTTTATGCATAGTAATGTATATATTTCAATGCTCCTTTCTCAATTTGTCCCACCTTGACCTTCCCACCCTGTATCCAGATTCTGTTCTCTATGTCATAGATAGCAAGTGGGAACTTTCTGTATAGCACAGGGAGCTAAACGCGGTGCTCTGTGACAACCTACAGGAGTGGAATGGAGTAGGGGGTAGGGGGTGAGATGCAAGATGAGAGGGGACATATGTGTACTCAGGACTGACTCATGCTGTTGGATAGCAGAAGCCAATACCATATTGTAAATCAATCGTCCTCCAATTAAAAATAAAATTTAAAAGTAGCTCTTCCTATAGTATGTGTAAAATAGTGTACTTCTGGGTAGTTTTAGGACAAGAATTGGTTTGTATGTGAGGGTCAGGATTCTGCATGAGAGCTGATTTATGGGTGAAAGTAGCTTGCCCTTGTTCCTCCATTTCTCAAATCCAACCCCCAAAATATTTTATTGTGACATGACCATCTATGGCTAAAGTCTTTCTTCTTGTTCAATTGCAAAGGATCCTAAAATGCGTGCTGCCAAGCATTACTCTTTGGGGTGAGGATTTATCAGTTCCTTTCCCATAGGAGGTGGGACCCTAAAATGCATGCTGCCAAGCGTCACTCTTTGGGGTGAGGATTTATCAGTTCCCCTCCCACAGGATGTGGCGTTGCAGCTGCAGCCTGTAGGAACAGGCTCTGAAAGCAGAGTTTGCTGGGGTGAGGGGGTGAAGGCAGGGCAGAGGGGAATCAGCGCTGCCCAGGAGGGCAGACGTGGGTGCCAACCAGCTGTGAGGCCCATCAGAGGAGGGCCCAGAGTCAGGGTTTGTCTCTAACTGCCTGCGGATGGTGTGGTAACTGTGTGCGTTCCAGGACAAATGAGGAAGCCTGCTTCCCAAGCAGAGCATAAATAGGAGGAAAGAAGAAAGCCTGAGAGGAGCTGAGCATGACCGAGGAGCTCCCTACCATGCCACAGTCAAGGTCACTAAGGGGTCCCCTGCCCGTGTTTGGACGTGTGCGCCTCGGGCCGCCTCTCTCTCTGTAGGAGCACAGGGAGCGGTTGACGCTGTCTTTTCCGGGGTGAGGCTGCACAGCCCAGGGGGCTGGGCGTCTGTGCACCGTGGCATCATGGTATTCTGGACGTGGAGAAGCATCTTCTCTGTGATCTCATTTGATGCTTTTGACGTGGTAGGCAAGTGGCAGATGATACCCACTTTTGTAAAGTGGTGTCCGCGTTTGTAAGTTTCCATAACAAAGCTCCACAACTGGAGGGCTTAGAACAGCAGAGGTGTATCCCCTCACAGCTCTGGAGGACAGAAGGCTGAGGTCAAGCTACCAGCAGGGCTGTGCTCTCTTTGGGGTACCTTGGGCGGCCTTTTCCAGCCTGTGGTGATGGAGGGGACCCTGGCGGTCCTTGGCTTGTGGCAGTGTAACCGCAGTCTTGCCTGTGTTGTCACGTGGCCTTGCTCCTGTGTGTCTGGGTCCACTTTTCTCTCTTCTGATCAGACCCCAGGCACTAGACCAGGGTCCACTCCGATCCAGTAGGACCTCATCTTAACTTGAAGATGTCTGCAGAGGCCTGATTTCCCAAGAAGGTCTCTCTCTCTCTCTCTCTCTCTCTCTCACAGACACACACACACATACACACACATGTTCTAGGATTGAGACTTCAGAGTATTTCTGTGGAGGAAAAATGGCAACCCACTCCTGGGTATGTTCTTGCCTGGGAAATCCCATGGACAGAGGAGCCTGGTGGACTACAGTCTGTGGGGTCACAGAGTCAGACACGACTTAGTGACTAAGTGAAGAGAAGTCACTCAGTTGTGTCCGACTCTTTGCGACCCCACGGACTGTAGTCCACCAGGCTCCTCTGTCCATGGGATTTTCCAAGCAATAGTACTGGAGTGGATTGCCATTTCCTTCTCCAGGGGATCTTCCCGACCCAGGGATCAAACCCAGGTCTCCCACATTGTAGACAGATGCTTTACCGTCTAAGCCACCAGGGAAGTCCCACAGCAATATTTCTCTGGGGAAAACAATTCAGCCTTTCCTGTGATGGACAGGGAGGCCTGGCGTGCTGCGATTCATGGGGTCGCAAAGAGTCGGACACGACTGAGCAACTGAACTGACCGAACTGAACTGTGTTACCCTATGAGGCTGAGAGACATCAGAAAAGACCCGTTCACTTCCCTAACATAAACAGTTCATGCTACGCTTAATCCTCTCAAGATGGCTTTAGCTGCATCTCACAGATGCTTGTTAGGTATATCTTCATCATCATTTTCTTGAGATTTCCTGTTGATCCATGAATTATTAAGAAGTGTGTTGTTTCAAAATGAAGACTTCTTGAAAGGAGGTGATAGAAGAGGCATTTTATATATTAATGGAACATCTAATTGCCTGATACATTCTACATATCAGGCAGGTTGCAGCCAGGTTCTTAGTGATGCAAAGCCTGACAGCATTTGTGAAAACTAGTCCAGAGGGCCAAGAGTAAAGCTTCCTTGTCACAAAGGGGGCAGGTGGGTTAGAAGTGCAGAGATGTCCCTGCTGAAAGCCTGGGGGAAAACTCAAGAATCTGAGATTCCAAGTTCTCTTCTGGCTGTAAATATTCAGGAACAACAACTTCCTATATGGCTTATTTGTATAATATTTTCATAGCCTGTGGTCATTTTATACTGGTTAGTCGCCATGCCTACAGAACAGACCCTTTGAAATATGATTTAATTAAAGAGTTCCTTCCCCATTCTCTCATTATCTTGTATTTGATAAGTGTTTTGCATTTCCTTACCAGTGTAAATCATTCATTCAGCAATGAAATTCTCTGTATTGTTCCTGGGGTGGGTAAATCAGGGAACACTCTAGTAAGTTAAGAAATAAAACAGTAACATAACTCCACTTACAAAATTCAGTCAGTCTCCTGGACATCAAGAAAAGAAAACATCCTGGACAATAATGTTTTATTTTGACACAATGAGAAAGCTTTCAGCGCCAAATCAAGCAGTGATCTGACATTGCCAGTGTTTTGTTTTTCTTTTTTTTTTTAATCCCCACCCAGGGAAAAATTAGAAATAGAGAACTTTTGTAAAATAGAATCATCCATTGTTCCACCACTGTCTTTCTTCCGACAAGATTTCACTAATCATTCAAAGTAGAAGATAGATTTCTCTTACATGCATTTTTTAACACTATTTTTATTGGGAGACTTTCCAGAAACAAGATTCCGCACATGTAATGTTGGTGCTATTAATAGACAATTAAGAATATCATGGGGATCCTTGTCTTAAAGCATTCTTGCACCTTCCTTTTGTTTTTGCAATTATATACTTTGAGCGTATATAAGCAATTATACACTGTGAGCATATGAAAGTGAAAGTCGTGTCTGACTCTTTGCGACTCCATGGACTGTAGCCTTCAAGGTTCCTCTACCCATAGGATTATCAACTCTGAATATTCATTGGAAGGACTGATGCTTGGGGTGAAGCTCCAATGCTTTGGCCACCTGATTTGAAGAGCTGACTCACAGGAAAAAGACTCTGATGCTGAGAAAGATTGAAGGCAATAGGTGGATGGGGCAGCAGAGGATGAGTTGGTTAGGTAACATCACTGACTCAATGGACGTGAGTCTGAGCAAATTCTGGGAGATGGTTTAGGGCATAAGAGCCTGGTGTGCTGCAGTCCATGGGGCTGCAAAGAATTGTGGCTCAGCTGGTAAAGAATCTGCTTGCGATGCAGGAGACCTGGGTTCAATGCTTGGATAGGGAAGGTCCCCTGTAGAAGGAAAAGGCTACCCATTCCAGTATTCTGGCCTGGAGAATTCCATGGACTCTACAGTCACAAAGTGTCGGGTATGACTGAGAGACTTGCATTTTCACTTCAGTTAGTGAACGAACAACAGCAACAACAACCCTACCCTTCAGACAGTTTTATTTCTGCCATCTCAGTTTGTTTTTTATATTATATATATACATATATGGTACTGCTGCTGCTGCTAAGTTGCTCAGTCGTGTCTGACTCTGTGCAACCTCACAGATAGCAGCTTACCAGGCTCCTCTGTCCCTGGGATTGTCCAGGCAAGAGTACTGGAGTGGGGTGCCATCACCTTCTCCAATATACATATATAAATGTATATAATTATTAAATATAATGTGTGCATTGGCTCTGGAGAAGTTTAAATGAGAAAGTAGATGATTTGCTGACATAGCAGCAGCTGTTTATTTTATTAGGAAATAATCAGGATTTGCGTTCTATAAATGGCAACTATCTAATCCAGAGTTGTAGTGTGTAGCAATTTATGATAGAAATACTTTCCTTACGTGAAACTCATGCTTCAACATTCTAAATTGTTTTTTATCTGGTCCATTATCTTCATGCAGGAATGGCATATGCCATCTTAATATACTACATCTAGTCAAAGCTATGGTTTTCCAGTAGTCATGTATGGATATGAAAGTGGGACCATAACAAAGGCCGAGCACCAAAGAATGGGTGCTTTCAAATTGTGGTGCTGGAGAAGATTCTTGAGTGTCCCTTGGACAGCAAGGAGATCAAGCCAGTCAATCCTAAAGCAAATCAACCCTGAATATTCATTGGAAGGACTGATGCTCAAGCTGAAGCTTCAGTACTTTGGCCACCTGATGCGAAGAACTGACTCATGGAAAAGACCCTGAATCTGGGAAAGATTGAAGGCAGGGGGAGAAGGGGGCGACAGAGGATGAGATGGTTGGATGGCGACTCAGTGGACATGAATTGGAGCAAGCTCCAGGAGACAGTGAAGGACGGGGAAGCCTGGTGTGCTGCAGTCCATGGGTTTTCAAAGAATCAGACATGACCGAGCTACTGAGCAACACCGACATGCTGCGACAGCTGCTTTAACATGGCTTCCTGGTGAAATGTCTTCAGGCCAGGCTGAATAATATCGTGAAGGAAGCATGGACTAGGACGTCAGAAAAACTCAGTTCTAACCTTGCATATCATTTCTCCCAATTCATTTCCTTGGGCAAGTCCCAACATCTCTGAGATTCAGAGCTCTCATCTGCAAAACAATGGCAGTGCATGGGATATTCCTTGTATGAATGAGATGGGACCAAGAGTTGAAAACTGTTTAAACACTGTTAAAGGGCCAGATACACAAAAGGCATGTTGTCACTATTTGGCTTGGTGTGTTTGCATGGTTTTAACAAGGAAAGCTCAGAAGGACCAACGTTTGCCCTGTACGTGGGAACAGAGGGAGAGTGTGTAAAATCTGGCTGGAGGAGATGGGAGCTCACTGACAGCTCCCTTCAAACTCTGCTCAGAGGCGGATCAAAGTTTTCTTCTGTTGGAAACTGTGAGCATTCTCCCCTTCATCTTCAGGGGCTTTCCTGTCCCAATAGTGAGCCCTGCCCACATGAAGGGGATGCCCGCTCTGAGGTATGTTAGCATGTCTGTGCTGTTATGTCATTTACACTGACCATATGTTGGCGGTATGTACCCAGGGGTTAGTCTTAGTACAAGAGGGTTACACATCAATGGTTCTGGAAAACACATAAGTGAAGAGGCTGTTCAAAGGGCATGCCTCAGTGAGTGTGCATTCCCAGAGCTCGTCTATAAAAAGATTTTCCGCACTTGGTCTTAATTTTCTGTTGATTTCTAAGCTCTAGCAAACCACAAACAGCTCTGTGGGCTTCTCCACCAAGCTGGTTTCACAGATGTGGCTGCAGCAGTCGCAAGTCAGAATTACATGCAACAAAGGAAGAAGCTAAGAGGAACGGTGGTGTGCAGTCCAAAGCTTTACACATCAGCCTAGGAAGCCGGTTTGGAATGTCAGGGCCCTGTTAGTGATCGGAATGATCACAGATATCACAGGCTCCAGAACACCCATCACGGGAGAGATGTTGTTCTTTTGTCTCTTGCTTTTTGGTTGTTGTTGCTCTTAATACATTTCTTTGCGAAGATTTCTTAGATAGCCAATGAAAAGAAAAATAATCAATTTTTCAACAGGGCACTGTAAGTACTAAAGTGTAACTTGCTCCTTTACTAAATTTTTAAGGCAATGCGTTTCTGTATGCATTGTGGACTACCGATTGTCTGGTAGATTTGTTGTGTATCCCATCTGAACAGCACGACGGGTCTCCTCCCGGTCCCAGGAACTTCCCCATACGCAGAACAAACTTCTGCTCTTCCAAGGTTCGGAATGTAAGCCTGAGCTGGTTTCTGCTTCACTTCAGATAGTGGTCAGGGAAAAAGGTCCTAAAATCATTTCCAAAACAGGAAAGACACGCGTGACTTTTCCAAAGAGGCCCTTCCCAGTGAGTTAAGTGTTACAATGTTCTGTAGCCATCGTTCCGTCTGTAGTTCAGCGCTGACTGTCTCAGGCAGGACCCAGACATCTACAGAATTAGCCGAGCAGCCCTGAGTGACCTCTGGATGCCTGGGGGCAATTTGGCCTTAAAGAAAGCACTCTCACATCAAGTAAGTCAATAATACTTCCATAAACATTATGCAGATAAGAAATGAGAAAATAATCCGATCCCCCTGTGAGCACAAAGGGGAGACTCACTAGCAGTGCACTTTTATAAAACATCCATGGCTGGCACTCTCTCCTGTTTGGTCAACTCTGAGTTTCAGTTATGATGTCAGGATTTCCTCGCACGCAATGCTCTATTTCTCAATATCGTATTGAACGCTTCTCGCTCTCAGAGAAGCTCAGCAGACTCAGTTCATTGCTCCCTTCACACCCAAACACATCATGAAGACTGATTACTATTTTGCAATGGTAGAAGCTAAATTGCCTTTCAGTTTTTGTCTTTTCCTTCCTTCGTTTCTTTTTCCTTTATTTCCCAGGAATCATCTACAAGGATCCCAGATAAGAACCAGAGTTAGTTCTTCATGCTGAGCTGCAGCTAGAGAAGACAGTGATTTTATAGCAAATACAGGTTCAATATCAACTCTACTTAATCAGTCCATCTTATAAACTAAAACCTTCCCAATTGAAGAAGGTTTTTGCTTTATTATTTATTAGTACCTAATTTACTAACTGATTTACTATTTTGCTGTATTATATTGGAAAAGAGTTTCCATGACTTTTGCCAAGAAAGTGACAAAGGTAAAGGCTCTGTATTTGGAAAAGACAGAGATGTTTTTTGCACATCTTGGGTTTCCATGGAGCAAATATTTTTCTTTTATTTCTGGGAAAATATGCAACCATCACATTCACAAGTTCTAAGATTTTTCCCCTTATATAGGCAAATGTTTAAGTGATGTTGGATTTAAAATTAAAATAAAAAATAGAGAGAGCAATAGAGAGAGGCAGAGGGAGTGAGAGAGATCGAAGGATTTACTAGCAGCACTTAGAGAAGGAAAAGCAAATCATTATTTACTCCCTCTCTGATTTATATACTGGTAGACCAACCTTCAGGAATGAGAATGTTTTCCTTTATCTTTTGCATTTTATCCATTAATTAATTTACTTTGAAAATCTTGCTTCCTTTTCACTGCCACGCGCTTGCTTTTGTGTCCCATAACAGCAGGATGTGTCACTTTTCTGGGAGTCATCTAGCTGTAGGCTATTCTGGTAACAGCCTGTGATGTTAGTAAATAAAGACAGTTTTATTTAGTCATATGGATTTTAAGGTCTTCTTAATCTTTCTGTCTCTCTTTTTCTTGGTTCTCATCAGTCAAAGAAAGCAGCTGGTATAGCTACTATCAATACTGTAATTTCACTGGCACCTCAAAGACCAAAATGTCTAAGTGTATCCTAGGATGTATAAATCTCTGTGTTTTATCTTCCCTGGTTTACCTTTCTTTTGCCACTTTCTTGGTAGGTGGAAATCACCATGAGTGTGAACTCCAACTATTGATCTGTATATAACACCTACATAAAGTAAGCAATTAGTACACAATCTATTAAGACTCTCTCTGTACTTCTATCGGGGTGTGTGTGTTTTATCATCTAGAAGCCTGTTTCCTTGTTTGTTGGTGGATTTCACGCATCTCAGTTTCCAAAAACGAATACCTTGACTTGGTTAGTATATTAGAAAATCACTAACTAATGATGTTTATGACCTGATCTGATGTGAATGAGTAAGTTTTGCAGAATTTGTGTATGTTGAATCCAGGAGAGCAAAATTTGGTACTAAGGTAGATTTAAAATAGTTTGGAAGAAATGAATGAGATTCAAAGCTCCATGATTTAGAAAACTTTTTATTTGATACAAATATATTAAGGATCTGTCTTCATGTTGCATCAATCAAAGACATCCAGGTTAATTTGAAACAGAAAAGAAACACATGCATTCTATAAACTTGCATAGCAATTTTCACATAGAAATCAAGACTTCAACGTCAACTCATGTTCATTTTCTTAAAAAAAATAAAACTCGTGCTGCATGAAGATAGGTGTTGAGGGGTGCGATCTTGGGATTTATTGACTAGGCATCTTGGAAAGGGAGGCTTGGAGAAGGAAATGGCAACCCACTCCAATATCCTTGCCTGGAGAATTCCATGGACAGAGGAGCCTGGCTGGCTGCAGTCCATGGGATCGCAAAGAGTCAGACTGAGCAACTAACACAAGTCGAAGGGAAGGAGAGGACGGTGCAGCTGCACGTACCTTGGGAGGATGCATCAGAGCCTTGATAGAGGTTCCCTTGCTCACTTCCCTTTCACTCTGAGGATCTTCTCTGCAACAAATGACCCTCGTTCCTTGGAATTTATGAGCTTTATCAGAAAGGTTCTATAACAGAGCCATTTTTGATTCGTCCACTCCCACCCCCAGTACTCAGTTTGTGTCCAGTGGCATGGGCTGGCCACCAGCATCTTTTACTGCCCAGTGGATCTCATGAATAATTCATGCTAGGAATATCTTTTTCTCAATCATCATGGTGGAATTATTTTGTTAAATAAATAATCATTACTTCAGAATCATTACACTGTTTGGATGCTTTTAATGTGTAAGTTCCTGAGTAAATTATATTTTACTGTGTATTCATGCACAACAGTCCCTGCTGTAAATCAAACCACAAATAGGATAACATTTAAAAAAAAATGATTATGAATTGACATAAAAAATTGAAGCTGTATTGCTTTCATAATTTCAAATCTTTTCTTTAGCACTGTGTGACCTGTTGTTCTGGTAAAGGGGTATGAAGAGGTGTTTCAAATAAAGTGAGAAATCTTCCAAGGTAGTGATTCCTTTAGAAAATTTATTAGAAATACTTCTCTCTCCAAAGTAAAAGGTTTTTTTTTTTTAAGCCATATTTTTCTACATTTAATAATATTGATAATCAGTGTGCTTAATTTAACTTTATTGTTCTTTGGCTGACTACCATCGTACACAGCTATGACTAAATCCAAATAAAATATTAGGCTTATTTTATAAAATGTATTATTACAAGCTTGGTTCTGGCACAGACCCACAGTAACCTCTGAAAATAATTAAAACATTCTTTACCTTATTTTCTGTATCCAATTTGTCTACTAGTGCTTTTGTTACCCCAGAGGACCTGCTGATTCATTAGCAACTTTGAGATCTACTGAGCTTTTAGGAGGGAACACTTTTTTCTGTGTTCCGCCCTTTCATTTCTTTTAAAAACACATTCAAGGTGTTAAAATATACATGAATTACTAATGACCTCTACAAGGAGAATACAATATTTTTTTTCCATAGAGACCTAAGAAATATTTAGTGTGGTTTGACAGCTTATTAAAAAGCAAAGACATTACTTTACCAACAAAGGTGCGTCTAGTCAAAGCTATGGTTTTTCTAGTAGTCATGTATGAATTTGAGAGTTGGACTATAAAGTAAACTGAGTGCCAAAGAATGGATGCTTTTGAAATGTGGTGTTGGAGAAGACTCGTGAGATTCCCATGGACAGCAAGGAGATCCAACCAGTCCATCCTAAAGGAAATCAGTCCTGAATATTCATTGGAAGGATTGATGCTGAAGCTGAAATTTCAATACTTTGGCCACCTGATGTGAAGAACTGACTCACTTGAAAAGACCGTGATGCTGGGAAAGATTGAAGGCATGAGGAGAAGGGGACAACAGAAGATGAGAGGGTTGGATGGCATCACCAACTCGATGCACATGAGTTTGAGTAAACTCCGGGAGCTGGTGATGAACAGGGAGGCTTGGAGTGCTGCAGTCCATGGGGTGGCAAAGACCGACTAAACTGATCTGAACTGAGGTCCAAATTGCTGCATACGGAAAGCAAATGTCCCATAGTAGTGGAGTGGTGTTAGTCACTCAGTTGTGTCAGACTCTTTGCCATCCCAAGGACTGTAGCCTGCCAGCGTCCTCTGTCCATGGGATTCTCCAGGCAAGAGTATGGGAGTGGGTTGCCATTCCCTCCTCTTGAGGATCTTCCTGACCCAGGGATTGAACATGGGTCTCCTGCATTGCAGGCAGACTCTTTACTGTCTGAGCTACAGTGAAGTCCTACAGAAAACAAATGTCCAAACAAATAAATAAAACATCCAGGTAGATCTTATTCAAGTCATAATTTTGGTGCTGGGCCCTTCTTTATTTTCAAAATTTTAAACTTTACTTTTAATCACTAATGCTGAGATGTCTTCTGCTGGAATCAGGCCCCCTTATCATCCCCAGGTGTGTGTGTCTGGCTGTGTACTCAGTAGCTTAATCAACAGCCCCAGAAAGACCCCAGTGCTGGGCCATCCCTCATTCCTCACCTTCATAAATGGCATCACCATGTACCCAAACACTCAAGCAAAAATTCTGGATTTCCTTGTCCCTGTTCTGGGATAATCCCTGTTTTCCTTTTCCATTTCTAACCCCCCAAAGGAGTCACCATCATCTCCTACCAGAGTATGCCAAGAGCCACCCAGCCTCCCTGAACCTACCTTGGACCATCCTTCTGAAGGATCTCATCAAAAGAGAAACTGTATATCTTCATTGTATGCACCTCATGTTCCTTAATGGATTTCTATTCTATTCATTAGAATCTGAACTCTTTAGCCAGCCCTGTCTACAATGTGCTGGGTCCTGGGCCACCTTGACTTTCCCTTTTTATTCACTTAGGACATTCTCAGCATCACTGACTTATCTTTTCATCTTGCCCTGAGAGGACTTGACTCTTGCTGTTTCTCCATGTGGTAAACTGTGACACCTTCCTACTCATCATTCAAGTTTCTGCTTAAATATATCTTTCTTAGACAAACACCTAATCTCTTATCAACACCATTCAGAGAAGAAACTGCTGTAATTGGGTTTGAGAGCAGATTTTCAGACTTTTCTTAAACATTTATATACAAATGTATGTGCTAATACAAAGACATAGGTTGTTTTATAACTCAATAATAAAATTTCACAGAATTTTTGATAATTTTGGTTCCTCATTGAAGAGGTTGCCTTGGAGACTTTTTTGTCTTGGCAAATACAGTTGCATCTTTTTTTTTTTTTTTAAACCTGCTAAACAGTATGTTTCAGTCTTTCGTGTTCCTTCCTTTTGTAACTAAATTTTTTAAAGAACTTGCTAATGATTTAGGAATGAGAGTTGAAGTGGCTGACTCAAAGAGAGCTTCTATATTCATCATCTGTGAAAAATTTATTGAGTCATTTTTGTTTTGGAGTCCATTCCATTACATAACTTCTTGTACACTTGCAACTGGGCCTTATGAATGATGTCAAAACATAGATTGGTACATCCTAAGATATGTGTATTTCTACTTTTACAGCATATTGCATGCTTCACTTCCCCCCACAAAAAAACAAAACTAAGCCCATCTACACCACTATTTTCAAAGTAGCAGAACAGGAGACACTTTGCTGATCCTATGCAGTGAAATTGTAAACTTTAAGCAATTAACCAACTTTGTGGCGTGTAAGGCCCTTTTCTACAGTATGATGAACCCCAATTGAAAGTTTGTATCCCAAACGTCATTCATGCCATGAAATTATCAACTTAAACATTTATGAAGCTGCCCAAGAGTAAAAACCCACAGTGTCTGTTCCTCTTAAATATTTCAGAACAGCTAAACCTGAAGCTGTCCATGAGCTCAAAGGACTGCCCACACTGGAAACACTAAAGTGGGTTACAACACCTTTCATCTTCTTTCAGTCTGCCCCTTGACAAAGGAGTCAGCTCTTTCAGCATCACTTCTGTATTTTTTTCATATACACCACAGAAAACAACATTTCATTGGGTGATCCATCTAACACTTAGTCTGTATTTACCAAAAGAGTTTCATCCCTTGTGATTTTGATCAGGCCTAAAATAAAGATTATTGATTATTGAGTACATCGAGACCTTTATTTCCTTCTTTATTATTGCTTTCATTTGATTACTATATGGTCCATCTATTGCTTTAAGGCTTTTGAAAATATACACACAAACATTCATCATTTAAAGTAAATGTGGCAAACCCAATTCTCTCTGAATATAAAGCTCAGAAAGTCTCACTAGGGAATCTCAGTCATAAAACCAAGAACATATAAATCTCTCTAAGGAGGGATAAAATTTCAAAGAAGACACTTTTTCAAAGCAAATATCAGGAGGGTAGTTTTTTCCTAAATATAACACAATAGTCAGAGTTGGGAGATAAGTCCTTTAAAACTGCTTCTGCTTGGCCAAAATGATACTCCAAGAGCTGAAGCCTGGAGAACACTCCCAAGAAACTTGCTTTGGGATGGACTGTGGAGGCTGCTTTATTCTTGGAAAACATGGAAAAGTTTGAAATCACATATACTTCTTAAAAATGTAAGGATGGGACCAGAAACTGTGAAGGGCAATGCCTGATGGCCACAGGTCTAAGGGGGAGAGGCTCAGCTGACTGTCTTGAGCTGTGTTGCCTCTCAGCCACTGTGGTTTATCAGATGTCCACCCACAGGAATGGGAAGTCTGTCAGGAAGTGAGAGACACTTGTGAGGAAGTGGGAAGTATGGGTCAGGAAGTGGGAGATATTTGTCAGGAAGTGGGAGATATTTATGAGGAGTGTTGGGTACTGGTCAGGAAGCAGGAGGCATTTGTTAGGCAACGGGAGGCACACCTCTCCCTTTGGCTTTTTCAGAGGAAACTGTCAAGGGATACAGACCCTCATCGTCTGCGTGATGTTTATCTGTCAGAGCACCAAAGGGTTCTCAAGAGTACATCTCCTTTCTGTAATTTGGAAGACAATTTCAGGTAATTCTAATGGAAAATACAAGGTTAGTGGCCTTTAAATCATTTGCCTCTGAAAAATGCCACATAAACTCCAGAGAATCAACAGCTAGAGCATCAGCCTACATCCTGCAGAGGTACTAAATGCCCACATCCAGGGGCCTCAGTTTTGGTGCTAGTAATACCTGGGGCAGGAAAGTTCTCTGTTGCGGTGTTGCCTGTTTATTGTATGATGTTTAATAGCATCTCTAGCTTCTACCCCACAGATACTAGTGGTGCTCACTGACTGTCACTCATTGGGCCAGACAAGAATGTCTCCAAACAGGGCCAGAAGTGTCTGGGCTGGGGGTCAAAATTGATGTAGATAATTAACTTCAGGCTTAACTAAAATCTGTCCTGAGGTCAGAGCTAAAACAATCACATTTCACAAAGTACTGGTTGAGGAATTTCTCAAGAACTTCAAGAAACTTGAAATTATGAAAAAATTGTACTTTGATTCTACAGAAATCACAATCATGGTGTCCATTTTATTCATTTTTTAGAGTTACAGTGACTGAATTTCTAGAAAAACAACTACTTAGATTAGGGGACAAGTGGATTATTCTTCCAATTATTTTTAAGTTAACTGTGACTTATGTCAGGAACAAAAGAAGCAGTCCGGAAATCCTGAAAGAAGTAAGGTTTTGCAAAGAAACTTTTGGTACAGATTTTTTATAATTATTAGCTTCTGGGGCTTGTGAATATCTTGAATCTTAGTGGCCCTTTGTGCCTGCTCATGACTGTGCATCGTTATCGCATAAGTAAAATGGCTTCTGTTCTTTTTCTCCCTGTTGCTTATTACTTTGGTCGCTAATGTTTTAACATAAACCTGGTGGGTACATCATTGTTGTTCCGTCTCTAAGTCACATCCAGTTCTTTGCCACCCCATGGACTGCAGCATGCCAGGCTTCCTGGTCCTTCACTATCTCCTGGAGTATATTACTGGACTGTTATTTCAGAATCATTGTCTCCACAAACAAAATTTGAGAATAATGTTCTCTTTCACAAATTGGAAATGCAAATCTAAAATCCTGCGGAAATCAGCGTCTCAGGCAGACAAAAAGAACCACATGTTATAAAAGGGAAAAAGTAGGGGGAACAAATTCTGTTGAGACAGAGAACTTCTAGGTAAATGTGAAATGTACGTGGTCAGTGTGAGCCAAAGAAGAACTCAGGGTTCACAAAGGGAATAATGAGCCGTTGTTCCTTTCCACACAATGAGGTTCATTCTACTCCTGGAGACAAAAGCATTTTGAGTTCATTCACGAAAACATTCACAGAAAGAAAAAAACTCTGAATGTTGTTTTTGGGATAAGAAAGAATATCCCCTCAGGCTCTTTATATCTTCAGCCCTGGATTCAGCCAGCCGGACCCAGGCAACAATAGGTTCTTGTCACCGGGATCCTAGCACCTGAGCAGTCAGCATCAAGAGCCAGGCATCCGGCCAGCGGAGGTGAGAGAGCCCAGTCCCCTCCTCCTTCTCCACCTCCTTTCTCTTTCTCGTCCTCGATCTTCTCCTCTTTTTCTTTTTAGCTCTCATTTCTGCATGATAACAAGTGTGTGTTATACTTAATTTTTTCTCTTTTAAAGGCTGTGTTTCATTTAACTTCAGAAAGTGTATCAAGCCGCTCTTACAGCCTGGTCCTGTGAACCCAGGAGTTGATCATCACTGTCCCTGACTCCCCTGTAATCACCAGTGGGCATGAGACTGTAGACAATGTGGGGTGACCATCAGAGATGGTCACGGCTGGTCCCGTGCCCTTGCTGAGAATAGAAAGGCACCTTCTTTATGTCTTGGCCACTTGATTGTTTTCTAATTCTTAAACTGAAATAAAGTTGTTGTTTCATAGTTACCTTCCATGCTGCTGCTGCTGCTGCTGCTAAGTTGCTTCAGTCTCGTCCGACTCTGTGTGACCCCATAGATGGCAGCCCACCAGGCTCTTCTGTCCACAGAATTCTCCAGGCAAGAATACTGGAGTGGGTTGCCATTTCCTTCTGCAGTTACCTTCCATAGTCAATGCTAAATTTAATTTATATGTTTCTAAGGATAAAGCTAAGATCCATGCTCCTATTATCAGAATAGCAAATTTTACTCTTTTCTTTTCCTGCAAATGTCAGGTAAGTCATGAGAGAAAGGTATTATGATCTTCAGTTTTTCAAGCCTGGTAAAGCAAAACATTACAGTGGTTTTTGTCATTGAAAGTCATGCTAACAAAGATATTTCTAAAATAACAATATCATATTAACAAATGTTCTAAATAAGCAAATATTGCTGATGTAAAATTTAATTTTAAAAATCCAGTTCAGCTTTAGATGATTCTCTAAAGCTCACAGATTTTCTAAAGTTCACGGTGTGATAAAGTTACAAAGAATGCCCATTCTGGAACCCAATTGCTCACATTCAAAATCTGTCTCGGATGTTCTCAGCACCTGTTCTGAGGAAGATGACCCATCTCTCCCTGACTCTACTCCTGACCTTCTCTCCCTGACTCTACTCCTCACCTTCCAGTGGGTATAAGGGTGCTAATTACTTCCTATGGTTGGTCTGAGAATCAGGTGTGTTGATCTCTCTGGGGCACGCAGATGTTCAACACACACGAGCTTTGATTTCTTGAGTGGTGAAACATTCACAGAGTTGAAGAATGAGTTTCGCCAACTCACAAACACTCTGGCAGGCACTTTATTTTAAAGGGTAGAGATACAAAGCCCTCAGCACAGACACTGAGAGGGTGTGAAGAGTCCCCGAAGGTGGGAATTCTTATATCATTATTGGAACTGATCTGTTCATTTTTGGTTAGCTTGGGGCTAGATATGTGTAATTTCTGACCAATCAGTTTAAATGTTGCAAAGTCCAGTTTATCATTTTTAAGGCTTTCTGGGATCCTCCATTTCTCACTTTTTCTAGGCATTGAGACACCATCCCTAGACCCTTTTTTAAGACCCCAGACCATTATTTAGGGGTTAAACATATGCATAGGAGCTAATTGTCTACCTGGAGTTTTTCTTGTTGATAAACAACAGTTAATGATTGTCTTGTCCTGGGTCTGAATGCTCTATGACCCTCCAGACCAGGGAGGCATTCCTCTGAAGGCCTGACTAGCTAACAATTTCTATCTCAGTGGGACTGATCCTACATTCACCGACAAAAGTAAGGAGAGAGAGGCCTTAGCATCAAGGCACACTGGTGTCATTATTAGCAATGACAAGTACGTGTCTAAGTGCTGACTGTATGCACCCAGCCCTGAGCAAGTCACATGCTATTTATAACTCTTCAAACCTAAGAGGACATCAAAAGACAGATGGCACCCACATCTGGGGTTTCTTTCCACAATACCACCTCACTTGTATCTAAACACCAATCTTGCCCTTCCCAAGGTGCATGCTTCTTAAACCCATCCATCTGAGAAACACTTAGCAAATTTGCCTAGAAACATCTCACTTAAAGTTTAAATCACCTTGGATTTAGAATCTGTAACTCAATGAATGCATGGAGAAGCATGCATTGGACATACATGACGATCACATTTGGCAAACACGTCCCTCTTTCCCGGGCAGGCACGCTCAGTCACTTCAGTCATAGCCAACTTTTTGCCACCCTGTAGGCTGTAGCCTGCCTGGCTCCTCTGTCCACAGGAGTCTCCAGGCAAGAACAAACGAGTGGGTCGCCATGCCCGCCTCCAGGGGATCTTCCCGACACAGGGACTGAGCCTTCTTCTGCAATGTCTGCTGTGATGACAGGCAGGTTCTTTACCCCTATTGCCACTTAGGAAGCCCTCCGTCTTTCACACCTCAAATAAAAAGGAGCTCCTGAGAGTGAGTGGCCATCAGTGAATTCGGTCCATATCCATGACTGAGGAAGTCTTTCCTCTCGAGTTAAGCGTGAGACAAACCATAAAGCACACAGCAGCAACCAAAAGCATTTTAAAAATAAAGAAATGTTAACTCAGTCTCACCTCCTCTGATCTTTGTTTCTTTGCTACGTTTCTTAGATAATCGTTTCGCAGTCCCATTTTATTTGCTTTGATAAAGCCTAAACATTTTTTTTTTTTAAGTTGATAGTTTAGCAGAACTGTGATTTCCAGAATTCAGTGTCCGGCAAGTGATCCAGGAAGCTGTCTGCCTTCCTTTCTGTACCAGCAGAAGCATACTTCTGGGTTTTCTGGCCTGGCCGACCCTCTGAGCCCTGGGGTGGAGGATTTTGTCCACAAGGTGGATAAATATTCTTCCTCTGCCTTCCCTGCCTTCCCAGGGGTTATCAGAGGACTTCTCTTCCTTCACAGTATGATACGCCAAAATGCAGATCAACTGTTAACTGAGCCAATGAATTAATCACCTTGAACTTTGGACCGCAGCGAGGTGGTAAAGAGTCTCTGCTGGGGGAATTATGGCAACGTGACCTGTGGACGGTCTCTTTGGCTCCTAAGAGTCAGGTTTTAAGAACCTTTTGATCTTCCTGTCATTAACACCCAGGACTCCCACTGCAACATGAGAGACGGGATTATAAAAGCGAACAAAGGTTACGTGTGCACAGAATATTTCCCTTCCGAACAAAAGCGCCAGAACTCTCCTGTCTCCTACTCCGTCTTCCTCCTTCCCATACTTGCTTTCCGTTTTCACTGTGAGATAAATAACTTTACTCCTCATCTATTCTTCCTGCTACAGATGTTAGGACAGTTAGCTTATTAATGCTCAAAGGTTCCCTATGTTGTCAAGTTTTTAACGCCTTACAATAAATTATGTTTGTTGCCTTCTACTTATGGCAAACACTAGTCAGCTCTCGAGTCTGTCAAAATTCATGTAACTTTGCAAAACACATTTCCAGTTAGTGTTGCCCACAAGTGCAGACTGTGAAGGACAGGGAAGCCGGGTGTGTTTTGGGGTCGCAAAGAGTCAGACACGCCTGAGCACCTGAGCAGCAGCCGCAGTGAGTGTGCGCGTCCCTGTCTCCCACGAATGATCAAATGGACTGAGATATGGCGGGCAGAATGTTCATTCTGGCAAACTTTGTCTTCCAAAAAGAAGTGAGCCAGTTTCTGTCCTTGCTGACTTCCAGACAATTCGGCCTTGTAAGGAAGGGGTCATCATTCAGGGAATCAGAGTCACAGCAGGTTTACGGGACTCACACAGAGATCCAGGAGCGGCGTCAGGAATGGTTACAAAGCAGAGTGGACGCAAGCTCCCCGTTTCCACCCTTAGTGAAACTCTATGAGACAATTGTCAGGGAAGTTGATGCAATAGGAAGTGTGGGGGTTGGAAAGCGTCATGTTTATTTGGATTAGATACCACACATTTTTAATTTGCCCTGAGAAAAATTACATTGGAAAGAGAAGAAGATTTGGAACGATTCCTTTAACAGATCTAAAGGATAACATTCTTTTTTTTTTTTAAGCTGAAGAGTACAGAAAGAACATTCTTCTACCTTATTTATTTTTAATTGAAGACACTGTACGAGCATTTGCCAAATGATTCAAGTGAGAGCCATAATTAGGCAATGCAAGTGGGGAGAGAAAGGCAGTAAGTGCCAGCAATGAAGCATCTATTTATGGATATTACCACACATAATGAAAGCAAAACAGTTGTAGCTGGGTATTAAATTTAGAGTATCGTTCCTAGTAATATCCTCCATGTGTGGAACAGTTGGCCGGAAGTAACAACATGAGGATAAGTTCATGATGCTTCGATGGTTAAGAAACTAGTGTGAATAATTAAGGATTAAGTAAACAAAGAACTAAATATGAACAACAACAACCAAAAAAAGGCCACAAGACTTTGTAGTATAAAGTGATTCTGTCCTAAATTATCTTTTTTTTAAATTGCTTTCAAAAATGTTAACCACATAATTGTCAAACCAAGCCAGATTTTTTTCTTTAATATGAAAATAGATGAGTTTTATTACTCAAGTAGATACAGAATTTTAGGCTTAATATGTTGGGAATAATTACTTTCAAATGTAAACAGTGGGTATGCCACAGTCTTTTCAAACATCAGTGAGATGTGTCTGTGTGCTAAGTTACTTCAGCTGTGTCTGATTCTTGGTAACCCTATGAACTATAGCCTGCTAGTCTCTCTGTCCAGGGGATTCTCTAGGCAAGAATACTGGAGTGAGTTGCCGTGCCCTCCTTCAGGGGATCTTCTCAACCCAGGGATCGCACCCAAGTATCCTGTCTCCTGCACTGGCAGGAGAGCTCTTCACCACTAAGTGCCCTCTGGAAAAGCCCAATATTTCTGTCTTTTCTAATTCCTAAGTAGAATATGTGTTCAGGGAAGATCCACATGGATACACTGCTGTGTGTTTATGACGGAATTAATGTCACTTCAGTCTGTTGGCGAATTCATTCATTCAGAAGAAAATTAGCTCAAGACCAGAATTTTGCTGTCTTCAAGAAAAAATGGCATTTTATGAGATTTACCACAGGAAAGTCTAGTTTTTCTCAGTGGTATAGATAAACCTCTCACAGGATAGGAGCAGAGGCATCCTTTAGAAATTCTGAAATTTCAAATATGTTACAGGAAGTTTTATACCGGTTCCACCAGCTCCCTCATAATCATGGTCTGGCAGAATGAAGACAGTGAATTGCTAAGTCCCGTGTTTCTATTACCTACAAGGTCATGTTCAACATGGATTTGGAAGCAAAAGGGTGGAGAAAAACCATCATGTGAATTGAACCATCAAATAAGCATCTGCAGAATCAGAGTAGTTCTCTGCCTGCACGTAGGATGAAAAATAAATTGTAAGGCTGACTCTGCTAGGGTGATAGTTGATATGTTCTTGCATTTTCCATAACTTTCTTAAAGTTATGCTCTTATCAACAAAAAATTTGCCCCCAACTGATACTTATTCTCTTCTAAAATAAATAAGAAGTAATCCAGAAAGTTTTTTTTTGCCTGCAATTAAAAACAACAACACAATTTTGAAAATGTATTTTCTATCACATAGCTTTACCCACCCCTTTCCAAAAAAAAAAAAAAAATCAAATAAAAGTGTGCCGGCTCCATTTTCAGATTTCATTTCACTTCTTCCAAATGCATGACTGATTGTTTGAAAAGGGTGGTGAGACTGCAGGAAGTGCCAGCTAGCTTCAGCTGGCGCGACGGTGACAGTCTGCTTTCTAAGGGCCGCTGCGTCCCTCTCTGGAGACACAGAGCGGGTGCTTTGAAGCACAATGTGGACCACGTCACGGCGTCGGGTGGAACAGTTCAGAATGCCGTTGCGTCATCCTCGCTCTTCCCTGGAACGGTAAGCCCATGTGATCTGGTCACCGCAAAGCATGTGGTGTCCTGTGAGCGCTGACATGCCCTGTGTCCTGGTTCCCCAGCCACATCACATCCCTCCTCTGTCCTGAAACGCAGGGGTCCTTTCTCAGCCTTGTGGATGGCCCCTTCTCCCCTCACCCCCACCCCACTCCGTCCCCAGATCTCAGCTTACAAAGTTCCTTTCACACGTGCCCTTCCATCCTCCACCTTCACTCTCCGAGGGGCCGCCTTTCCCACCCCTCTGCTTGGCTATATTTGCTACTTTCCTTTAAGACTGATGCTCCTACGTTGCTTCTTTGTCCTTTTCTTCCCCCAGAATCTAAGGTTCCCTTCAGGTCTCTTGAGCCTCATTCACTGCACTAGCAGTGACCTTGGCAAAGTTCCTGGAGCTCAGCTGGGGCTTGGAAAACCCTGGTGAGTGGAAGGCTGGGTAGATGGATAATCCTGTGAAAGAAGGGGTGAGATAAGACATAAGGGTGTGAGCAGAGGAAAGAACCAAGAGTGCATCCAATTGGTGGGAGGAGGGTGGCGGCCGGTGGGAACCCAATTTGAATCTGGTAAACAGGGTGAGAAACTCTGGTCCAGCTTCAGACCCAAGCTTGGCAGAGACAGACCCATTATGGCTGCAGAAAGGGGACACAGGGGACAGGGTGCAGGCGGGGAGCTGTGGGCTCTGACCTTGGTGACCTGGAAGGGGAAAGAACATTCCTTGACTCTACTGGCCGAAGACAGAACACATGTCCAGGCAGAAGGCTTCTTCCCAGGCGAGGACTGCTTCTGTTCTAACCCAGCCTCTCCACACAATTGCTTAACCTTGTTTAATACATGATATAACATGTGCTGATCCAGAGGGTGGAATTCTTCCAAGATGTCTTTTTTTTACTTAAGGAATAACATACTCAGTAAGTCTTGCCCGAAAGAGCTTTGCAAAAATATTTCTGTCACGTTTAAATGCTACAATCAAATGAATGACAACCTTTTATCTGTGTCAACACATACCCCACTGCAACATCCACTGTTGAATCGTCTGTTTGCTATTTGCTTGGTTTTGTTTTTCTTGTCATTTTCTCTGACAAGAGTCAGCATGAGGGAAAGGAAGTGACTAACTCACCTCTCCTGAGAAAGCATCAAAGGAGCTAAGATTCCAGCACTCCTCAGTGTTGGCTGATCATCCTTTAAACGATCTTTGGCAGCTAAGGTTTACACACAGACTGATCCTTAAGTAAGGAGATTACAATAGTCTCATTATTTCCCAAGTTAAAAAAAGAAATGAATGTACTGAATGACATGGCTGTTGAAATCCTTCTTGCAAAACATACACTCATAATATTATTTCTCTAATTCTTTGCAGTAAGAGTTGACAGTCGCTAGCATTTGAAACTAATATGTTACCTTAGAACACCCTGGATGGTATTTTACTATTTAAGGTACATTTTTTGTAGTACTGCTAATAGGAAAATAACTCAGAGTTCAGTAATGCTTTGCAGAATAATATGTTATGAACACAGACACGAATAAAACATGCTAGCAAAGAAACTGAAGAGTATTTTTTTAAATTATTTGCAGAGATTGCATGAAGCAAGAGATCTAGTGAGCATTGTTTGGAGACCTCCCTGAGGACACAAGACAAAGAGAGAGTATGTCTGTCCTTCAATATCTGGTAGATGGAAGCATCTATTTTTCCTTAGTCGGAGTTCTTGTCTTTACTTTTAATTTGTATTTTTATTCTCCCATGAAGAATGGACTGATGGTCGGTGTAGAACATGTGAAAGTTTGAGTATATCCAATATCAATAATTAGTTTTGAAACTTAAAATCATATTGCAGTAGATAAATCTGGAATAATATTGCAAACTATTGTGCATTTGCAAGGAGAAGGTGATTAATGCTCACTCACGGTGTGGTATTACAGATATCCTATCAACTCCCACTTGTGTTACCGCTTTTATGAGTTGAATACTGTCAGAGAGAAAATCCTACATGTAGATTCCAGAATGTGAGGCTCTTATCCACGTCCAAATTTCCCTCTCAAAATAGCAGAAGAAAATAACTTTTATTGTGAAGAGGATGACTACAGAATATTCTAACATCTTCTTCTACATACTCTTGAAATAGCCTGGACAGAATCAAGCACTTGCAGAAGTCGTCATAAGAGGTCAGCAAAATAAAGCTACATTTAACAAACATATTTATTCTGCTTCAGATTAACTCTAGATGAATAGCCTAGATCCAGCACACTCAGATGAGCTCTTTCCTGAGCTTCAGAACCTGGTCCACTAAGAGATGAATGGTACACGCAGGAAATGAGGGCACTAGTGAATCTGTGGGCTTTCCCTGGTGGCTCAGATGGTAAAGAATCTGCCTGCAATGTGGGAGACCAGGCTTTGATCCCTGGGTAGGAAAGATCCTCTGGAGGAGGGCATGGCAACCTACTCCAATATTTTTGCCTGGAGAATCCCCATGGACAGAAGAGCCTGGCAGGCTACAGTCCATGGGGTCACAAACGGTTGGACACAACTGAGTGACTAAGCACAGTCATTTAGTTTCCAGGGAAAAGTTGAGAAATGGTGTGTTTTAGAGGGAATGCTGAGTGCTCATACTGCAGAAGATAAAAAGTTAAAGTCATGAACAGATGAAGTACCCTGATTTATTTTTAAATGACAGGAAAGAGGAAAAAAAGCAGTACAAGAAGAAATGATGATTGATTTCCAAATATATTTTGAAACTGAACAGGTCTCCATGGGGACTCATTAACATCTTTAAATGGTGGGTATGTCCTTCAGTCTTCAATCCAGATCTTCTCTTAGAGTAAAATTAACAAACTGGAGGTTACGAAGTCTTGAAAACAAGGGAGCCTGAGACAAGGGCTGCTGGACAAGACCTCTGATGCAGCCAAGGGGATAAACGTCCCTCTTCGTTTTGCTTTATATTCATCACATTCTTCGTCTCCTGGTCTCTCTCTGTCTTTTTCATCTTCCTGTGTTTGCCACTGACCAAAACCAAAGACAGGTAGATGGTATAGTCCCCACAGAGCGGTTCCTGTGACACAGAACCCAGTGGAGAACTTGAAGGATGGAGATTAAGGTCAGGGGGCAAACAAAGCAACACCACAAAGCAACCCCCGCTCAGTAACTTCTGCTGATATCTCATTGGTCGCCGCCATCTGCAAGGTAATCAAGGATGAGGTTTATGTTGCCTGGGCACGTTATGGCTACTCATTAATTGGATTCTGTTAAAAAGCAGAAGAAGGGGGAAATGGATATTAGAAAATCAGCCAGCATGTCTGATGCAAGATGATTTTATCCAAAAGGCTATAGAACCCAGAGAAGACAGGAACAAAGATAAACATGATGGGAAGAATTCCACCCCATATTGCCCAAGTATTGAAAATTAATAGAAATGAAAATTATGTGTGGATAAATTGAATAGGTCATGTGCAAACTACATTTTGTTCAGCCAAATTAACATGTTTTCAACAATTCCTACATTCTCGATATACACAAAATAAGAATAAGGAACATTAGCAATTCTGTGAGCAAAATTAAGCATCAATTAATGAGAAGAGCAACTGCCCAAATACCAAAACTAGCTGGATATATGTGGATGTCATTGGTACCATTTCATTTTAAGTTTCCATAACTATAAGCTATCTTAGCCTGAGGCCTTTAGGGAAAAAGGTGAACAGCAAGGCTTGATGAAGGATTCAAGTTCTGGGGGATGTGTGATTGAAGTCAGAGGGGAGTGAGGCAGACAGTGTGGACTGTGGGCACGAGAAGGTTCTGAGCATGGGTTGCTGCCTTGGGAGATGAGAAGGTGCTTGGTGGGTGGCTGGTCTAACTGGCTGCCTCTTCCTTGGGTCTCTTGTGTTCAACGTTTGCTCCATTGGGGGTTATCTCTTGAGCAAGTCTGGGTTGCCTCATCTGGCTTTAAGGCAGTCACCTAGAATGTGAGAAGGCAGCTCAGCGCCTTGCCAGGATAACATGCTCCATGATGATGCCCGTGGCTGAGCAAGCTTGGAAGGCCCAGAGGACTTTTGAGGCCAAGAAAGCAAATAACGCTTTTCAAATGTGCCCAGTGTGCAAAGCTTTAGGACACAATTATCCAAATAAAATTCCGAATTATAAAAACCTCACTGTTAAAGTCTAAAGTCTGAGCTAATTTTGCCAAGAGCAATTTGTCTTGTTCTCACTTTTTTTAAATATAATGTTCTTTTTATTCTATTATTTGTTAGCAAGTACATAGGTAACATGTGTTCATAACAGATAATAAATTTATCTTGGTAAGTCATAACTAAGAAAAAAAGTTGATTTTGCAAACTTCTGATTTTAAAAGTCATTAGACAATTTTGTTTATGATTATTTTTCAAGGGTAATGTAGACAGATTTAATCATGTTCTTAATTGGCCACTTCTCACGATGTCATTTATGCTATAAAATGTGATATGTATAAATGAGAGCAAGTCAAAAACTCCAAACAATTTTGTCCATGACCTTCTTGATCACTGCAATTTGTATTTTTATTCCCATCATGAATGCTGATGGAAAGCAAGAGTATGTTTTATAAAGTCTTTGTCCCAGTGTTTTGGTCTAAGACAAATCACACATTCTTATGTAAGACATCACTAAATTTTCATGATTAAAAACCCTCTGAAATATTACTCAGTCTGGATAAAACATTCCGTACTAGAAGAATGTTTGCTGTTGGTGGCTGCCTTGGAGACGGGTGATTCAGAAATACCAAGTTGAACCCAGCACCATTCAAAGCCATTCCTCACACAGCCACCTGAGGGAATCATAATAATGCAGGAAATCAAGTAAAATGAAGGATTTTTAAATCCTCTGCAGTGAAAAAAAAGGGGGGGGGTTCTAATAGGCACGATGACCTTGGTTTAGGGCATTTCCTAGGGGATTGATGACCGCCTCGGACGATCAACTCCCCCAGATGACCATCAATCCCCAGGCAATGCCCCATCTGTATGGCTCTTGCCTAATTCAATTATTTGCAGTTGTGGGCTTTCCTTTGTGAATATTTTATTGTGCAGTCAAGCTCTCTGACTTTCTTCTCTCCCTGCTCAATTTTATTTCTCTGATATAGACCAGCCCAGCTCTATATTCCCCTCACATACTCAGAAGCCATATCTAATTCACGGAGAGAAAAATATATGTGCATTCATAGATGCAGATTGAGTTAAGTGGACATTATGGGGGAAATATTTATAAACAGATTCAAATAGACATAGATTATCAATGTGTGTATAGAGTAGTTTCATAAATCACTGTAGGCCATTTTATTACAGTGTGGTTTATATCCAAATGAGGATTAGCTTGTGGTTTTTAGTTTTGGGCAGAATTTGAAAATCACAGTTTAGATAAGGTTGGATGCTACTAGTTGAATAAACCATTATACTCTCTTAACATAAGACTGGAATTTAAAGCATAAAACAAAACATTGCAACTGTGAATAGCTGGGTGTGTGCGTGCATGCGTGCACACACACCATAGTGTCTGGGCCAGTACTCATGTCTCTGTGTGGGGTTAAGAACAATGTCTGTAGAGACTTGTAAGCAGATGAGCCCCAAAGTCAACTCACAGGCTTTGTCCTCAGACAGGTCAGATTCAAACCTCCGTTCTAGCCTGAGACTGGAGAGCATCCAATAAAGACCTCACTCCATGCTGGGCACTTGGGGCGAACTCCCTGCCTGCAATCCCTCTGTTTCAGAGAGGGCTAGATGTGAAGCTGTCTCATGATGATCTGCTGGATAGTGTGCAGATGCTTTAAAGTTCTTCTGTCCATGGAGTCCCCAGGCAAGAAGAGAGGGTCTCCAGGCACTGGAGGGGTTGCCATTCCGTCCTCCAGGGGACCTTCCTGACCCAGGGCTCAAACCGGTTCTCCCCCAATGCAGGCAGAATTTTTACTGTCTGAGCCACTAGGGAAGCTGGTAGTTTAAATTAAGATCTATTAAAAAAAAGAAAGAAGTACAGTTTTGCTTCTTAGGCCATGAGAACCTGAAGCAGAGATTTCTTGAATCTTCAAATTTTACCAGTGAGAGACGACTTAGGTCTTCTGTGGAGATGACACGATGACTGACTAACTTAATGATGTTAGATTTAAGGTAATAATGATTGCATAGAGGCATTTAACATATGTAATTAATATAAAAACGGGATTCCCTCATAGCTCAGCTGCTAAAGAATCTGCTACAATGCGGGAGACTCTGGTTTGATTCCTGGGTCAGGAAGATCTGGTTGGAGAAGGGATAGGCTACCCACCCCAGTATTCTTGGACTTCTGTTAGGGCTCCACTGGTAAAAAATCCAACTGCAATGCTGGAGACCTGGGTTCAGTTCCTGCATTGGGAAGATCCCCTGGAGAAGGGAAAGGCTACCCACTCTAGTATTCTGGCCTGGAGAATTGCATAGACTCTATCGTCCATGGGGTCACAAAGAGTTGGACACGACTAAGTGACTTCCAAAAAAAAAGCTTAGAAATAGTTCAGTTCAGTCGCTCAGTCATGTCCAACTCTTTGCAACTCCATGAATTGCAGCACGCCAGGCCTCCCTGTTCATCACCATCTCCCAGAGTTCACTCAGACTCACGTCCATCGAGTCTGTGATGCCATCCAGCCATCTCATCCTCTGTCGTCCCCTTCTCCTCCTGCCCCCAATCCCTCCCAGCATCAGTCTTTTCCAATGAGTCAACTCTTCACATGAGGTGGCCAAAGTACTGGATCTTCAGCTTTAGCATCATTCCTTCCAAAGAAATCCCAGGGTTGATCTCATTCAGAATGGACGGGTTGGATCTCCTTGAAGTCTAAGGGACTCTCAAGAGTCTTCTCCAACACCACAGTTCAAAAGCATCAATTCTTCGGCGCTCAGCCTTCTTAACAGTCCAACTCTTACATCCATACATGACCACAGGAAAAACCATAGCCTTGACTAGACGGACCTTTGTTGGCAAAGTAATGTCTCTGCTTTTGAATATACTGTTTAGGTTGGTCATAACTTTCCTTCCAAGGAGTAAGCGTCTTTTAATTTCATGGCTGCAGTCACCATCTGCAGTGATTTTGGAGCCCCCAAAAATAAAGTCCAACACTGTTTCTACTGTTTCCCCATCTATTTCCCATGAAGTGATGGGACCAGATACCATGATCTTCGTTTTCTGAATGTTGAGCTTTAAGCCAACTTTTTCACTCTCCTCTTTCACTTTCATCAAGAGGCTTTTTAGCTCCTCTTCGCTTTCTGCCATAAGGGTGGTGTCATCTGCATATCTGAGGTGATTGATATTTCTCCCGGCAATCTTGATTCCAGCTTGTGCTTCTTCCAGTCCAGCGTTTTTCATGATGTACTCTGCATATAAGTTAAATAAGCAGGGTGACAATATACAGCCTTGATGTACTCCTTTTCCGATTTGGAACCAGTCTGTTGTTCCATGTCCGGTTCTAACTGTTGCTTCCTGACCTGCATACAGATTTCTCAAGAGGCAGGTTAGGTGGTCTGGTATTCCCATCTCTTTCAGAATTTTCCACAGTTGATTGTGATCCACACAGTCAAAAGCTTTGGCATAGTCAATAAAGCAGAAATAGATGTTTTTCTGGAACTCTCTTGCTTTTTCCATGATCCAGCGGATGTTGGCAATTTGATCTCTGGCTCCTCTGCCTTTCCTAAAACCAGGTTGAACATCAGGAAGTTCACGGTTCACGTATTGCTGAAGCCTGGCTTGGAGAATTTTGAGCATTACTTCACTAGCATGTGAGATGAGTGCAATTTTGTGGTAGTTTGAGCATTCTTTGGCATTGCCTTTCTTTGGAATTGGAATGAAAACTGACCTTTTCCAGTCCTATGGCAACTGCTGAGTTTTCCAAATTTGCTGGCATATTGAGTGTAGCACTTTCACAGCATCATCTTTCAGGATTTGAAACAGCTCCGCTGGAATTCCATCACCTCCACTAGCTTTGTTCATTTTCCTTGATTATTGTAAGATGCAAGTTCACATTGATTGCATTATTTCCTGCATCTGAAAATATCTAAATTTTAAAGAGCAATGGAGAGTTTTCTTGCATTTACTGTTATAGTAATTTTTTCCAGTTTTTGTGTTTGTTGAATGTGTGTCCAGGAGGCCACATTCTTTCCTGAGAAGAAAAGAAACGGATCTGGCCTATGAACTAAATGGAATGGGGCCTGAAGAGGCCAGGCAATGTCCGCTCCTTGCATTGCTCTTGCAGTGTGCTCAATCATATTGGACTCTTTGCGACCCCATGGGCTTCATTCTGCCAAGCTCCTCTGTCCATGGGGTTCTCCAGGCAAGAACGGTTGTGTGGGTTGCCATTTCCTCCTCCAGGGGGTCTTCCTGACCCAGGGAGGTAATCCATGTCTCCTGACCCTCCTGCACCACTAGCGCCACCTGGGAAGCCCGTGTCCCTTGCATTATCCAGCAGGAAATCCTAGTGTGTGATTCATATGAAAAGTTGGTCTTGTAACATAATAAATCTGTGAAGAAACAGCTGTATCAGCTGCTTTGGAATTTATGTTAATGCATGCATGCATACTAAGTGGCTTCAGTCACGTCTGACTCTTTGAGATCCCATGGACTGCAGCCTGCCAGTCTCCTTTGTCCATGGGATTCTCCAGGCAAGAATATTGGAGTGGATTGCCATGCCCTCCTCCAGGGGGTCTTCACAACCCAGCAAACCCAAGTCTCTTGTGTCTGCCTGCATTGGCAGGCAGGTTCTTCACCGCTAGATATTAATGCATACACATCACTATTTAGGACATTTTCACAGAAAGAGAAAGGATATCCTAAACTGTGGTCTTAATAGTGCTGTGACACAGGCAAGAGTTTGGGGGAAACCTCACTGCTTATCGGCAAGTTAGCTACTCATGAGAGGCTCAGATCTCCAAGTCCAAGAACATGGATTGCTTATAAAAGTTAGATTCTGTAAAGTTTATATACAAATAGAGTATAGGCAACACATAAAATATGCACAATTAATACATTTCAAAATGTATGATTAATTTTAAAGACTTCAACTTGATTATTATTTTAATGAGGCTCAAGGTTTATAAACCAGTAAACTCTTTAATTATTACAACAGAGTTTTGAACACAAACAAGGGGAATGGTGTTGTTAGAATCACCTGCATACATGTACATTCATGTTAATTCATGTTGAGAGCTGTATGTTCCCGTAACGTGTCTGCACACTCACGAGCAGAGAATCGTGTAACACGTCTAACCCTCTCAGAAACAATGTGGATGCAGGTAGGGAGTTGCCCACACTTTAAGATTTGCTTTTCCCTGATTTGGGGATGCTTGTTGAAAAACAATTTATCCTTAAAGTTGAGGCATTAAATTAATTTTTCAGTAGGTGGAGTTAAATTTGAAGGAATAACATCTGTGCTCCATTTTAATGCATGGACCAACTCTTTTCTCTTTTTCTCTCTTTTGTCTAAACTCGATTTGAGAAAGCAAATTGAGCACAAACTTTGAATTAGTACCCGTGACTTGATAAAGGAGATGCAAAAATACTACCTTCTGGGTCTTTAAATGCCATGAACATTTGAACACTTGTTTAGACCAATGGTATCTACCATGTGGTGGGTCCTCAGTTCACTTCAGTCACTCAGTTGTGTCTGACTCTTTGCGACCCCATGGACTGCAGCACACCAGGCCTCCCTGTCCATCATCAATTCCCGAAGCTTGCTCATGTCCATTGAGTTGGTGATGCCATCCAACCATCTCATCCTCTGTCATCCCCTTCTCCTCTTGCCTCAATCTTTCCCAGCATCAGGGTCTTTTTCAGTGAGTCAGTTCTTCACATCAGTTGACCAAAGTTTTGGAGTGTCAGCTTCAACATCAGTCTTTCCAATGAATATTCAGGACTGATTTCCTTTAGGATGGACTGGTTAGATCTCCTGGAAGTCCAAGAGACTCTCAAGAGTCTTCTCCAACACTGCAGTTCAAAAGCATCAATTCTTTAGTGCTCAGCTTTTTTTATAGTCTAACTCTCACATCCATACATGACTACTGGAAAAACCATAGTTTTGACTAGATGGACCTTAGTCGGCAAAGTAATGTCTCTGCTTTTTAATATGCTGTCTAGGTTGGTCATAGCTTTTCTTCCCAGGAGCTAGTGTCTTTTAATTTCAAGGGTGCAATCACCATCTCCAGTGATTTTGGAGCCCAAGAAAATAAAGTCTGTCATTGTTTCCTTTGTTTCCCCATCTAGTTGCCATGAAGTGATGGGACCGGATGCCATGATCTTAGTTTTTGAATGTTGAGTTTTAAGCCAACTTTTAACTCTCCTCTTTCACTTTCATCAAGAGGCTCCTTAGTTCTTCTTTCCGTAAGAGTGGTGTCATATGCGCATCTGAGGTTATTGATACTTCTCCCAGAAATCTCGATCCCAGCCTTTGCTTCATCCAGCTCTGCATGTTGCATGAGGTACTCTGCATGTAAGTTAATAACAGGGTGACAACATAGACAGCATACAGCCTTTATGCACTCCTTTCTCAACTCGAACCAGTCCATTTTCCCATGTCTAGTTTTAACCGTTGCTTCTTGACCTGCATACAGATTTCTTAGGAATCAGGTAAGGTGGTCTGACTCCCATCTCTTGAAGAATTTTCCACGATTTGTTGTGATCCACACAGTCAAAGTCTTTAGCGTAATCAATGAAGCAAAAGTAGGTGTTTTTCTGGAACTCTCCTGCTTTTTCTGTGATCCAACAGATGTTGGCAATTTGAGGTTCCTCTGCCTTTTCCAAATCCAGCTTGAATATCTGGAAGTTCCCGGTTCATGTACTGTTAAAGCCTGGCTTGGAGAATTTTGAGCATTACTTTGCTAACGTGTGAGATGAGTACAATTGTGAGGTAGTTTGAACATTCTTTGGCATTGCCTTTCTTTGGGATTGAAATGAAAACTGACCATTTTCCAGTCCTGCAGCCACTGCTGAGTCTTCCAAATTTGCTGAGTCCTATCTCTTGCCAACTACTGTAGATGACTTGTTTGTGCTAAATACCGTGTTACTACTATAATTTTAGTATTACAGGAAAGGTCCATGATACAGGAGTCAGCACCCCAGAGTCTTCTCTCTTAAACAGAATGAATGAAACACAGATACATGACCACATTTTGCAACGAGAGTACAGCCAACATCTCCAATTTATAAACTAAGACCACAGTGTAGTCCCACAGAATAAAGTTTCTGTTGATCTCTCACTGAGATTTTAAAGAAATGGTAGAATTTATATATACAGTGTGAAATCTATCACACTGTAAAACACAACTCATGTTTATAGTATTGAATAGAAACATATAATAATGCTAAAGAGGGATATATGAGTTAAAATAAATTATGTCTGGGTGGTAAGTTGTAGCTGAAGGTCACAAACAAGATATGAGCAATTTTCTGCTGTTTGGGAAGGATTTGAAACAACAGAAAATATTAAAGCTATTTAGAATATATTTACTTATAACTAACACAGTAAAATTTCTAATCTCCTAAACCGTCTCTTATGTGGACAACATGCGTGCACAACCTGCTGTGTCAGGGTTTCCACTGTGAATGCCGTTTCTCAGGGATTTATAACTTTCACCACGAAACGCACCTCGGGCGTTAAAAACTATCTTTTCTCAACACAGAGACTGACACTTTTAGGTGTAACTTTTCTTTCATATACCGGAAAACAGCCAGCAGTAGAGTTGCTTCTAGGCCACATATAATACAGAAAACATACTCGGATTGTAGTTTAAGGTGTGTTTGTACCTGAGATGCATTTACTACAAATCAGAAGCCTTCATAAAATGGCACTTAATTAGTCTGTAATAGGGTCTAATCATATTTTATTTGAAAGCACTCATACAAGCCCTCCAGTTTGGTCTGGGTGCTGCCTTCTTTAGAGAGATGAGAGCCCTTCCCCCAGGCTTCATCTCCCCTCCGCCCTCCTCCTCACTTTGCACGTGATCTGGTTCATTACACACAAAACTGCTTTGTGCCATCACGGGTTTATGAGAAAGGAGAAGGGAGGCGCCCAGAACTTCCTATGAGAAATGAACATTGACTTTCTCTGAAGAAAATATAAATAGATTTCCTTAATTGGACTTCAGGCATCGGAGCAATTAATAATAGATTGTGTCATAGTGAGGGCTTTGTTTGTATTTAAAGCCATAAATTACAAGTATTAAATGTATATTTATTCCAAGTTAAACTCATTTCTAATTGACATGTTACTTAGCCCAAGGCTTTTAAGATCTTTTAGTATAATTAAATTAATAGAAAGCTATAGATCACAGTATGATAAACAAACAGCCTAGACTTTAATATGACAGATATACAGAACAGGCTGTGTAAGTAGATCATTATTATCGGTTTAGATTCAGCAAAAATACCACCAGAATGGAAAGAAAAGAAGTTGTGCCTGAAGTGGTTGACATAAGACATCCTTTCTGGCCCCTGTCTGACTAGCTAGCATCAGAAATACCAATCTGGGTAGAAACTTCATTATGAAAATTTCTTGGTTGGATCAATGCTCTATACCAGAAGCTCTTAAAACCCACAGCAGACATTTAAAGGATATTATTATGATCAATCCAGGCTTTGGGCACTCAACAAAATAATATGTAGTGCAGAATTAGGCACCTCTAGTTCCTATTATTTTTTAAGCTTTTATTTATACAGTTTTTAGCGCTAAATGCCTAATTCCACCTACACAGATGTAATGGTGGCTTCAGTGTCATAATTTCATTTATTCGAAGGACCCAATGTGTTTTGGATTCATATCAATGTATGGCAAAACCAATACAGAATTGTAAAATAAAATAAAAACAAAAAACGTTTGTTTGACAGTGTCCTGAAGAGACAAAGATAACCTCCTCTAATAGGAGGAAAAACTGAGGTCTGAGATAGAGATCGTGTCTGTGGGCGGAATTGTTTTACTTGCAATCAAAATGGTTTAGCATTGCCCATGATGTGGACACCTGTGTGTTTTCTTGGCCCCAAAGGAAACTTGTCCTCAAGCCCATGTGTCTGGTCCTGCTCTCCTGAGATCTGTCATTTTGTGTGTCTCTTGTTTGTGTCAGATTAATTGGTCCTCAAGGACCAAAGCCCATTTATTAATCTTTGTATCCCCAATGGCCACATTGTCAAGTACATAGTATGTGTGTGATAAACACCTGTCTAATGAGGGAACACACTTTTCTCATAGGCATGATAAGTGTATCTCATTATTGAAATGATTCCTCTTCATAGAGTGGATAAAGCTTGGGAGGAGCAGGCGCCTCTTCAAGATAAAGCATGATGTATGCATGGACTCTGATCCTTACGCGACTCTGTTCCCGGGTTTTCTAAATTCTTTAAATCCATTCAGTCACTTCTCAGGTGCTATCAGATCTATAGCAGACCTTAAAAACAAAACCACCAGGGGACTTGTCAAGACTGAACTTGAGTACTTAGTGGGTTCCTATTGATATTTTTGGGTTTATGGATATTAGGAGTTTTCATCCCCCAAGTGTTATATAGCATGGTTGGATGGCATCACCGACTCAATGGACATGAGTCTGAGCTAACTACAGAAGACAGTGAAGGGCAGGGAAGCCTGGTGTTCTGTAGTTCACGGGGTCGCAAAGAGTCAGGCAAGACTTAGCTACCAAACAAGCGAAAGTTTTGCTGCTTTTATTTTGGAGAGGCTGAGTGTTTCAGTGAAGCCTCCAGCATGGTTTATAATCACAGTTGGGCTTTCATTATTTGGTGTCCAGGCAGGGATTCTTAGGCAAAGAGCTGATCTGTATCACCTTACCTTGTGACATAAGTATGGTGGTGTTAGTCACTCAAGTCGTGTCCGACTCTTTACGACCCCATGGACTGCAGCCCACCAGGCTCCTCCGTCCATGGGATTCTCCAGGCAAGAATCCTGGAGTGGACTGTAATTCCCTTCTCCAGGGGATCTTCCTGACCCAGGGATTGAAGCCGGGTCTCCCGCACTGCAGGCAGATGCTCTACCATTTGAGCTACAGGCAAGACCCTGTGGCATAAATATAGGACTTTCTAAACCATTGCAGCTTTCTAAAGGTTATTTCCTCGAATACACTTTGACATTGGGGGATAATTTTGATTGACACCAAACTTGCAAAGTCGGTACAGAAAGTTCCCATATACTATGTGCTTAGAGTCCCTCCATGGTGATATTTTACTTTATCTTGGTGTGGTCGTCACAACTGAAGGACCAATATCCCTATATTGCTCTGAATTAAACTCCAGGATTTAATCAAACATCACTAGTTTTTTCACTAATCTCTTTGAGTCAGACTAGGATCCCTTCCAGGAGGCCATGCTGTGAATCAGCTGTTGAAGGCTGCCCTTGACTCTTCAGACGCTCAGAAAGTCTATCCAGTATCCACGAGACCAATCCTGGGTGCCTCTGTTCTGAATCCATGCCTTCTGATTATTTCGCCATGTGGAAAGCAGGCAAGATGATCCATGTGGATGTTCACAGAGCACCTTCAATAATCTGTGTATTTCCAGTGAGACCTGATAAAGCTATTTTGGCAGGCAAATTAATAGAGATTCTGCTTTGAACAGACCTTCTAAATTTGTACCAGCACAGAGAAAACCCACACAGAAGCCGTTTAAATATTCTAACCAGGTTCATGATGGCATGCCATGAAGCTATGCCCGTGATGCTGGTATCATGACCTTGTGTTGCTTTCTCTTCTGCTCTGTCTCAACAGAGAAGACTGAGGGTTCAGTGTGCAGGAGTGCTTTGTCACCAGGAGGAGGCAACTCAGCAAATACGTCCTGGTTTAAGACAGCCTGGGATTTCATATTAGTGAACAAACGGCACATAAGGACCATACATTTGAGTAAAAGTTTTGTACAAGAGGCATATTTCCGTAGACAAGCACTATACTATTTTAGTAACATAAATAATTCTGAAAACTCAGATGTGTGTTTGCTCAAAGGTGTATCTCAGGTCTGTGTCATTCCTTTCATGGTATCTTCAGACTATATCCTGCAGGAAACATCCGAAAAGGCTTCCCAGGTGGCTCATTGGTAAAGAACTCACCTGCCAGTACACAAGAAGCAAGAGGCCCGGGGTCGATCCCTCGGTCGGGAAGATCCTTGGGAGTATGCAACCTCAACTCACTCCACTATTCTTGCCTGGAAAATTCTATGGATGGAGGAGCCTGGAGGGCTACAGTCCATGGGATCGCAAAGAGCTGGACATCCCTAAGCATGCGTGCAGTTCCTAGAGGACAATGCCTGCTGTGTTGATGGTTTAGCTGATGCATGTCTGATTTCTCCACAGGGAGGACACTGTGGGTTAGAAGCAATAGGTGTGCACTTTTCTGTTGAAATGGGTCCTTAAAACTTAACTAAGAATGTAGGACACAATCTTAGATTCAAAGCTCAGGACCGCATTCAATTTACCTCTGAGAATTTTGAAAGAAATATAGAAAAATTGATGTGAAAGACTGTCAAACCCATCAGTTATGTCAATGTATATGTTTGAATCTGTTATTCCCTTGGTGTATTTAATTTTGTGCCTAAGGGCTTTGAAACTATCTGTTCTAGAGAGTAAGGCCTTTATCTAGGACTTAAATAGGTCATTTAACTTTATTATTCTGCACAATGATTCTAAATCCAATAATCTCTGTGAAGCCCTTAAAATACATTTCTAAGTCCAATAACTTAATTATGAATTAAAAAGCACAAAAGAAAAGATTAAGCTGCGCAATTACACTACTTACTAGATGCTATAATTTCTTTAGGTATACCTCAATTAAAATTTCAAAACTGCTGAATATTGTATTCTGCTTTTAAACTTTATCAATTTAAATGTGCCTCACTATTGATGAGGATGTAAATTAGAGTAAGCAGGGAAAACTCTATGGAGTTCTCTCAGAAAATTAAAAATAGAGCTATCAAATGATGCAGCAATCCCACTTCTGGGTATTTACGAGAAATGCAAACAGGATCACAAAGGTGTGTCTGCACAACCATGTTCATTTCAGCCTTATTCACAATAGCGAAGATATGGAAGGGCTTCCCGGGGGCGCAGAGGTGAAGAGCCTCCCTGCCAGTGCAGGAGATGCACCAGGCGCCAGTTCCATCCCCGGAAGGCGACGGTGCCCTGGAGAGGGGAACGGCAGCCCGCTCCATACTCCTGCCTGGACAGTGTCATGGACAGAGGAGGCTGGTGGGCCGCAGTCCATGGGGTGGCACTGAGCGGGACACGATTCTGATTGAGTACACATGATATACAGAATAGATATGGAAACATCGTAAGTATCCATCAATGGCCAAAAGGACAGAAGGATATAACGTGTGTGCATATAGGTATATACATGTATATATCTATATGTCTGTTTATATATTTAGGTATACATATGTGATATGTAAAGGACAAAAGAATATAATATGTGTGTGTGTGTATATATATATATATATATATATATATATGTTTATAAATCAGCCAGAAATTTCAGAAAGAAATCTTGCTGTTTGTCACAATGTGGATGGGCCTTAGGGCATTATGCTAAGCGAGTTAAGTCAGACAAAGAAAGGCAAATACTATATGATCTCATTTATATGTAGAATCTAACAAAAAGTTAAGCTGATAGAAAAGAGTAGGAAAGTGGTTTCCAGAGGCTTGGGGACAGAGCGGGAGAAATAGGAAGAGGCTGTTAAAAGATACAAACTTTCACCTGAAGCTCAATAAGATCTAAGGATCTAAAGTATAAGATGATGATTATAGTTGAAAACACTGCTTTGTATAACTGAAATTTGCTAAGAGTAGAACTTAAATGCTCTCATATAAAAAGTGAGATGTGTTAATTGACTATGAAGACAGTGAGGATCCTTTTACAGAGTACACCTATATGAGGTCACCAGAGCGTACACTTTGAGAACAGCTTTATATGTCAATTACACTTCAATATGGCTGAAAAAACAAAGAAATTTAAGTCCATGGAATTGTGGATTTTATTCCTCATATTTAATACCTTATATGATTAGGTGGGGTCTTCCCTGGAAGCTCAGATGGTAAACAATCTGCCTGCAATTCAGGAGACACCGATTCGAACCCTGGGTCGAAAACACGCCCTGAAGAAGGAAATGGGAACCCATTCCAATATTCTTGTCTGGAGAATTCCATGGACAGAGGAGCTTGCTGGGCTACAGTCCATGGTTATGTTATCAGTAATTTTTTGATCCAGAGAAGTTTACAAAAGGCAGGACTGGGTTGACTGTTCCTCACAATATGGAGGTTAGAATCAATGACACATGTTAAGTATATTATCTGTAAAAACAAGTGGCAACCTTCCCAGCCCTAACCCACTCTATAGTATGAGGAAGATCAATCTAAAGAGAGATCAAAGAGCAGCTACCCGGGATTGTAAGACTGAAATAAAATGCAAGGTCCAGATGGACTTCGGTTAGTTAAGTCCCTTTATGCACTGAAAGAGACTGGCCTTGGGTTCCTAACAAAACAATGGCTGGGATTTCTGCATTAGAACAAGTGGTTTATGTGGCTGCTTCTCAAGTTTCCCTGTTGGCTGAGGGTAGCATCTGGAAGGCTGTCTAAAGGGGTGACTGCTGGCCACAGGCATTGGACATTTTCAGTGAGAACCATAAGTGACTAAAACAGTCAATAAAAGAAGAGAACAGAAAAAAAAAAAAGAGTGAATTCTGTGTTCAATGGATTAATTGTCTCTTTTATGTAGCTTGTGGTTAGTCTCACTCAGCATTCTTCACATTGTTGGGTTTGTGTTTAATTTTGCAATATTCTGGTGATCATCACGAAAGAGCACAAGAAAAAGAAATCTGAAGCCTCCTGGATGTTTTATCAAACATGTAATAAAATTCCTTTGTCTTCCCACTCAGTTTAATAAAACCAAAATCCTGGAATACTTTCAGTAAGGTGTGTCTGGAGGCATTAAAATTTTGTTATTTTTCTTTGTGTTAATCTCTAAATCAAATAATATTTGTTCCTGTCTGTGTCTTAGGTTGCCATTGTTATATTTTTTTAATTGCTTAAGCGTACTAAATTAATACATAACCAAAACTGGTTTAAATTGGACAAGGCAATTGGAAAGAACTTTATAATTTATTCTTAAACACCAAGGTTGGTTTTTTTACTCATTATTTCAATTAGTATAAGCTACTTATGTGACATAATATTTTTTTGTTTTATTACAGAATAAATTTAGATTTAGAAAAAAAAAATGTTGCAGAGATAGTACAAAGACTTTCAGTATACCCTTCAAGAGATTCTTCTGATTTAAAGTATTATGGAACAATGTCAGATTTGATAAAAACTAAACAAATAATAAGGCAGTATATGGTTGGTCAATTGTAAAGAATCCATCCATCAATGCAAGAGATTTATGAGACACAGATTCAATCCTTAGGGTGGGAAGATCCTCTGGAGAAGGAAATGGCAACCCACTCCAGTATTCTTGTCTAGAAATTTCCATGGACAGAGGAGCCTGGCAGGCTAAGTCCATGGGGTCATAAAGAGTCTGACACAGTTGAGCACATCAAGAAAACAAATAATATTCACACAAAACTGTTAATTGCAGATCGTATCTGAATTTTCCCACTCTTTTCACTACTGTTCATTTTCTGTTTCAAGACCCAGTCCAGGATCATACATTGCCTTGGTCATCTTGTCTCACTCAATGAGTACATTTCTTGGTTTCTCCTTGTTCTTGGGAAGTAGAGAGTTTTGAAGAATGCTGAAGTATTTGGTGTCTCTCTGATGTCTTCCCACCATTAGACTGGAGTTACGGATTTTGTAGAAATAGATCACAAAGTTGAGGTACTTTTCAACTGCTTCCCACCACGGGGTTTATAGAAGCCCTATGGCATTGCTGGTGAAGTTGACCTTGATCACGCGGTTCAGGTGATATTGCCAGGTATGTCCACTATAAGTTGCTGTGCTTCCTTTCCCAGACGCTATTGTTGGCAAGGAGGTCAATCTGTCCAGATCACACTCAAGGTGAGGAAGATCCAGCAACAACCTCCAGAGCCAGTGTGTCAACATACAGTATTTGGAATTTTTCTGTAAGAGAGACTTGTGATAATCTATTTTCAAAGGACTAAAAGTTTCATGTAGCAGAGGTTCTGATGATTTGCCACTGGCCACTGTAGCACATGCTTCTGAAACTGTACTGCAATAATCCCCTGGAGACGGCTGCCTTGCCACACTAATCACTGAACTGGAAGATCAGCCAGCAGTGGTAAACGTGGCTGCTGACATGATCTGTTTTCTTGTGAGCTGTTCCACGGGGATAAAAGTGAAGTTCTTTTCTTGCCATTGGTCAGGAGCCCATCTCAGTCTCTTGCCATGTGGGCATTCTCAACACCAAAGCCAGCCCAAGAAAAAATCATGACAAAAACATGGATGTCATTACATCTGAAGCCCAGTCACCAGATACATCCCCTAGACTTTGCCATATTCCATCAGACTGATTCAGTGGGGTAGTTAGTCCGCACTCAAAGAGAAGGATTCACACAGGATATCTGTGGATATCAGGAGGCAGGGATGATTAAGGACCATTTGCTTTTGTGAGAAATATGTTGCATGTCTATTAATAACTAATAGACATACACTACATACAAGGCATACTCATACACTACAGTTATGAGTAGCTCTTGTGCTAAATAAGCTGGATATTTAGAGTTAAATGTACAGAGTTAATAAAGAAGAGTGGTCCATTTATGAAGGATTATTAGGGTTGTTATGCATTATTTATTATGGAGAAGGTCTACTATAAATGGGTGCAATGGTAACTTTGCCATATTGGACATTCCAAACAGCCCTTTGAAGAAAGAAGAAGGCAATCTTTTGAAATTTTAATTGTGCAATCCAGGGAAATCCAATTATGGAAGAATTACTTATGATTCAACAAACAGAAGGATGAGGGAAAAAATGCTGCAATTGAGTAGGGGAAGAAAAAAAGGGAGGAAAGGCATCTGAGTATTTCAGTGAGACAAAAGTTCAAACATTCTTGTAGAGGAAATAAACTGGCCAGAAGTAATTAACTAACAGCATAACACTGCCTGTAGGTACTCCAAGACTCCTCATGAATAAAAGCCAGGCTTCTCCCTGTTGGGCCCTGAAGTTGCATAAGAAAGTGTTAGTTGCTCAGTTATGTCTGACTCCTTGTGACCCCACAGACTGTAGCCCATCAGGCTCCTCCGTCCAAGGGATTTTCCAGACAAGAATACTGGAGTGGGTGCCATTTCCTTCCCCAGGGGGTCTTCCCAACCCAGGGAATGAATCCAGATCACCTGCATTGCAGGCAGATTCTTTACCATCTGAGCCACAAGGGAAGCCTTGAAGTTCCATAAGACACTTAAGTTTTTGTTCTACCTAGAGCTCTGCTGACTATGACATTAGAGTCTGCATTTAACAGACACAACTGGATGGATGCATCCGAGATGTTCACCTCTCAGCTTTTTAGCCTCCTTGCTATTGAAAATCTATCAAGGCTTCAAGACAAAGAAGAAATACTTACAGAGAATGACAGAGAAGTTGGAGTGCATTTTTTTTAATATTCTAAAATTTATTTTTGGTTTAAGTCAGTCTGTAATCTTCTTGAAAAAAAAATCTATTTTTCCTTCCATTTCAAGAACACATGATAAAACAATTGTTCTGTATCATCTAGACTTCTAAACTATGATTATTCTACTTATTTTATGAATTAGTAATTATCTCATGGTCTGAAATTATAATATCTTTAATCTCTAATACACACTTGAGTCTTCTCCTTGTACCAATTCACAGCTCTAGGTAAACCCCACACTTCTACTTTTGTTCTGCTTATACTTTCACACTGAGAAGTTCTAGGAAGAATACAGTGCAGGCAACTTGCTGATGCATGCCTAAGAAGCAAGATTAAGGAGACAGTGCAGCATAGCCAAGGTTGACGGTGTGGAAACTGAAGCTACGCTGCCCAGATGAACAGCCCAGTACGTTAGGGTGAGGCAAACATGATGAGATGCCACTATGCACCCATCAGAATGGCTAAGATTAAAAACACTTGCCTCTGCCAAGGGTTAGTGACAGAGTGGGGGGACTGAGACTCTAGTTCATGGCTGGTAAGAATGCAAAATGATGCCTCCCATCACTTCATGGCAAATAGATGGAGAAACAGTGGAAACAGTGTCAGACTTTATTTTGGGGGGCTCCAAAATCACTGCAGATGGTGATTGCAGCCATGAAATTAAAAGACACTTACTCCTTGGAAGAAAAGTTATGACTAACCTAGATAGCATATTCAAAAGCAGAGACATTACTTTGCCGACTAAGGTCCATCTAGTCAAGGCTATGGTTTTTCCTGTGGTCATGTATGGATGTGAGAGTTGGACTGTGAAGAAGGCTGAGCGCCGAAGTATTGATGCTTTTGAACTGTGGTGTTGGAGAAGACTCTTGAGAGTCCCTTGGACTGCAAGCAGATCCAACCAGTCCATTCTGAAGGAGATCAACCCTGGGATTTCTTTGGAAGGAATGATGCTAAAGCTGAAACTCCAGTACTTTGGCCACCTTATGCGAAGAGTTGACTCATTGGAAAAGACTTTGATGCTGGGAGGGATTGGGGGCAGGAGAAGAAGGGGACGACAGAGGATGAGATGGCTGGATGGCATCACGGACTCGATGGATGTGAGTCTGAGTGAACTCCGGGAGTTGGTGATGGACAGGGAGGCCTGGCGTGCTGTGATTCATGGGGTCGCAAAGAGTCGGACACGACTGAGTGACTGAACTGAACTGAACTGAATAATTTAAAAACAGTTTCATAGTTTCTTAGTAAATGAATGATACCTATCATATGCTCTAGCATCCCACTCCAAGCTATTATGCCAAGAGAAAAGAAAATATAGTTCATACAAATCTATGTGTACATGGATTTTTCTAGCAATTTTGTTTGTAATAGCCAAAAATTAAAACAATTTAAATGGTCATCAAAAGGCAAACAAAGAAATTGTGTTATATCAGTTTCTTTGAAATTGCCGTGAAATAGGTTCAGATGTAAAGAATCTGCCTGTAATGCGGGAAACCAGTTTTGATTCCTGGGTGGGGAAGATCCCCTAGGGGCATGGCAATCCACTCCAGTATTCCTGCCTGGAGAATCCCAGGGACTGAGAAGCCTGAAAGGCTACAGTCCATGATATTTCAAAAAGCCAGACAAGACTAAGTGACTAATACTTTCACTTTCAATAAAAATGAATGAACTTTAGATAGGTCAAGAACGTGGGTGAATTTCAAATTAACTTTGCTGAGTAAAAGAAGCCATATTAAAAGGGTAAATATTGCATGATTTTATTTATGAAAGTCTAGAGAATGCAACGGATTCATATTGACAGAAAATATATTCTGGGGAGAGTATAGGGACAGAAGGGGGAATAAAAAGACATGAGGACATTTAAGGGTGATGTAGAGATTTACATGTTGATTCTGGTGGTGTTTTATGGGTGTGTACATATATCAAAACTTATCAGATTGTATACTGTAAATGTATGTAGTTTATTCCATGTCAATTACACCTTGTTAAGGCTGTACAGCCTATATTTTCTAACCACAAGGTAAGATGGTAAGAATTTTAAAGCAACACATTAAAATTTTAATTTGTGGAAAATTGAAAAGTTGTCAAGTAATTACCATGAAAAGAAAACCTTATACCCAGATCATTAAAAAGGGAATTATTTCAGATTTTCAAACAAAATCAACAGCAAGTTCCCAATCTACTTACCTTCAGAGCATCAAAGGGCTAAATGCTTCTTGATCCTAATGTCTGGAAACCAGCAAGACAAAGCTAGCCCAACAAAGTCAGCCAATGACACTTATGAGTGGAATGCAAAATACTAGGTACAAAAATTATTAGTTCAAATATATAAATATACTCTTTCTAAAACCCTCAAAATTCAGCGTTGGTGTTCTGCAGAATGTGAACTCAGTAAGTTAAATGAGAACTAATTCCAGCAGTACAAAGTCTTGAGATTAAAAAAAAAACCCCAAACCCAAATTGAACATCGATCTTGCTTCAAAATGAAGATCAGACTCTTAATCAATTACAATAAAAATAAAAGCTGAAAAATATAAGCACTATCTTTCTAAGAGCTATAGATATTCAAGGAGAAGCGCGTCAGACTCTCCTGTTACTAGGATTATGTAATTAAATGTTTTAGTTTATACTTTCTTGTGAGTGTGCTCAGTCATGTCTGACTCTTTGTAGCCCCATGGACTGTAGCGCACCAGGCTTCTCTATCAATGGAATTTTCCAGGCAAGAATATGAGAGTGAGTTGCCATTTCCTATTCCAGGGTATCTTCCCAACCAAGCATGAAACCTGCGTCTCCTAGCCTCTTGCATTAGCAAGAAGATTCTTTTACCACTGCAATGGCAAAACATGTCAGACATTCTTATCACTAGGATTATTTAATACAGTCTTAAATGTTTCAGTCTATACTTGAAAAGAAAAGAAATAGGTAACAAATGCTACACACAAAAATAAATTATTGTTTGTGAATAAATTACATATTTATTTGAAAAATAAAAGATCAACCAGTAGCTTAAGACTCCTGGTTACAAAATGACTATATTTTAACATTATACAGGAAAAAAAAAAATCCATTCTTAGTAGTAACAAAAAAATGTACTATTTATTAATAGAAATCAACTTAACCACAGAAATAAAAGACCTATATTCACAAGATAGATGAAGTCTGGTAAATCACACCCCAAAATGATGAATCCACTCAAGGCGAGGAAGCATTTCCCAATAGAAAATTTATGTTTTAAAAATGTCAATTATTCCAAAATTAATCTTCAGTGTAATATAAATCCAATGCAATTTTTAATAGGATTTTATGTAGAACTTGGCAAAATGGTCATAGAACTATTTATTCAAAAAAAATGAATAGCCTAATAACTTAAAGAACTCTATTTTTATTATTCCTTATCTTCCTATTGAAGCTCTAGATTTGGAGGAATTTGGAGAAAGTTTCAAAAAACATTCCTGGGACAAATAACTCTTTTACTTTTTCAACTTTTATAAAAAGAATGAACTCTGAATAACTTAAAAAAATCCAGTCCAAAAGGAATCTTAAATGTCAAAGAAAAGTATCCATCATGCTCTCTTACACAGATTTGAAAATACCAAATGATATGTTAGTAAGTTAAGCACGCACACGCTGTAAATAGTTAAAGGGTATTTCCATGAAAATATTCTATCCTAATAGTTCAGATTGGCAGGTATTTCTTGATCTTATTAAGAGATCTTTTCTAAGAGTTATTTTATAAATTTTAGCATTTATTTATAATCACTATCAAAGTTGGATGCATAATTTTATTTCATGAAAGAATGAACAAATTATAATTCGGTATGAAGTCCATGGGGTCACAAGGAATCGGGCACAACTGAAGCGACTAACACATTTTCACATAGGAATATGAAGCAGAATTAACAAGGAAACACGAGTGACATTCCAAGGTAAGAACAAAAAAACAATGCCTACTTTCAGGCATTTTCTTCTCGGAATCTGAGCCAACATAGTGCAAAATAGAAGAGAAACCAACTATACATACTGGAAAATAAGCCTCCAGTTGTTACTCCAGTTATTTTCCCCTAGTTGGCTCCTTGGGTTCTGCAGAGAGTATTAAAGAGCATGCTGAAATTAGATAGTATAATTATGTGTTCAGATAGTGATAGAACTGGTATGTGTGAAAGTTACAGCTTTGTCATCCAAAAATAGCAAGCAGAATGAGAATCAGCTAGAAAGTAAGGAGAGTAAGAAAAAGTGAACCAAGCCAAGGAAGTCCATATGGTGAGTTTAAGGAGGGGGTTGGGGTGCACAGAGGTCAAGAGAAAGATTTCACAGTTGTAGAGACCAGGAGACCTCTTCTCCCAGAACACCAACAGCAGCACTCTGGTTGAGCCCTGAAGTCCAACTCCTCCCTAGGTCAAGTTTCCCTCCCACAGGCTGATGCAGGCTCTCGCTGGACCAGGAGTGATGCTAAGGTGAGCCTCTTCCTGGAGACAGAATGTCTGCAGGGCCCTCAAGGATGCCTTCTGCCACCCCTCCCCTTCCACCCTCCCTGATATCAGCCTCCCTGTGGCCTGACCATCCCAGCCTTCTCTGATGCTGAAAACTCAACCTCTGTGCACGATGCCGAATCAAATCTTAGAGAGTGTTTTAGGTGAAGTAGAAAAGAATAGCTCCAATTGCTTTTTGTCTGGCAATTGCTTTGCCAGACGATGGGGGACACAACAGGTTCATGCCCCTCAAAACTGTGTGTCCCAGCTCTGAGGGATTTGGTGAGAAGTTTGATAGCAATGGTTCAATGGGAGTGGGGTATGCGATAAGAATCAGGGTGTGTGCAGGGCTTGTAATTCTTTAACTCTTTGATCTCAGGTGGTCTGATAAGTTTCTGTGGTTCCTTTTGTCTGGAATGAAGGATGCTAGTCTTCCCTCTGTGGGGCATTGTAGTTCTGTAAACAGTTCATAGATACTGTTATGTGTATCTCTTGTGGTGAACCAGGACCCTGCCCAAAGGCTGCACTATTTCTGGACTTCTTCTCCCAGTCTCTGCATCTCCCCTCCTTCCGGGAACACAACTGTTTGAAAGGTTTTCTGCCCAGGAGCCCACAGGGACCTGCTTGGTTTCATACCTCCCCCTCCATTTCCTCTCACACTCAGTTCTCTTATAAAGCCCTTCCTTATTTACTCCTCTCAGTGTTTGCGTCTCAGAGGACCTGGACTTACACACAATTAATGCTCTGTTCATATTTCATTTTAACCAAAAAGAATAAGATTTTTAAAAATCTTGGGAAGAGCCTGGACTCTCCCAGCAGGCAGTATTTTCAGTGTAGCTGAGCAGGGCTGGGAGTGATGCCTTAGAGGGGACAAGGCTGTGCTTGTTTCATGAAACACTGGGAAAGGTGAGTGGCCTTCTCAGGGAAGAGAACCAATCCCTTGTCTTCAGAGATGAGCCAAGGAAGGGGGTGGTCCTCACGGTGGCCCCCGAGTGGTTTTCTTTCCATCACTGAAGTCCCCTATCTGCAGAGCAGACGTGGTTGGATAAGTGTCAGTGAAGGGGGAAATAGAACAGGCTCAGGACTTGGGCCAGATTGAGGACTTTGAGCTCTATGCCCACTATCTATGGAAACCACATACCAACTGGAAAACCAGGCCCCGGATGGAAGAGCCCCAGGGCTCGTACCTAGACTCTCCATCCTAAAAGAATACCCTAATTATCTGTGTAACAGAATAGAATCATACATTCTATTCTGCTTATTGGGGTATGACCACAGGCCTATTGACAATTGTCCACTGTTAACTACCTCTGCCTAAGGCATATAATCACAAGTTAACTTTGGTTGTATCTTTCTTTTTCCTTTGTTCAGACTAGTTTCAGGGAATTTGGGGAGGTGGGTTTGGGCATGTACACTGAGGGTATATAAGGTTTTCACAAAAACTGGTCCGGGTCCTTGGCTAGGAGGAGGGGCCTTGGGCCCCTGGTGTAATAAACTGCACTCCACTCTCTGCACTGTCCTTCTGAGTGAGTTTGTTTTCCAGAACGTGTGGCTACAACACTCGTTCAGAGATCTCATGAATCTATTTATGGTTAGCAAAGTGAAAGGGCTGAAGAAGGAAATGGCAACCCACTCAAGTATTCTTTCCTGAGAAATTCCATGGACAGGGGAACCTGGCGGGCAATAGCCCATAGGGTTGCAGAGAGTCGGATGTGACTGAGGGAATGTCACTCACTCATTCACTCTGCATGAAAGGTTGGGGGATGAACAGGGAGTGTGGGGTCATCAGAGCCACAGTAGTGTCTACAAAATAGGCAACAAGGTCCTCGTCCGCAGCACAGGGAATGCTCAGTATCTTATTCTCTACCTTTGATATTCAGTATCTTCTAATATTCAGAGTCTTATAATTAACTATGATAAGAATATAAGTATAAATATATTCACTATCTTATAATAAACTCTGATAGCAATTGATTATATACTGATTCAATATCTCATAATAAACTATAACACAAAAGCATAAAAAAGAATGTAGATAATAAATATATGTGTATAACCAAATCATATTGCTGTACACCTGAAACTAACACAAAATTGTAAATCAATTATGCTTCAGAACAAAAGTTCTCATAAGTTTCCGGCTTCTCCCTTCCTCTGTAAGTGAAAGCGCAGGCCGTAGCAGAATTCTCTCCTTAAATGTGGAATACGAGTCTCTGAGACATTTCTGGAAGGCATGAAAGGGGAAAATGCACTTTGATAGCACCGAAATTTCGTTTTGCAGGGTTTTGTAGACAAATTATTGGCACATAAAAAAGCTAAGGTCCTCTAGAGAATATTAAAAACACCAACAACACATCAAACTTTCTGATTGTCTTTTAAAAGAATCTATATTATTCTTAAGACAATAGTCTCAATATTATAAATTTTATTATGTTTTGCTTTTGTTTCAAAATTCCATTAATATGAGTACAGGGTTTACTGACTCTTTGAACCTGGGGTCAGTGCCCTTTTGCTTCTTGGATGCAAATATGATCATTAAAATTAAAGAAAATTTATACAGCACAGACATGCAGGGCAGCCTGATTCCCTGCTGCAGAAAAAGGCTACAGAAGCAAAAATTAGAAATCCTTGGCCTAAAGCACCGCTATAAAATTCGTTTGTTTACAGGAAGATTCCACTGGTCTCCTGGTGCAGAGTGGAGCTGTAAGCTCTCCTGTGTGGCAGGCAGGATTTTGCCTCATTGTCCCAAGATGAGAGCCTTTGAGAGTCACCGCCACGGTTTCTAGAGCCGCAGAGAGTTAGGATCAGCTGATGCCGGGAAGGCAAGCTGGATTTCCGTCCTCTTCAGGCAGGGGGATCGACAAGGAGCACTCAGTCCCCGGGCGCTTCCTTCCGCCCAGGTGGACCCCAGCTCGGAGGTCTCTCAGCATCTCTCACCAGCGGCCTCACCTGCCTGTCCTGCTCTGCAGGGCTCTGGTTGCCAGCAGCCTGGGCACTGCATGAGGTGTGACCAGATTCTTGCTGCCTTGTCTTCCATTTCAAGGGCAAAGGGAGGCCCTGGAGGAGGGGCGGGGCAGCCGCTGGAGCTGAGTCAGACTGCCCTTTCAGGGGACGAGCGGCTGTTCTGAGGAGGGGAGATGGCTGCAAAGGAAGGAAGAGTCAAGCCTCTGGAGGACCAGGAGTTATTTTTAAAAGGAGTAACACGACTCCTCAGGATCACAGAAAGAGCGGATTCTCATGAAAAGGACACGCAGAGGTCAGCGTCTTGATTTCCATGAGACACTTGCTGCCAGCGGTTTAGGCTGCATTGCTTGAGACAGAAAGATAATCTCAAATCTCCACGGGCAAGGATGCTGCCTGCTGCCGATAAGGCAGGATGGGATCCAACCCTTTGCTGCGGTCTATTGTCAGGACGATGGGTGGGTAAACAGGAGGACAAGAGCTGTGAAAAACGTGTCAGCATGCTCTAATTGCCTCTTGACCTTCCTTCCCAGGAGCTGGCCGGAGTCCGGAAGCCCACAGGAACCCTAGCTGGGTGTCTCTTACAGAGCTCACGCAGGCGGCCAGCTCTGGGTCTGTATGTGTGGGGCCAGGCTCGTCTCCTCTTGTCCGAGGCAACGTGCCCGCCGATGCCAATGCCACCAGGATACATGATTCTCTCCTCTTTCTTTCTGTCTCTATTGTAAGCCTCCCTTTGATGGTTAACATATAAAGCAAACAGAATCTGATATTTTTTTCTTTTCCATGAAAGAGATCTTGAGCTTTCCCTGGATAAGGCAAGAGCGTGCAGCTTGCACTTTGTCACAAACCTCCGTGGCTGCCCTCTTCTGGACTGAGCGCCTTCTGATACCGAGTCACTCAAGTCGCTTTTCTTCTTTAGTCCAACCCCCCTCTCCAGCCTCATCTTCAACGTAAACCATCTTTCTGTCTAAAGATAACGTGCCTCTTGAAATGTCCTTTCACCCAATTCCTCCCCACATCAAGTTCTTCATTCCCCAGCAAAGCCATGGTCTCCATCTAAGCCTGTGAGAAAAAGAATTCCCTCACACTTACCGAGTATTTGATCTGCTCCTTAGTCTGGGTCCCAACTGTCCAGAGCTTACAATTCCTGCTCGAATCAGCTGCTGTGTTTCCAGGTCTCTCTGGATTCGCTTATATACACATTTGATACACATGCATTTAATAAAATGCATATATACACACAATAAAAATAGTTATATGCACATTTAATAAAAGAATCTTTAAGATATCCCTTTGAGTCACAGATGAATATGTAAATATGATTGTTTTTAAAAACATAGCCTTGTAGTGATTCACTAGACAGTCATCTGCATTGATCTTGATCAATAAATAGTTTTTAAGAATAGTTTTGTAGTGAGCAACAAATTCTCCCCATGGACTCTAATACGCGGCTTCTTCTGTATCCTTTTTAAAATGGTGTCGTGAATGAGGGTATCGTGTTTTCTAAAGAAGTCAGTTAGCTGTATCCACAGCATTGGATGGTCTTCACTCTAGACCTCGTGGAAACAGAGGTGAGGGTCCTTGGACAAGATTCCACATCAGGATTTGTTTCCTTCTTCCAGCTTTCTAATTACCACCAAATGACCAGCTTCATTGCTCTAGAAATTTGCTGCAGATCAAGGCAAGGTTGTCACTCGAAATATTCTGGCATTTGCCTTTTGAAAATGGATACACTTGTTGATCTTCAATTCTTTTATTATCTCTACATTTGAAGAGAAAAACCCACTGACTTATTAGTGCAACAAGTCCTTTGTATTAATTTTAAATAGGCTAAATATCAACTAATTTGGTCCACGTGACTTTGAACTGTGGCCTCTGACACCTCCTCATGGTGTGAGCCACGCTCCAGGGCTAAATGATGTGCTATATGACCTTGGGTCACCAATGATCTCTGTTCGTAAAATCATACTTTTATTTTCCCCTGAACCTCTCAACATTTTGTTGATTATTTCACCTGTTGGATGAATGTCTTGATGAATTTCACCAAATGGCTGTTCTTTTGAAATAGTTTGGGAAAAATAGAGCTGAAGAGAAAAGTGTTAATCCACCTGTTGTGTGTTCCATTAACAGTGTCTGGCGATGGCGGGAGTCCAACGTGCCAGGCTCTAGGCTCCATCCATGCTTCAGTCAAGCCACCTCTGCTCTTTCTGTATTTATATTAGTTTTCATGTAATATTGTTTTGGAAGAAAAAACCGGTTCTCTTAATTCAGTTCTCTCTGTTGTCCGTCCTCTTCCTCACTTTCTTGCTCTGCTTAACCTTTGTTACTAACACTCACCCTCATCTATTTTACCCATTTCCTTCCTCCCCTCTGGAGGGTAAGCACCAGTATGAAGGGGCTTTAGTCTGTTTTCCTCCTTGCTGTATTTCTAGTACCTTGAAGCGTGTCAGGCATGTAGTGGGATTCAAGAAATAGGTGTTGCTTGGCAATATCTCAGCCTGTACTGGTCGCCCAGCCTCTCTTTCACACACCAGTCTCTGGTCCTTCCACCTCCATCCTCACCCATAAACAGGGAGAAGGTCTCTGCAGGAGCACCCTCATCCTGTCTGCTCATGAGACGCAGGACAAAAGCTCATTAGTGGAAGAAAGAAGAGGGACAGCCCTACCTAAAGCGGTTAGAAATGGCTGGTTTTCTCTACACAAAACCCTGAAGGCGCCATAGTCGGTGAATGGAAATGCTTGTCACACACTGAATTTTAGATGGCTGAATGAACAGCTGCGTATATGAGAGTTTACAGTACTGGGTCTGAAGATATGGATGTTCAGTAAACTGTTATCCTAAGTTCCTCTTGTGTAAAAGGCACTCTGACGAAAAGGCATCCAGCTGCTTGCCACGCAGAAAACCAATAATGAGGCAAGGTTGGTGGGAAGGAAGCTCTGCTTTGTTTTGGATGCCAGCAACTTGGGGAGTGGGCGGACTCTTGTCCAAAGGCTGACTCCCCTCCACCACCCTCCCTCCGCTGACCATCAGGGGGCAAGAGCTTTTCTAGACTGAGGGAGGGGCTACATGCAGAAACAGCACAGTCAGCTCTGACGGTCATCTAAGAGTGGTCATCGGTGGTCTGACGAGTGTCGTCTTGATTGTTTTAGGTACAGTTGGTCTTCAGTTCCAGGATAGGTTTCTTCCCATTTCTTGAGGCCGGCTCTCAGAATGGTGGCAGGTTTTGTCACAGCCATGGTCTGGTCATATGCAGCTAACTTCTCCCACCTGGTGGGGGTTTCAGCATCTATAAGACAGCTCACAGGACATGGCTTAGAATATTATTCAATGCCTATGAGGAGGAAATAAAGGTTCTTGACTGACTAAACTATAATGGTTTTGTCCTGTCTGACTGCTTTCCTTTGCTTCTTCATTTTCTCACCTCTCTCTTCTTCAGCTAAAGTTTTTTCTCCACAGACAAAAGCAGGCAGAGGACATGGGGATGTAGACCATAGGACCCTGCTCCGTTTCAGAACAGGCACTAACTTGAAGCTGACAGCCTCTCAGGCTGAGTCGTTCACGAACATGCTGGCTGTTCTCTTTGGAGCCGCCATCACTTTATATGGGAGCTTGGAGGCTGGTTTAATTAAAGTTATCTGAATAGCGTACAGTATGCCAGATGTTCATAATAAATATAATGTAGCTTATGTAATGTTATGCCATCATGGAATATATTGGAATGGTTGTGATTATCCATTATTACCCACAATAAATCTAAATTTATTTCACTGTTTTTAGGCATTAAGCTTTTCTCAACCACTATAAATTAGCTTAGTATTTGAACTTTGCCTTTTGCTGAAGTTTTTCCAATAGAGATAATTAAAGAGCTCTTTCGGCAAAATTAGCTCATGTTATTTCCATTAGAATTAAACATGCACGTGGGACACTACAGCCTATGATATGTATGTTTATGATTGACATTTTAAAGTACAACTACCAATTAAACGTTTCTTTCTCCTTCCTCTTTTCCCTCTTAGAGTGCAAAGGTAAAATCTCTTAATTTAGTTCCGTAAGCTCTTTTGGCGGCGCTGATGGTAAAGAACCCACCTGCCAATGCAGGAGGCATAAGAGACACAGGTTCAATCCTTGGGTCAGGAAGATTCCCTGGAGTAGGAAATGAAAACCCACTCCAGTATTCTTGCCCGGAGAAGCCCACAGTCAGAGGGCCCTAGTGGCTACAGTCCATGAGGTCACAAGAAGTCAGGCATGACTGAAGCATCTTGGCATAAGCTCTTTATTTATCTCCATCAGTTCAGTTCAGTCGCTCAGTCGTGTCTGACTCTTTGCCACCCCATGAACTGCAGCACGCCAGGCCTCCCCGTCCATCACCAACTCCCGGAGTTCACTCAAACTCATGTCCATAAACAAATGCTATTTTTAATGTTTTTGAAAATAGTATACTAACATTTTCAGAATTAGAAGGCCTTGGCTTAATAAACACTGAGCATCTGGTGAACACTCACTTGTCCTACAGCTGTGACCAGGGAAGGCTTCGGTGGAGGACCAGGATCAACACGTGAGGAGGACGGGGCTGCGTACAGAGCAGTCTGTTGTTCTTAAGCATGTATTTCCTTTTTCTAAATTTTTACTTTGTTTTATTGAAGCAGAATTGATTGACAATGTGGTATTAGTTTCAGGTACATATATGTGTGTGTGAGTATATGTGTATCCTTTTTCAGATTATTTCCCCTTATAGGTTATTATGGAATTTTGACTAGAGTTTCCTGTGTGCATGTTAATCCCAAACTCCTAATTTATCCCTCCCTCTCCTTTCCCCTTTGATAAGCACCAGTTTGTTTCCTCTGTCTGTGAATCTATTTCTATTTTGGAAGTAAGTTTATTTGTATCTTAAAAACATTTAAAAAGAAAAATAAATGAATAAATATGACTTCACCAATCATCCGGATCCTGTCTTGTTAAACAACAACAATAATAAAAAACTATACTATCATGTCATGGATTTTCTTTACTACAAACCAAAGCTATTACATCTCTGTTATATCTAGTACCATGCCTGGAGAGCATTGGCACCAAATACATAACTTCTAAATAAACGGATAAATCAGAGTATCCTAACATCAAATTAGAAAAAGAAAGAAAAAGAAAACCAAAGGTGTATTTTCATAAGCAGCACACAAGCATTTAGGTTTCTTACGGTGTCCAAGGGATGATGAGGAAGACTCAAGACCTTCTTCACCCATGTAAACTCATATTCTCATCATCCCTGCAGTGAACTCACTGATCCATTTAACCAGAGATCCTCAGGACTCACTGTGGGACAGACCAGGATGGAATCTCTTTGGTGAGAATTAACCTAAGGTCCGTCTAGTCAAGGCTATGGTTTTTCCAGTAGTAATGTATGGATGTAAGAGTTGGACTGTGAAGAAAGCTGAGTGCCAAAGAATTGATGCTTTTGAACTGTGGTGTTGGAGAAGACTCTTGAGAGTCCCTTGGACTGCAAGGAGATCCAACCAGTCCATTCTGAAGATCAGCCTTGGGATTTCTTTGGAAGGAAGGATGCTAAAGCTGAAACTCCAGTACTTTGGCCACCTCATGCGAAGAGTTGACTCATTGGAAAAAACTCTGATGCTGGGAGGGATTGGGGGCAGGAGGAGGAGGGGATGACAGAGGATGAGATGACTAGATGGCATCACTGACTCGATGGATGTGAGTCTGAGTGAACTCCAGGAGTTGGTGATGGACAGGGGCTCCTGGCATGCTGCAATTCATGGGGTCGCGAAGAGTCAGACACAACTGAGCGACTGAACTGAACTGAACTGAACCTAATAATGAAGTAGCTTTGTTGCTAAGTTTGAGGACCCAGTCAAACATCTGAGTGTCAATGTGACCGTGTTTTGAGTTCAGGGATACATATGGTGGTGTTGTCAGCAAACAGATGATTTCTAAACTGTGAGCCAGAATGAGATCGTCATGGCGGTGAGTTATGAGGAGATGAAGCTGTGGTCAGAGGGGGAGAAACAGGAGAGAGAGACTAAGAGATAGGAGAGACATCCAGGAGAGACTGGAGACTCACACACAACCCGAAGTGCTTCCTTCACCGGGCCTGCAGCCTGGCGTGGGTGGACGTTGGGGCAGGTGCCTGGAGCCTGGGTTCTACTGCAGCCTCTCAACCTCTAACCCCAAGGCAAGGAGTTTGCACGTGTGGCACAGTTTTCTCATCTCAAAGAAAGTGCTTTACATTGTACTGTACATTTCATTAGCTTGAGATGAGTTAACTGGAAGAATTCTTTATTAGCTATCAGAAATGATCAAGTTCAAAAGGCATAAATCATAGTAGCTTTGAATTCAGTGACATATATTTTGTGGGTTTTGGTTATTTTCTGAATAAATATATATCAAAAGAGAAGCTAAATCCTCACGTAACTAAGCAGCAGATTCTAGAACAATGGCTGGATTTGGCCAAGATGAGGCAGAATTGGAGGCTGGAGGGTCCTGCCTGGGAAACAAATGCTCTGGTATCAGGGATGTGGCCCTCGGTCATGACAGCGCTCCCTGCCTCCTGAACTAGCTGTAATTCAGCCCCACAGAAAACAGTGTACACCTGAGCTTATGGGTCTGCAGGTCAGATGGCCAACAGGCACACGAAAAGATGAGAGACACCACTGACTATTAGAGAAACTCAAATCAAAGCTACAGCAGGGCATCACCCCACACCAGTCAGAGTGGCCATCATCGCGAAGTCTACAAACAAGTGCTGGAGAGGGTGTGGAAAGAAGGGAACCCTCAGACACTGCTGGTGCTAATGCAAACTGGTGCACCCACCAAGGAAAACAGGATGGAGGCTCCTTAAAAATCTAAAAACAGAACTACGAAGTGACCCAGTAACCCCACTCCTGGGCAGATAGCTAGATCTGTTTGAGGACCCGTAATTTGAAAAGATACATGCACCCCACTGCTCATGGGAGCACTGTTTGCAATAGCCAGGACATGGAAACCAGCTAGATGTCCACCAACAGAGGAAAAGGTGGGCAGGGTGTGGCACATACATGCATGGGAATACTGCTCAGCGGCAAAAGAATGGAATCATGCCGTTTGCAGCAACATGCATAGACTGAGAGATTATCACACTGAGTGAAGTGAGCCAGACAAGCATCATATTCTATCACATATGTGCAATCTAAAAAATGATACAAATACCCATATCCCCCATCCAGTAACCTCACCATCACACCTCCTCTCACTTCGATCCTTCTGCTTCTTTCTTATAAAGACCCTTGTCATTATTCTGTCATCATTGTAAATTTTGAACTTATGCACAAAACAGAAATAAACTCACAGATATAGAAAAAACAAAACAAAACAAAAAAACTAATGTTTGCCAAATGGGAAAGGAGGTAAGGGATAAATTAGGAGTCTAGCATCAACATACGTGTGTGCATACGTGCTTAGTCCGCTCAGTTGTGTCCAACTCTTTGTGACCCCATGGACGGTAGCCCACAAGTCTCATCTGTCCACAGAATTTTCCAGGCAAGAATACTTGAATGGATTGCCATTTCTTTCTCCAGGGGATCTTCTCGACTCAAGGATCGAACCCATGTCTCTTGTATCTCCTGCCTTGGCAGGCAGGTTCTTTAGCACACAGCCACCAGGGAAGCCCCAGGATCACACTGCTATATAAAAAATAGGTCACCAACAAGTACCTACAGTATAGCACAGGGAACTATACTCAGTATTTTGTAATAACTTGTAAGGGGCAAAGAACCTGAAAAAGAATAGATATGTATAACTGAATCACTTTGCTGATATACAAGCATTGTAAATCAACTGTATATCAACTAAAAAAAAAAAAAAAGTTAACAAAAAGACTCCAAAATGGGTCTCACTTGGGGAAAATCAAGGAGCCTGCAAAACGGAGTTCTATTTGGATGCTCTGGGGAGAATGTGTGTCCTTGTGTTTCCCAGCTTCCAGAGACCCCAGGGCCCTTTACTCATGGCTCCACATCCCCCATCCAGTACCTCACCATCACACCTCCTCTCACTCCGATCCTCCTGCTTCTCTCTTATAAAGACCCGTGTCATTATTCTGTCATCATTGTAAATTGTATAATATAAACTGTACAAAAATTGCATCACTGACTAATTGTGATCAGTCATAATAGGTGGAAGCAGTGACAGATTTTATTTTCTTTGGCTCCAAAATTACTGTGGACGGTGACTGCAGTCATGAAATTTAAAGATGCTTGACACTTGGAAGGAAAGCTATAATAAACCTAGTGAAGTGAAGTGAAGTGAAGTGACGTCGCTCAGTCGTGTCCGACTCTTTGCGACCCCATGGACTGTGGCCTACCACGCTCCTCTGTTCATGGGATTTTCCAGCCAATAGTCCTGGAGTGGATTGCCATTTCCTTCTCCAGGGGATCTTCCCAACCCAGGGATCGAACCCGGGTTTCCCACATTGTAGACAGACGCTTTACTGTCTGAGCCAAACCTAGACAGCATATTAAAAATTGGAGACATCACTTTGTCAACAAAGTTCCGTTTAGTCAAAGCTATGGTTTTTCCAGTAGTCATGTACGGATGTGAGAGTTGGACCATTAAGAAGGCTGAGCACCGAAGAATTGATGCTTTCATATTGTGGTGTTGGAGAAGACTCTTGAGAGTCCCTTGGACTGGAAAGAGATCAAACCAGTCAATCCTAAAGGAAATCAACCATGAATATTCATTGGAAGGACTGATGCTGAAGCTGAAGCTCCATTACTTTGGCCACCTGACGTGAAGGGCTGACTCACTGGAAAAGACGCTAATGCTGGGAAAGATCAAACACAAAAGGAGAAGAGAGTGGCAGAGGATGAGATGATTAAACAGCATCACCGATTCAATGGACATGAATCTGAGCAAACTCCAGGAAATAAGGAAGAATCGGGAAGCCCCACATGCTGCAGCCCATGGGGTCACAAATAGCTGGACACAACTTAGCAACTGAATAACAGCAATAGTAACAGGTGACTATAGTGTGATCACATGGACTCTGCATAACAAACTTACCGTCTTAGTATCTGTCATCTGATCTCATCAGCAAAGTCCCTTTTGCTGCATGAGGTTAACATGTCCACAGTATTCTGCCTGTTACAATTCCTTTCAATTATTTTCATCCTCATAATTTTAAGACTAAAATTTGGTTTAGCTTTGGGGATCTTTGGGCTTCACCCATAGCTCAGTTGGTAAAGAATCTGCCTGCAATGCAGGAGACCCCAGTTCAATTCCTGGGTCAGGAAGATCCACTGGAGAAGGAATAGGCTACCCATTCCAGCATTCTTGGGTTTTCCTTGTGGCTCAGCTGGTAAAGAGTCCACCTGCAATGCAGGAGACCTGGATTTGATCCCTGGGTTGGGAAGACCCCTTGGAGAAGGGAAAGACTCCCCACTCCAGTATTCTGGCCTGGAGAATTCCATGGACTGTATAGTCCATGGGGTTGCAAAGAGTTGGACATGGCTGAGCGACTTTCACTACTGGGATCTTTACTCCACGGAAATCAGTATCTGGCAATGACTTCCTCAAATATCCAAATAGTTGAAAATGTACTTCCGAATGTCTCGCCATCTGAGCTGTTTCCTGACTCTCCCTGGGACTCCAGGGCGCCAGTGGCCAGCTGAGGATGCACTGTGGGCCGTTCGTTCCCAGTACCCTCCTGTGTCCCCAGGAGGAGTCCAGCTGCTCCACCCCTATGTGGTCCCTCAGGGTTCCTGAGGGAGGCCGGCCGCTCCAGACACGTGGCCCATCCACAGGGAACGTCCTAGCAGGCGAAGCCGGCAATCAACTACCCATAGACTCTACCAGCACGTTTTCCTTTAAAATTGGAGTAAAGCTGCTTCACAATGCTGTCCAGTGTCTGCTGTGCAGCGAAGCGAGCCAACTACGCGTGCATCAGACGCCCCTGCCCCCCCCACCCCACAGCCCCTCCTCTAGGTCGCCACAGAGCACCAGGTGAGCTCCTTGTTTTATACAAAAGTGGGTGCAGGTGGGAACGCTGGGACTGGCAGGAGGAGGAAGGCAACTGGAACCTGAAGAAGAGCAGCTGAGTTATCCTGGCTCAGAAGGTGAAGTTGGGCAGCCACATGGCCCGGAAGACATGAGGAGGAAGGTTTTCAGGCCCTGGAGACGGCCAAGTCAAGCATCCAACCAACCAATAAAAACTAGTGAACAGGAGGCTGGAGAAAGGATCCCCAGAGACAGATGGGGGTATGTGCTCGGGGCCCAACCTTATCCACCTGCTTGCTGCCCCCCTGACCACATCCCTGCAGCCCTACTGCTGGCTTCTCTCTGGGCTCCCGTCTCTCAGGTCACATTCTGTGAGGGCCCTGCCCCCCGCCTGTTTCTTTTCTGAAGGCCACTATCTCTCTCAAGGCAGCCTCTCCACCCTCTTCTCCACCCTGCCCTCCTTCCTGGGGGAGCCATCAACCTTCCTCCTGACCCCACGTGACAAGCCCCAGCTCCTGGGTGGTCCTTCTCAGCTGCTCACACCTTCTGGAAAGAGTCCTTTGAATAGTTCAGTTCAGTTCAGTTCAGTCGCTCAGTCGTGTCTGACTCTTTGGGACCCCATGAACTGCGGCATGCCAGGCCTCCCTGTCCATCGCCAACTCCTGGAGTTTACCCAAACTCATGTCCATTGAGTCAGTGATGCCATCCAACCATCTCATCCTCTGTCATCCCCTTCTCCTCCTACCTTCAATCTTCCCCAGCATCAGGGTTTTTTCCAATGAGTCAGTGCTTTGCATCAGGTGGCCAAAGGATTGGAATTTCAGCTTCAGCATGATTCCTTCCAATGGACATTCAGGACTGATTTCCTTTAGGACTGATTGGTTGGATCTCCTTGCAGTCCAAGGGACTCTCAAGAGTCTTCTCCCACACCACAGTTCAAAAGCATCAATTCTTCAGTGCTCAGCTTTCTTTGTAGTCCAACTCTCACATCCGTACATGCTACTGGAAAAACCATAGCCTTGACTAGCATTGTCCTTTGAACAAACTCTCCTCAAATCATTCTGAGTGTGGCCCCACATCCCGCTGGTGCCTTGATGGACATGGCAAGACGTCACACAGGGCCTTGCAGGTCCTCAGAGAACCTTAACCTTCCTCCCAGGGGAATGGGAGCCTGCTTCTGTGAGCAGACACTTGATGTGACCTAAGGGACCTTGACAAGGGCCACTCCCTGAGGAGAGACTCCAGAGGGCAAGGAGGAGGGAGGTGGTGTCCAGCTATCGAGGGACAGTGGCAGAGGCCACGGTGAGCCCTGAGGGCTGGAAGTAGTCCAGCTCTGGTGCCTCTGAAAGCTGAGCCAATGGAATTTCCGCAGGATGGAGACGCGAGAAAAAGGAAGACGCTGCCAAGTGTTGTGACGTGAATGACCAGAAGGGTGAACTTGCCAGGAATAGACACAAGAAAGCTTGTAGGTAGAGTGGGTTTTGTGGGGGAAGGTAGAAGTTTCTGGTTTGGACATGTGGAGGTTGGGATATCAAATATCCAGGATGAACGTGGGCTTCCTAATACCTCTCTGGTCTCACCACTGGAACTTCACACCCAAGGCTCTGCAGCAGACACACCTGCCTCCTTGCACACCCTTTGCACTCATTGAGGGGCCCCAGGTGGTTACCTTCGGAGACATCACTCCCTCTGCCTGAAAGGCTTACTTCCCAATGAGTCTTTCTCTCTCTACCTTTGGTAACTGCTGAGATGGCATCTTCTCATCCCAAACTTTTCTTCCCAGACTGTACACAACCACATTCTCTTTTCAGATTTCCCTAGTCTCATTTCTGCTGAATTTTCTTACAATTCTTAGTATTGTCTAATACATGACAGGCGTTTTACTGATCTACTGTGCTTATTTTCTGTCTTTCCACGGGAATATAAGCCCCACTAGGGCAGGGGATTTCCTTGATTTGTTTCGTTTGTTTCGGCTTGCTTTTTTTCCATTGTTTTTCTTCATTGCACTATATTCAGTGAGGGGAGTAATGACCATTCATGCAGTTGTCTGGCTATTTGTTGTTGTTATCTGACTATTTATCTGACTATTTGTTGAAGAAAGGAATGGACAAGGCTGCAGGTTTCTCATTACAGTCACCTGAAAACTTGCACACGTGTGAATTTCATCCATAAATACTCCTGGGTGAGTGGCACCTGAGTGTCACCCGAGGCCAGGCACTGTGCATTAAAGAAATAAATTGATGTGGTCTACACCCTCCCAGATTTTGCATTCAGTCTAAACATTTTCAGAGAAAGGCATCCAGTGGGACTGCCTTTAATTTTTTTACATCCTTCTGATTCACTTGAGTTTCATCTGCCTAATAATATTGAATCCATGTGCCTTCAGGAGAGTGAAAACTTTCTCCAGATGTTCTGTCAGTTTTGGTGGATGTCATATTTTTATCCAGCTTGAGCACTTATTTTTTTATTAGTCCAAGGAGCCCTAAGTAGAGGGTCTTAAAATTTACTTAACAGTGGTACCGTCTTGTCCGATAAGATCATCAGTGGAATCTGCTTATTCTAAATGAGAAGACGATACACAAGTCTTTCTGGTTCCCCTCTTGCATTATTTTTGCTGAGGTTCGAAGCTCTGGGTTTTTAAATTTATACTGTCTCTCATCACTGATGTGAATGCAGTCAGGAATGTACCAAGTGTACTTGCCAATCTGGAAAATTAGAAGAACGCAACCTGTTTGTGATAATTTTTGTGGGGTTTTGCATCAGTTAAAAAGGATGCTGGGAGTATCTGGGGTCCCTGAGGAAGGCTAAAGGGTGTCATCCTCTCCATGAAGCACACTTGACTTTGAACAAGTCCTAGGATCACTGTGAGATGGCTACTAACAAGGAAAACACTGATGGAACATTTCCCAAGAAAGCTTCCAGGGAAATGAAGAATTGTTTGTAGACATTAAAATGAATTTTTAACCTAAATTATTTAGGTTTGTTATCTGTCTGTTTTGCCATCAAAAGATGAAAGTCTTCTTTGAATTGATGATCATACATTCATTTACCAGCAAAGTTAGTGCCTTTTGTCTCGTCTTGGCCACTCAAACCCCTTAAAGAAAAAGGGCAATGGAGAAGGCAATTGCCAGTCACACTTGGGGCTGAGTTATCACAGCTTTGGCTGTCCCGCTGCATCACACAAAGAAATTGGGTGAGCTTCTAGGAAGTTATTTCCAAAAATAACAATATTGAAATTTGACCTGCACCTCTTGTACTCCTGCATTTTTCGTGAGTTAAGTACATCAGCGTGGCAAAGAACTCTAATAATTTTTTTCCTTAATCCCACATATGAAGTAGCTACATTTCTCCCATAAGATTAATGAGGTAAGTTCACATAAAGGTTATGTATTCAGCTAAAACCTGGCAGGAAAATTGGGAACACATTTAACATGATTTGTCATTAAAAATTATACCCTGTCTGCTTTTTTGATTGTTGGATACTGATTGTTGAGTTGCTTGCCAAGGAGTAGAGCTCAAGTGCTTTGAGAAAAATTCTAAAAACAAGAAAAGAAAAAGAAAGTAATCTGTTAGTTGAATGAGTAGAAACAGGAAAATAAAGATATGACAACTTTAGTAGCTATTTAATATACACAAGTTGTGAAAATAGCCAAGATATAAAGCTATTATTGCCACTGAAATAATTATGTATATGTGTTCCATCACGTCGGTCATGTTCGACTATGTGATATTATGGACTGCAGCGCGCCAGGCTCCTCTGTCCATGGGATTCTCCAGGCAAGAATACTGGAGTGGGAGGCCATGCCCTCCTCCAAGAATCTTCCCAACCCAGGAATCGAACTCACGTCTCTTGTCTCCTGCATTGGCAGACGGATTCTTTACCCCTAGTGCCACCTGGAAAATAGTTGATATATGTAAATACATAGATTATTGAATCAATAGACAGTGAATTATACAAAGAGCTCTCCAGTAAAGTATCTATGTGGTTGTAAAATTATTGTAATACTAATGAGTCATATTTGTATTTCAAGTTTTATAGTTAATCTAATGAGCGATAATGTAAAGCTTTATAGTTAATTTAATGAGCAATAATGTAAAGCAACTTAAACTAGGGAGGAGAGAAAAACTAAGACACTGTTACAGATTGCTGAGATCTCCATTGCCGTATCGCCATTGCCATTGACACACACGGGACTCCACCTAACCTGGGGAAAAGCCGAGGTGCCCAGTGCCTTGAGCATTTCTCCCCAGGCTTCTGCTTAAGGACAATAGGCCAGTATCATGCCATTTGCTGAAACTGCAGTAGCCTTGTTGGCCATCATTCGGAAGCACTGCCTAAGGGGAGACCCACTGGAACACCCCTTGGGGGGTAAGAGTTGTATTTAGCCATTGTGTCATGAAGGCTGAACATCAGTTTTCAAAATCGTCACTTGTCTGGAGCCCCAACCAATTTATTGATTGAAAAATAAAAAGTAAGTGACTATATCTATAATATATAGGTAAAAACAATGTTTGATTTTTTATTAAAAAACCAACATGCAGTTAAGACTACAGGACCAGTGACAGCCATCAGGTTCGGGGCCCTTGTTACAGGGGCCACAGGGAAACCTAACACCTCCTGCTCCCTGAGGTTTGCACCAGAGAGGGTCACCGTGGTCCACTAGGGCCCTGATGGAAACAGTCCTCCCTGGCTGGAAGGGACCTACAAAACGCAAGGATGGACTTTTCAGGAAAGCAAGAGGGGCAGGAAAGGAAAAGGTTGCCATCCATCAACATGTACAAGTAGGAAGGTGTGTTTGGGAAACAAGAGTGGAGGAAAGCCAAAAAGAAAAACAAAGCTTTAATGCAGTAGTATTACTCAGCCATTAAAAAGAATACATTTGAATCAATTCTAATGAGATGGATGAAACTGGAGCCGATTATACAGAGTGAAGTAAGCCAGAAAGAAAAACACCAATACAGTATACTAACACATATATATGGAACTTAGAAAGATGGTAATGATGACCCTGTATGCGAGACAGCAAAAGAGACACAGATGTATAGAATGGACTTTTGGACTCTGTGGGAGAGGGAGAGGGTGGGATGATTTGGGAGAATGGCATTGAAACATGTATACTACCATGTAAGAACCGAATCGCCAGTGTATGTTCAATACAGGACACAGGATGCTTGGGGCTGGTGCACGGGGATGATCCAGAGAGATGATATGGGGTGGGAGGTGGGAGGGGGGTTCAGGACTGGGAACTCATGTACACCCGTGGCGGATTCATGTCAATGTATGGCAAAACCAATACAGTATTGTAAAGTAAAATAAATAAATAAATAAATAAATATTAATGAGCACTTGGAAAAAAAAATAAAGTTGAAGAATAAGCCTACACAGTCATATGTCAGATATGGTGCCTATAAAATATTCATTTTTGCTATCCAACAGCCAAGGAAGAAAAGGGGGAAATTAGAACTTTTCTTGGACTAAAATCACAGATATTTTCTTATTTCTATATTTTTAAATTATTATACCTCACCTCTGGGAAAACTTTCTAGAAATTATACATAGGGGATTGTTTTGTATGACTCTGTTTTCATAAAAGAACAATTAATCCAAAACTCGAGAACATGTCAAATATTATTAGAGAATAAAGCAGATTTTGTTCATTATATTCATGCTTAGACTATTATCTGATATTGAGCACAGCCTCTTAGTATTTCACTGTTTTTTGTTTTTTACAAATTAACCTAAATAGAAATGATCTTGATGATGGTCTCTTTGGCCTGAACTTGTTGTTAGGAATCTCTCTTCTAATTCTGATTTCTAATTCTAACTCCTCTCTCTCATTAACATGCAAAGTGAAGGAATTCACAACCATGTCCTGTCCTCAAATCCTATCTCTTTCAGAGGAGGAAAATAGAGCCTCCTTGCTTAACCTGCATCCTGCTTCTGACTCCAGAGATGTTGAGAGGATAAAGTGATCATGTATGCAAGAATCCTGGAGCTCCTCAGAAGTAATCTAATTTGCCTACTTAGAAGGTTTATTGAGGGGATAAAAGAGAACTCAAATTTCTGTGAAGTGTTGCAAGCATCTCTGAAGAAAGGATGCATGCATATTCCGTTACTCTCATCCTGTGTATTAATATGCAGGAAAGTTCAGTTCAAGTATATCTATTCTTATTTTGAAGTGATGAGAAAAGTACTTCCCCTCTTAGATATGCACTTCATCTTGTGGTTGTGCCAAATAAGTTAATCCTCAAGTTACTGATATCATTAAATTTCCCTTTGAAATAGAGACGGCAAAACAGGCTTTAGCTGCAGATTTGATAGCACTGCTCTCAGAATTTGTCAGTGATATCCACCTGCAAATAAAAACTTGGAAAAGCATGTCAACTAAAGAGACGCGCAACTTGAGAGCTGTAAGTTAAGTTTTATTGGGGGCAAAATGAGGACTGCAGCCTGGGAGACAGCCCCTCTGATGGCTCTGAGAGACTGCTCCACAGAGGCACTCAGAGAAGGTCAGTATAAGAGATTTTGGAGAAGGAGAGTTCAAAGCAATCAAGCCCTTACTTTACAAAAGGTTTTCTGCTAGTCAAGAGGATCTGATGTTATCATGAAGGAATTTAGTTCTTTTCTACATATGAAAAAATGCAAGGATTGGCATCATGAAATCAGTTCCTGAAATCATCTAACCCTCTAGATGTCTGTTCCACCCGACTCCCTGGAGCACAGAGTGCCTCACTCCGCCCTGATCTCCCTCCCAGGTTGCAGAAGGTCCACAGCTGCAGCAGTGGGGGGTTCAGTCTCTGCAGATGGCAAATGCCCTTGTTCAGTCACTAGCAGCACTCTTGGCAAGTGCCAGTTTGTAGCTGACAAGCAGATGCTCATTGTTTTTAACAATTTCACCAGTGTGCCTTCCTGGAGTCCTCCTCTGGGTGATATGGGGCGTCTGCATTGGACTGGTCGCTGGCCATCCATCCAATTTAGCTCATTTCAGTTCAGTTGCTCAACTGTGTCCAACTCTTTGCAACCCCATGGATTGCAGCACTCCAGTCTTCCCTGTCCATCACCAACTCCTGAAGCCTACTCAAACTCATGTCCATTGAGGCGTGATGCCATCCAACAATCTCATCCTCTGTGTCCCCTTCTCCTCCCACCTCAACCTTTCCCAGAAGCAGGGTCTTTTCCAGTGAGTCAGTTCTTTGCATCAGGTGGCCAAAGGATGGGAGCTTCAGCCTCAGCATCAGCCATCCATCCACTCCCAAGCAACCACCTTGTTTCAGGTAGATGCAGCTTCCTCTTTGGCCTCTGGGTCACAACCCAATCTGACTCCAGTTTGATTCCTAGTCCTTGGCTATATCTGGATCATTTGCATCCTAATGGTGACAGCTCTGCTTATCTAATATTTTTTCCTTTCATTCAACCATACTTCCTTTGCATTGTCCAAAGTCCTGCCTGGCCTCTGAACATGGCAGGAAACACTCAGTCTCCCTCACAAGTGGCCAGTGGTGCCTCCAGTTACTGGGTTCCATGACTGCTTTTATCTGATCTAGCTTGAACAAGCCCCATCACCTATCATTCAGGTGACACAGCGTGGCCTGACCCAGCCCACCCCGTGGTCCTGGTGGGCACACTCCATCTGTTGGTTGAACATTTGCTTCAGGATTATCCAGGCAGCAGCCAACTCCCTGTTTTAAATACTTTGAGAGATTTATTATAGACATAAGAACAAGAGGGGCACTAGTGATACACAACTTGCCGGCCAATGAAGGAAACATAAGAGACACAAGTTCGATCACTGAGTTGGGAAGATGCCCTGATAGAGGCACGGAAATACACCCCCATATTCATGCCTGGAGAATCTCACGGACAGATGAGCCTGGCTGGCTACAGTCCACGGGGTCACAGAGTCAGACATGACTAAGAGACTGTGACTTGGAAATGCGTTTAAAAGACAATGGCAGGAACACATAGTTCAGTTCAATTCCATTCAGTTCAGCCACTCAGTCATGTCTGACTCTTGAGACACTATGGGCTGTAGCGCATCAGGCTCCTCTGTCCGTGGGATTTTCCAGGCAAGAAAACTGGGGTGGCCGGCAAGTTGTTTATCACTAGTGCCCCTCTTATGTCATTTCCCTCTCCAGGGGATCTTTGTGACTGGTAATCAAACCTGGATCTCTTGAATTGCAGATAGATTCCTTACCAACTGAGCCATCAGGAAAGGTCCATATATTGCATATAATAACATCTAGTTTAGATTGTTCTTATAAGAATTAAGTGAGGTCAGATACATAAAAGACTTAAGAAGCCTTCAGCAATGGCCTTATTTTCCTTACTATCGTATTGGTCAGGTATATACTTCTCATTCCAGCTGAGCTATTTCAAAACCTAAAAGATGATGCTGTGAAAGTGCTGCACTCAATATGCCAGCAAATTTGGAAAATGCAGCAGTGGCCACAGGACTGGAAAAGTCAGTTTTCATTCCAATCCCAAAGAAATGCAATCCCAAAGAATGGTCAAACTACCGCACAATCGCACTCATCTCACACGCTAGCAAAGTAATGCTCTAAATTCTCCAAGCCAGGATCCAACAGTACCTGAATCAGGAACCTCCACATATTCCAGCTGGGTTTAGAAAAGGCAGAGGAACCAGAGATCAAATTGCCAACATCCGCTGGATCATAGAAAAAAGCAGGAGTTCCAGAAAACCATCTATTTCTGCTTTATTGACTATGCCAAAGCTTTTGACTGTGTGGATCACAACAAACTGTGGAAAATTCTTCAAGAGATGGGAATACCAGACCACTTGACCTGCCTCCAGAGAAATCCATATGCAGGTGAAGAACCAATAGTTAGAACTGGACATGGAACAACAGACTGGTTCCAAACTGGGAAAGGAGTATGCCAAGGCTGTATGTTGTCATTTTGTTTATTTAATTAATATGAAGAGAACATCATGGGAAATGCTGAGCTGGGTGAAGCACAGCTGGAATCAAGATTGCTGGGAGAAATATCAATAACCTTAGATACGCAGATGGCAACACCCTTATGGCAGAAAGCAAAGAGTAACTAAAGAGCCTCCTGATGAAGTGAAAAAGGAGAGTGGAAAACCTGGCTTAAAACTCAACATTCAGAAAACAAAGATTATGGCATCTGGTCTCATCACTTTATGGTAAATAGATGGGGAAAAAATGGAAACTTTCAGTTCAGTTCAGTTGCTCAGTTGTGTCTGACTCTTTGCTACCTCATGGACTGCAGCACGCCAGGCTTCTTTGTTCAGAACCAACTCCCAGAGCCTATTTAAACTTATCTCATCCTCTATCATCCCCTTCTCTGACCGCCTTCAATCTTTCCCAGCACCAAGATCTTTTCCAATGAGCCAAATCTTCCCGTCAGTTGGCCTAAGTATTGGAGATTCAACTTCAGCATCAGTCCTTCCAATGAATATTCAGGACTGATTCCCTTTAGGATTAACTGGTTAGATCTCCTTGCAGTCCAAGACACTCTCAAGAGACTTCTCCAACACCACAGTTCAAAAGCATCAATTCTTCAGTATTCGGCTTTCTTTATAGTCTAACTCTCACATCCATACATGACTACTGGAAAAACCATAGCTTTGACTAGATGGACCTTTGTTGGTAAACTAATATCTCTGATTTTTAGTAGGCTGTCTAGGTTGGTCATAGCTTTTCTTCCAAGGAGCAAGCATCTTTTAATTTCATGGCTATAGTCACCATCTGCACTGATTTTGGAACCCCCCAAAATAAAGTCTCTCACTGTTTCCTTTGTTTCCCCATCCATTTACCTTGGAGAGATGGGACTGGATGCCATGTTCTTAGCTTTCTGAATGTTGAGTTTTAAGCCAACTTTTTCACTCTCCTCTTTCACTTTCATCAGGAGGCTCTTTAGTTCTTCACTTTTTGCCATAAGGGTGGTAACATCTACATATCTGGGGTTATTGATATTTCTCCCAGCAATCTTGATTCCAGCTTGTGCTTCATCCCACTCAGCATTTCACATGATATACTCTGCATATAAGTTAAATAAGCAAGGTGACAATACACAGCCTTGACGTACTCCTTTCCCGATTTGGAACCAGTCTGTTGTTCCATGTTAAGTTCTAACCATTGCTTCCTGAACTGCATACAGATTTCTCAGGAGGCAGGTCAGGTGGTCTGGTATTTCCATCTCTTGAAGAATTTTCGACAGTTTTTTGTGATCCACACAGTCAAAAGCTTTGGCATAGTCAGTAAAGCAAAAGTAGATGTTTTCCTGGAACTCTCCTGCTTTTTCTGTGATCCAGCAGATGTTGGCAGTTTTATCTCTGGTTCCTCTGCCTTTTCTAAATCCAACTTGAACATATGGAAATTCATGGTTCGTGTACTGTTGAAGCCTGGCCTGGAGAATTTTGAGCATTACTTTGCTAGCATGTGAGATGAATTCACTTGTGCTGTAGTTTGAGCATTCTTTGGCATTACCTTTCTTTGGGATTGGAAACAAAACTGACCTTTTCCAGTCTTGTGGCCACTGCTGAGTTTTCCAAATTTGATGGCATTTTGAGTGCCTCACTTTCACAGCATCATCTTCCAGGATGTGAAATAGCTCAACTGGAATTCCATCACCTCTGCTAGCTTTGTTCCATGGTGATGCTTCTTAAGGCCCACTTCACTTTGCACTCCAGGATGTCTAGCTCTAGGTGAGTGATCACACCATCATGGTTATCTGGGTCATGAAGATCTTTTTTTTTTATAGTTCTGTGTATTCTTGCCACCTTTTCTTAATATCTTCTTTTTCTATTAGGTCCATACCATTTCTCTTCTTTACTGTACTCATCTTTGCATGAAATGATCCCTTGGTATCTCTAATTTTCTTGAAGAGATCTCTAGTCTTCCCCGTTCTATTGTTTTTCTCTATTTCTTTGCATTGATCACTGAGGAAGGCTTTCTTCTCTCTCCTTGCTATTCTTTGGAACTCTCCATGCAAATGGGTATATCTTTCCTTTTCTCCTTTGCCTTTACCTTCTCTTCTTTTCTTAGGTATTTGAAATGCCTCATCACACAACCTGTTTGCCTCTCTGCATTTCTTTTTCTTGGGGATAGTCTTGATCCCTGCCTCCTGTACAATGTCATGAACGTCCATCATAGTTCATCAGGCACTCTGTCTATCAGACCTAATCTCTTGAATTTATTTCTCACTTCCACTGTATAATCATGTGTTTTCATTTAGGTCGTACCTGAATGGTCTAGTGGTTTCTCCTACTTTCTTCAATTTAATTCTGAATTTGGCAATAAAGATTTCATGATCTGAGCCACAGTCAGCTCCTGGTCTTGTTTGTGCTGATTGTATAGAGCTTCTCCATCTTTGGCTGCAAAGAATACAATCAATCTGATTTGGGTATTGACCATCTGGTGATGTCCATGTGTAGAGTCCTCTCTTGTGTTGTTGGAAGGATGTGTTTGCTATGACCAGTATGTTCTCGTGGCAAAATTCTGTTAGCTTTTGACCTGGCTTCCTTTGTGGCTCAGTTGGTAAAGAAATTGCCTGCAATGTGAGCTACCTGGGTTTAATCCCTGGGTTGGGAAGATCCCCTGGAGAAGGGAAAGGCTATCCACTTCATTATTCTGGCCTGGACAATTCCATGGACTATATAGCCCATGGGATTGCAAAGAGTCAGACACAACTGATCATGTTCAAATGGAAACTTTGACAGACTTTATTCTCTTGGATTCCAAATCACTGCAGATAGTGACTGCAGCCATGAAATTAAAAGATGCTTGCTCTTTGAGAAAAAAGCTATGGCCAACCTAGACAGCATATTAAAAAGCAGAGGCATTACTTTGCAACAAAGGTCCACCTAGTCAAAGCTATGGTTTTTCCAGTAGTCATGTATGGATGTGAGAGTTGGACTATAAACAGAGCTGAGCACTGATGCTTTTGAAGTGTGGTGTTGGAGAAGACTCTTGAGAGTTCCTTGGAATGCAAGATCAAACCAGTTAATCCTAAAGAAAATCAGTCCTGAATATTCATTGGAGTGACTGATGCTGAAGCTGAAGCTCCAATACTTTGTCCACCTCATGTGAAGAACTGACTCATTGGAAAAGACCCTGATGCTGAGAAAGATTGAAGACAGGAGGAGAAGGGGATGACAGAGGATGAGATGGTTGGATGTCATCACTGACTTGTTGGCCATGAGTTTGAGCAAGTTCTTGGAGTTGGTGATGGACAGAGAGGCCTGGTATGCTGTAGTCCATGCGGTCAGAAAGAGTCGGACATGACTGAGTGACTGAACTGATACTTTTCATTCAAATTATATTCATTGTCTTTCTGTCCACATCATTCCTATTATATTGTTAAAATTCTTTGAAAATGAGACCTATAGCTTGCTCACCATTTTTGTCAGCCTAAGTTTGAGCTGATGCTTTTTAAGTGAATGTATGTATGTAACACAGTATGACGTGATGATAGAGAGCCTTCCTACTTAATGGAGAGGTGAATCAAGCCCCACTCATGCCCTTCTAAGATCCATCTGTGACTTAGGACAATGAGACTTTAATAAATGAAGCTCTGTCCTAGGAGCTCCCTAGTGAGAATGGTCAGTATTATCTGTCTGTACTATAGGAACTTTATTTCTTTCATCATCACCTAATGAAAAAGTGATTATTTCAAGTTTGAGGGGTTTAATGGGTTCAAATATCTCTCTTGGATTTTTTTTTCCTGGAAGTTAATACTGTTTGTTTTGGACTCATCATCCAGAATCTCAAATTGAGAGTCTCCTTCTATTGATCACCACATATGATGAGTGTGGGCATACACCCAAGGGTATGCAACTGAGAGAGGATGCACAGTTGAGACCTTAAAGCTTCGGTAAAATGGGGCTAGTCAATGGCACACAGTACATCCCCAAATCAGGAAGTGGTGTCCCTGTAAACACCACAGCCCCAAACGCATCGGCTTAAACAATGGTCATTGTTTCACACTCATGTGTTTGGACATTGCTCATGGAGGTTCGGTGCAGCTGTTTCTGTGTTTTCCTTTGGGTTTGACTCATGTTTGTTCCAAATATATTGTTCCTGGGCACAGGCTGTGGGAGTAGTAAATATCTAGGAATCCATTTTTCATGACAAGTGATATTTTCTTGTATCACTTCTAGAAACATCCCACTGGCCCCAGTGAGTCCTGTGGCACCAAATCAAGGTCCTGGGAACCATCCGCCATATTAATACACATCATGGTAATCCTTTGTGTCAAACCAACAGAAAAAGAACACAGATCAGTGTAATTGGGACACTGAAGTTGGAAACGGTAGGAAGTGTGAACATTTCTGAACAACAGTCTCCTTGACCACTTGCCCAGAGATTCTAATGAATTGTTCAAATGCTCAACTTCGAGCATCAGGAAATGCAAGAAAAATGACTATAAACCAAAGGGCTACTTTCTTTAGAGAAGAAGAATATCTGTGGCAAAGTCAAGCTATAATCTTACCCCTTGGTTTGTTTTTTCATATATCTTGAAGACATTCTGAATTCTATTCTTTATAATAGAAGGAAGCTATAATTCTATATGATCTCTATTCTTTTCCATTCATATTTCTAACTCCTTTCTTTTAAATTTGAAAAAAGAGGATAATGTTAAATAGACTGAGGTTTAAGTAAGGAGATTAGTTCTTTGGTAGCTGAATATTGGAGCAAATCCATCTGAATCTTGATTGAGACATTCTGAAGGAGAGTAGGGAGTTGTGTACCACAAGGTTGGATTAATGTAAATTGATTTGTCCAAGGTTATTTGTTTAGATAATGGAGGTAATAGAAGGAGGGCCCAAGGTCTCGGGGAACTGATGCTCTGAGACGTCCCATCCTGTCATCGTGTTCAAAGCAAGTTCACATCAGGGCAACTCCATTTAGGCAGGGAAAATTCAATTAGGATCATTCTGTGCACAGAAGGCTCCCAGTGGGATTGGGGAAGAAATATGGAGCTCTCATTGTCTTAAACTATATGCTAACCAAAGATGGTTTGGACCCTGTTTGGGATCATGCCTATGAGTGTGTGTTTTCTGTAATGTTAATGTGATACTGCTAATTAATCAAAGTGAGCTGTGTTTTTGTCATCTGGCTCATCGTATTTTTGCATGTATCTCTTCCTAGTTAGAAAATATTATGGATTATGATTTCACTGTGAGTTCTTTTAGCCTCTCTTAGTATATAGATCCTCTTTTCCTTGAATTGAGATATAGGTCAAATCCTGTTGCCCCAAACCTAATGATGTACTTAGAAGTCTACTATAATTGTGTGGTGCTGACATGGATAAGAGTCCTGCTCTATAATGTGATAACTGCAAAAGTATTTTACTAGACACACACGGTCACACATGAAGTATCAATCACAAAGTGAAAAAATTTTAATATACACATATGTTTTCTTATAAGACATTTCCTTGCAAAAGGAAATAAGACATACAGATGGCCAAGAGGCACATTGAAAAAAAGAAGTTCCACATCACTAATTACTAGAGAAACGCAGATCCATCCCTGTACTCTAAAATATTTTCGACAAGTAAATAAAATAGGAAAGCTTCAAGAATGAAGTAATTTTTTCCCCTGTAAACTTTGGTTTGAGAGACCATGGTAATTATTTTGTTTGTTTGTTTTGGTTTCCCTTCTGGGGGTAACGAATGGAATCATTGGCTGAAACTTTACAAGTAAATAGAAACTCTAACAAGTACTGTTCAAGAGTCTTTTCATTTTGCTACTTTGACTCACCTAAGTCACAATAAAATAATACTGAGTGAGAATCTGAGACTTATGTCGAGAAATGAGTCCTGTAGAAGATCAACATGCTTTCAACGTGATTATTGAGATGGAGGAACTGGAGTGTTCAGGATCTGCTCTGGCCGGGATGTACCAGCCCTTACTGTGAAGCAGTGACTGTTGCTTCAGGGCAGATGCCTACTCCCAAGGACAATTCCTGGTCATTTCAAGAGGTTTCAACCTAGGGTGATCCAGCCCTCTTCTGTGTCCCCTATCCTTCATTCAAGTAGATCAAAACCAAGCTCAGATGGCACTTGTGTGGTTAAGTTCAAGCAAGAGGCATAGTCCATCAGCAACCCTGAAGATTTGCAAGCTATTTCCAAGGACCAGAGGCAAAAAATCCAAGTGATATAAAGATTAAAATTACAGTAATGTGCAAAAATGATCAGAGCCATCTCCAGCACTGCTCCAAGAAGTGTCTGGATGAAGCTTCCTTTGTACCAGAAGTATGTCTCTTTCCAGAACTTTTCTTTGACTGAAAGGGAAGGGACATGATCATTGTCAATTCCAAGGCAGCAGGGGAAATGATCATATTTTTGCCAACAACAGGGAAAAAAAAAATCTATCCTTCAGCCACTTATCATCTACTGTAATTTGCTGTCAACTGTCAAATACAAATATAGATTGACCACTCCTAAACTGTGATAATGACAAAATCCACGGGCCATCCTGCACAAGGCATGCACCCCATGACACTTTGTGCATGCATGTGTGTGTGTGTGTGTGTGTGCAGGGTTCTGTCTCACTCTACTCTGGAAGCAGGACTCTGGCCACTGTGCACAGAGTGTGCAGTCCCTGACACTAGCAGCTGCCCATGCACACCAGGAACTCTTGGCAACACCCTCCTTGAGGGCCTGCTTCCACCTCCTCATGACACAGAGGAAAGGGAATTCAGCAGAACCTGTTTCTGAGCACCTGCCGAAATTCCTCACCTGTAAGAACTCATGGGTCATGAGAACGTGCTAAAACCCTGAGGGTAACTGGTAATATTTACAGCATTCTGTTTACTGCATCTCTGCAACTTAAAGTTGTCCATATATATGATTTAATTCATCACTGACTCAATGGACATGAGTTCGAGCAAGCTTCGGGAGTTGGTGAGGGACAGGGAAGCCTGGTATCTTGCAGTCCATGGGGTTGCAAAGAGTCGGACATGACTGAGCGACTGAACTGCACTGATATATATGATTCTGTTTATGCTCAATGCTGGACAGGGCCTGATCTCTCGTCTTTCTCCTTCTTGACCATGGTATCCTTCTTTAAATCCCCCAAACATAATATTTTTTATATCCCTTTCAGGAAGGAGCTTGGTCTTATACTGCAAAGCTTTTGGTCTAGTTCCCCTATTGAAATTCCTTAGCGACTTCTTGATTCATTGACTATCGGGTGAATACACACTCAACAGCATATTGCAACAGTGGGGCTAACTAGACTCAGGAACGGGAGGAGGGAGAAACCAAGAGCAGGATTAAAGATAATTCCCAGAACACCACCTCAAGCAGTGGGCGGGTGGTGATACGGTTGACTGAGAGGAGGGGTATAGCATTGCTTTTCCTAAAGCTGAGTTACCCAAGGGGTCAGAGGACAAAAACCAGAGGGAGCTCTATGGAGAGGATTCCAAATGGAGTTTGAACTTAAAAGTACAGCACAGAAACTCAGCAAGTGTTCCTCTTTCTTGTTCACCTAAGTTCAAATATGCAGATCTTTGACTAGGGAACCTGTGCATAAGTCCACATTTCCCAAGGACCAACGTTCAACATTGCAAACAGCTGCTGTTGCTCATCACTAAGTCCTGTCCAGCTCTTTCTTATGGACTGCAGGATGCCAGGCTTCCCTGTCCTTCACTGTCTCTGGGGGTTTGCTCAAATTAATGTCCACTGAGTCAACACCATCCAACCACCTCATCCTCTGTTGCCCCCTTCTCCTCTTGCCCTCAATCTTTCCCAGCATCAGGGTCTTTCCCAATGAGTCAGCTCTTTGCATCAGGTGGCCAAGTTGTTGGAGCTTCAACTTGAGCATCAGTCCTTCCAATGAATATTCAGAGTTGATTTCCTCTAGGATGTACTAGTTTGATTTCCTTGCAGTCCAAGGGAGTCTCAAGAGTCTTCTCCAGCACCACAATTCAAAGCATCAGTTCTTCAGTGCTCAGCCTTCCTTACAGTCCAACTCTCATATCCAGACATGACTACTAGAAAAACCATCAGGTTGTGTGCACGCTAAGTCACTCAGTTGTGTCTGACTCTTTTCGATCCCGTGGACTGAAGCCCACCACGTTCCTCTGTCCATAGGATTTTCCACATAAGAATACTGGAGTGGGTTGCCATTTCCTTCTCCAGAGGATCTTCCCAACCCAAGGATCAAATCCACATCTCTTGTGTCTCCTGCATTGGCAGGCAGGTTCTTTACCACTGGCGCCACCTGGAAAAACCATAGTTTTGACTACATGAACCTTTGTCAACAAAGTGATATCACTGATTTTTAATATGCTTGGCATAGTTTTTAATATGTTTGGCATAGTTTTTCTTCCAAGGAGCAAATGTCTTTTAATTTCATGGCTGCAGTCACTGTCCTCAATAATTTTGGAGCCCAAGAAAATAAAATTTGTCACTGTTTCCACTCTTTCCCCATCGATTTACCATAAAGTGAATGACCCAGATGCCATTGTCTCAGTCTTTTGAGTGCTAAGTTCTAAGCCAGCTTTCTCACTCTGCTCTTTCACCTTCATCAAAGGCTCTTTAGTTCTTCTTTGCTTTCTGCCATAAGGGTGGTATTATTTGCATATCTGAGGTTGTTACTTCTCCCAGCAATCTTGATTCCAGTTTGTGGTTCATCCAGCCCAGCTTTCGCATGATGTACTCTGCATATACTTAAATATTGTACTCTGTGACAGTATTCAGTGTACTAGACACTGTAGTCTGTACTGTTAACATACTATTTCCCTGAGCTTTAACCAAGTCCCTTGGTCCTGAGGCCAAAGTTCATCCTTACAAACAGAACATCTTAGCTTCACATTAAGGAGAAAAAAAAACAACAACCCTTTTTTGTTCATTTTCAGCTATAGACACATTAGGCAAATCTTTAAATGACAACTTTTTTTTTTTTTTTTTTTTGGTGCCTTAAGCTAGATAGAACTCTTGGTCATGCATTTCTCCATATTTCTCCCAGTAAACAAAAGGCAAGTGAAAGTTTGTTTTCCTTATTTTCATGCATATAAATCCCCAGTGGTCAGAGATGAGGTAGTGTTGTTAATACTACAATCATACTTAGCAAAGCAGTCATGTAGGTGTTCCTCAGTGAGTTTTCCAAAGCTCAACTGTTGGTCAAATATCTTAATCCCCACACTCCAATGACAGAGCAACTGTGTGAGAGTATGTGAGGAGTGCCCAAGGTACAAGAGCTCCAAAGTCCCCTATTTCAAAACCAGTAACTGCATAGGATATAAGCATGAATTACCCAAGAAAAGCAAAACTCACTCCAAGTATGGGAAGGGAGACCCAGCTTCAAGGAAGCCCTCAGGCAGCAGGTATCTGAAACTTCTGTAAGTTCCCTGGTGGTTGCACCCATAAGCAAACTTCTCAGATACATCTATTTTACCACCACATTGCACCCACAGTAGTTCTATAAGCATCCTTTATTGCATTTATAGAATGAGTATTTATGTCTTTAAGCAGTCTCAAACCAAAGCACGTTAAATTTGTATTTTTAGGTAGATAGTAGTACAGACCATTACTTGGAAGATGAATCTTGTTCTTCTCCACTGGAATCTTACTATTGTGTAATAAATGTGTGCTCAGCTGCTCAGTCACGTCTGAATCTTTCCGACCCCCTAGACTGCAGCCTGCCAAGCTCCTCGGTCCATGAGATTTCCCAGGCAAGCATACTGGAGCAGGCTGCCACTTCCTTTTCCAGGGGATCTTCACAACCTAGGGGTCAGACTTGAATTTCTTGCTTTCCCTGCATTGGCAGGAGGGCCCTTTACCATTGTACTACCTGGGAACCCTGGTATCTAATGATCTGAAGAAGGGGGCAGAATGTTAGTATTTTGGACAAGGTGGGCACTGTATCACACAAGTTCTTCATTTATTTATAACTTTCTTCACTATGGTTTTAAACTCAACAATTCTTTCAAGAAACAAAATCGTTGCAGAAGTACAAATAATAGAGTTAAAAAACATCATTTGGAACACTTACTATACTTAAGGAGAGAAACAATTTTTAACTCAAACTTCCATCCTTTTGAATAGAATATTTACAGCTAAGTAATTGCTAAAATTGGGGAGCTTTGCAGGTGACTCAGATGGTAAAGAATCTGCCAGCAATGTAGGATATTCGGGTTTGATCTCTGGGTCAGAAAGATCCTCTGGAGAAAGGGATGTTTCAGTTCAGTTCAGTCACTCAGTCGGTCTGCCTCTTTGCAGCCCCATGGAATGCAGCACCCCTGGCTTTCCTGTCCATCATCAATTCCCGGAGCTTGCTCAAACTCACGTCCATTGAACTGGTGATGCCATGCAACCATCTCATCCTCTGTCATCCCCTTCTCCTCCTGCCTTCAATCTTTCCCAGCATCAGGGTCTTTCCTAATGAGTCAGTTCTTCGCATCAGGTGGCCAAATTATTGGAGCTTCAGCTTCAGCATCAGTCCTTCCAATGAATATTTAGGACTGATTTCTTTTAGGATTGACTGGTTTGATCTCCTGGCAGTCCAAGGTACTCTCAAGAGTCTTCAACACCATACTTCAAACGCATCAATTCTTTGGTGCTCAGCTTTCTTTTTGGTCCAACTCTCACATCCATACATGACTATTGGAAAAACCATAGCTTTGACTAGACTTTATTTTCTTAGGCTCCAAAATCACTGCAGAGGGTGATTGCAGCCATGGAATTAGAAGATGATTGCTTCTTGGAAGAAAAGGGGATGTTTGCCCACTTGAGTATTCTTGCCTGGAGAATTTCATGGACAGAGGAGCCTGGCAGGTTACAGTCCATGAGGCTGCAAAGAACTGGGACATGGCTGAGGGACTAATGCTGACAGTACCTGATCACACTGTGGGTTTCCCAGGTGGCTCAGTTGATAAGGAATCTGCCTGCAGTGCGGACACTCAGGTTTAATCCCTGAGTGGGGAAGATCCCCTGGAGAAGGAAAAGGCAACCCACTCCAGTATTCTTGCCTGGAAAATCCCATGGACAGAGGACCATGGTGGGCCATAGTCCATGGGACTGCAAAGAGTCAGACATGACTCAGCAACTAAACCAATGACTGATAATATTATTGCTGGTAAACATTAATGAATGAATGTTGGCTGTTGTGTCCATATAAAAATTGAATTAATTGCTTCATTTAATTATTTGATGTAGTGCATTTCCTTAGGAAGGATCCACTTTAGCTCATTGCTTTCTAGCAGATTCAGATTTGCCCCTTTTCCCTATTAAAACACAATAGCAATAGCCACATAAATTACTTGTTGTAAACTAGTATGTGCCCTTTCCTTTTGCAAATCTGACTCTACTCCAGAGATAATGTCCCCTGAATTTTCAAATAAGTTGGCGTATTTTTGTATCTTATCCACATGGTTCTAATACAGAAGGGTTTGCAACGTGTCATAAAATGCTCATTTGGTTTGATTGTTCATCCCATATGATGTGGTGAACTTTGCAATGCAATCTGAATTGCTTTTGTCGCTTCCATTTCCAAAGATAACTCTGCATTGTAAAAACAAATGACTCCAGAGTATATTTCAGGTAGTTTTAAAGGCAAAATACACAAGCCACTAAATGATTCTAAATGTGAGAAGGTTAGAACACATTCTACAGCAATATAGTCATTCTCCTTAAAGTGCTTTATCAAGCACTGTTCACTATAACAGTATGAGCAGTGCAAAATTCTAACTAAACAGGCACACTTACTCACTAAATAACAACTAAAGACCTTATTACCCATTTGGGGGATGCCAAAAGGAAGTAATGTAGTTGCTATAGACAACTGGTCCAGGACTGCAGCAGTAGCTTGGGCAGCCTGTGGAATGAACCACTGCAGTCCTAGAGGAAGGAAAACATCTCCACTTCCTGCTGCCACCCTAATTCTTGCTCATCTTGTGTCCTGACAGAGCCTTGAAGGTTAGGGTCCAACCCATAAACCAATGGATTAATCCACAGTGTGAAGCTCAGGTAACTACAATTTTGAAAACAGAAATCTTCTAAGGTAAACATATATAAAACTTCCTCTGAGATATTAATAAGAATTTCTGATGCTGTAAGAGATAATGGCAGATTTTATTCTCTTGGGCTCCAAAATCACTGCAGACTGTTACATCAGCCATGAAATTAAAAGACATTTGCTCCTTGGAAGGAAAGCTATGACAAACCTAGGCAGCATATTAAAAAGCAGAGGCATCACTTTGCCAACAAAGGGCCATATAATCAAAGCTATTGTTTTTCCACTAGTCACGTATGGATGCGACTGTTGGACCATAAAGAAGACTCGCCACAGAAGACTGATGCTTTTTAATTGTGGTGCTGGAGAAAATGCTTAAGAGTCCCTTGGACAGCACTGAGATCAAACCAATCCACCCTAAAAGAAATCAGTCTTGAATATTCATTGGAAGGACTTAAGCTGAAGTTGAAGCTCCAGTACTTTGGTCACCAGATGCAAAGCACTGACTCATTGGAAAAGACCCTGATGCTGGGAAAGAGTGAAGGCAGGAGGGGAAGCGGGCAATAGAGGAAGAGATGGTTGGGTGACATCACGGACTCAGTTCAGTTCAGTTCAGTTCAGTTGCTCAGTCGTGTCCGACTCTTTGCAACCCCATGAATCGCAGCACGTCAGGCCTCCCTGTCCATCACCATCTCCTGGAGTTCACTCAGACTCACGTCCATCGAGTCTGTGATGCCATCCAGCCATCTCATCCTCTGTCATCCCTTTCTCCTCCTGCCCCCAATCCCTCCCAGCATCAGAGTGTTTTCCAAAGAGTCAACTCTTCACATGAGGTGGCCAAAGTACTGGAGTTTCAGCTTTGCATCATTCCTTGCAAAGAACACCCAGGGTCGATCTCCTTCAGAATGGACTGGTTGGATCTCCTTGCAGTCCAAGGACTCTCAAGAGTCTTCTCCAATACCACAGTTCAAAAGCATCAATTCTTCGGCGCTCAGCCTTCTTCACAGTCCAACTCTCACATCCATACATGACCACAGGAAAAACCATAACCTTGACTAGACGGACCTTAGTCGGCAAAGTAATGTCTCTGCTTTTGAATATGCTATCTAGGTTGGTCATAACTTTTCTTCCAAGGAGTAAGTGTCGTTTAATTTCATGGCTGCATCACTGACTCAATGGTCATGAATTTGAGTAAATTCCTAGAGAGTCTAGTACAGGGAATCCTGGCTTGCTGCAGTCATGGGATTGCAGAGTCAGATACAATTTGACAATTGAACAACAGCAACAAGAGATACTGATCATTTTTCTTTATAAATTTTATTTTTTTCTTTATTTATATATTTATCATATATATTGATATATGTATTTAAAGTATACAATACATTGTGAAAGATCACCACAATCAAGCCAATTATCACATACAGCATTTTGCAGTTTTCTTTCTAGTATAGGATAAGAACACTCAAGATATATTCTTTCTTGGCAACTTTTAGGTTTATGAAATAATAGCAAATTATTATTTATGATAATCCCCTATAGTAAACTATGCTCACCATGCTGTATATTAGATCCTCTGAAGTTATTCATCTAATAACTAAAACTTTGTACCCCATGACTGACATCTTCTCATTTTTCCTGTCTGCCATCCCTAGCAATAACGGTTATTCTCTGGCTTTATGAATTCAGCTATTTCAGATTCGAGGCATCCGTGAGGTCATGTAAAGCATTTGTGTTTCTAGTTTATTTCACACAGCACGATGTCCTCCAGGTTCATCCAAGTTACTGTAAACAGCTGAATTTGCTTTTTATTTTTAAAGGTTTAACAACATTTATTTGCCTAGCTTTACTTGTCTATTATCTACCCATCCATCCTCCTTAGACATTCAGCTACCTAAGGATATTTAGGCTGACTCTATGTCTTGGGCGTTGTAAATAACATTGCAGTGAGCATGGGGCTGTTTACTGACTTCATTTCCTTTGAACATACAGCCTGGAGCAGGGCTGCTGGGTCACATCTGTCTTCCTCAGATGATTCTCCTTAGTATCTGCATCTGCAGTTCCACCAATGGGTACCCCGTCTCCCTCTCCCCACTTCCTCACCAACACTTGCTCTGTTTCTCCTTTCGGAACAGCCATCTAACAGTTGTGACGACATCTCATTGAGGTTTTGAGTTGTATTTCCCCTATGATCAGTGATGTTGAACATCTTTTCATGTATCTATCGGTTTTTATATGTCTTCCTTCAAGAAATGTCTATTTGAGCACTTAGCCCATTTTTAATCAGATTACTTGATTTGTTTTTGCTATTGAATTGTTGGATTCCTTGTGCATTTTGAATGTTAACTTCTTAGAGAGAGTTTGCAAATATTCTCCCCCATTTCGTAGATTGCACTTTCACTCTATTGGTGGTCTTCTTGGCTATGTAGAAACGTTTTAGTTTTATGTCATCCTGCTTGTCTATTTTTGCTTTTATTGCTAGTGAGTTTGGGGTCATATTTAAAAATTCTTTGCCCCAACCAATGTCAAGAAGATTTTTTTCCCTCAATTTTATTTATAATTGCAACAAAAATAATAAAATAATTAAGAATATTCTTAACCACAGAAGTCAAAGACCTGTGCACTGAAAGTTATAAAACATTGATGAAGGAAATTTGAAAAAAAAATACAGATAAATGGATACCCCATGCTCACGGAATGGAAAAAATTAATATTGTTAATGTGTCTGTACTACTCAAAATGGTCTATAGGCTACATGCAATCCATCTCAAAAATCCCAATGCCTTTCTTTCCATAAATAGAAAGAACAATTCTAAAATAATATGAAATAACAAAAGACCTCAAATAGCTAGCTAAAGCAGTCTTGAACAGGATGAATAAAACTAGAGGCATCACTCTTTCCAATTTCATACAGTAGCTTTACATGATATTAGCATAAAAACAGACATGTAGACCAATGGAACAGAAGAGAGTCTGGAAACAAATTCACACATTTACAATTGACTGAGCTTTGACAAACGTTCCAAGAATACACTATGGGAGAAGAATAATCTATTCAATAAATGCTATTGAGCAAACTGGATATCTATATGTATAGGAATAAAATCAGGCGTTTTCTCTCATATAAATAAAAATCATCTCAAAATAGCTTAATGACTTGGATGACATACCTCACACATAAAACTACTGGACATATTGCTGTTAATACTAACTCATTCAAGGCTCATGCTGACTCTGTGAATTAATACTATTTTTGAAGGCAATGGCACCCCACTCCAGTACTCTTGCCTGGAAAAATCCCATGGACAGAGGAGCCTGGTGGGCTGCAGTCCATGGGGTCGCCAAGAGTCGTACACAACTGAGCGACTTCACTTTCACTTTTCACTTTCATGAATTGGAAAAGGAACTGGCAACCCACTCCAGTGTTCTTGCCTGGAGAATCCTAGGGATGGGGGAGCCTGGTGGGCTGCCGTCTATGGGGTCACACAGAGTCGGACATGACTGAAGTGACTTAGCAGTTACTCATGTTTTACAAGACAGAAAGTTGAGGTGCAGAGGTGCAGAGCATTGAGTAATTTGCCCAAGGTCATACAGTGTGTATTGAAGTCTTGCTTTGAGCTTAAGTGGCCTGCAGACAGAATCTGTGTCCTTGGCCTCTCACCTACAGACACTAAAAGAATAATGCTATCAATAGTCAATGTCAGTAAATGAAGAAAGCATTCTGAAGCTTTAAAAACAATTTTCTTAATATTAGAGGTAAGTAATAGCAGAAAACCACGCTCTCATTTTCTGATATTCAGTGAAAGCTTAGCAGCTGTGCATTGCTGGTGTATAGACTTCATCGCACATATCCTGATAATGACGGATTAGAGGAACAAGAGGCATTTGAATGTGACCCTTGGTCCAAATAAGCGTATAAGTGTTTGGCCAGCAGCCAAAATATCGTCTAAATTTCAGAACCTGTTGAATAGACAAGTGTGAGTTGTTATAATCAGACTTTCTAGGTCATGTCATAAATACTTGTTTGGAAAATTAGAGAGAAGTAGAGAATAATTAAAATCCAATTCATGACCAGGTTTCATAAGCAGTATTTTCAATGAATATTAGCCCTATAAAATTAGCATAAAGAATTTGAAAATTCTATCACTCTCACCGTACAATGATCGTGTTAATATTCTGTGATTTGAAGAGTGTCGTGATAGGTCTTCTTTTAGAATCAAAACATCCAGGTAATGAGACACTGCGATGGTCATAAAGTGTGAAGGTTAAGATGATTGGACTTCTGGTGTGCGGGTTGATTTAACAGGTTGCATTAGCATTTCCCAGGAGTGGCACTAATTTGAGCTAAAATCTTTTTACCAGCTGTCTGTATATTTCCTTGCAAGTTGTTGTATAGAGTGCCCTCAATACACATCTTCTTGAGCTTTTTTTTTTTTTTTCCATAATAACTTCCATGCTGGTTGAGCCCAAAATGTAGTGATCCCAGGGCTCTGTCGTGGCTGTTGGCACGCAGATATGCATGTGGGAAAGTAGCACAATGCCAGTTAGGTTTCAGCCTCCGCATTTAAGAGGACACTCCCAGCAAACCAGTGTCTCTTCTTGGATTGTACACCTCTTTATTCAAAAGGAAGGCATTTGTTACTCATGTGAACCTAGCATGGGATAAGCAGATAAAGGCAAGAAATCCAAGGAAATTACATGGGTTGAATGTAACTATTTAAACACTCAAGTTCCTTAACAGTCAAAAAGACAAGATGAGCTTATCAAGCAGAGTTCACGCATGCACACACACACACACATAAAACACACTTTGATGCACACACACTCATTCACCCAGAGACGCATGGAGAGCTGCCCTGTTCTGTTCCTTTACTCTTTGAATAAACCAGGACTCTGCGGAGGCTCCATAATTGAGTTACAGCCATCACCCATATATTAGATTCCAGCCTGAGCCATGGCAAGTCTAAGTAATAGATTGAAAAATACAATTATTGCTTACCTACAGAATTCCTTTGCTTGAGAGGTAAGGCATATATATCAGAAAAGTTGTTGTGTTTTTTTTTTCCCCAGGCCTATTCAATAAATGAACATTACACCAGGATTCTTACACAGAGTATCTCTGAAATGGGTTTTGTATTGATTTTTGTAACTATCCTGTTAGATGACGTTATCCCTTAGTGTGTCAGGTTTAGACCAGTCCCCCGGAGCAGGTCATTGAGGTGATAACTGTCATTTGGAGGGACAGAAAAGCAATCATAGCTTTTTCATTACTTACTGTTTTCCCCCTGCGAGTGGGGGATCATTTGACATATTATGGCTTCTGTGATTTAAGCTGCATTCTGAAATTAAGTGCTAGAATATCACGCTGTGGGTTGAGAAAAATCAACTTCATGTCAAAGAACCACAGGCCCCTGGGTCACACATACCCAGGAACCCCTCAGATTTCAAGAAAGCTGGGTTGCTGGCTGTGTACATAAAAATAACACCTATATCTGAAAAGTGCTGCATGCAAAGCAGAATTAATCCAAAAAATTTCAATTCCCTCTTTTTTTTAATTTTATAATTATCTGGGAAAACACTAAAAATGAGAAAAGCAGTGTCATCACAGACATAGGTTAAAGCACGTGGATTTTTAAAGTTCTAATATGCAATGGTCATGACGTGTACATTGTATGTGTTTCATGAAAAAAATGTTTTAAACAATCATAGTCGGGCATGTCTTAAGACACTAGGACAGACAAAACCAGCATCAACAGAACGGAGCACACGGAACGTCCTTTTCTAAGAGCAACCAGGGAGGGTCTGTGTGGGAAAAGAGCAGATAAGGGAGCAGAGCAAATCCGCCAGCCTGCCCTTTTAGGGTCCTCACGGCGATCCACCCCTACCGTGCTGCGGGAATTAGGGAGACAGATCACAAGCAGGACAGAGGAGGAGGGCGTTCCCAGAAGCCACACCCCGGAAGGACTCACTTGCATCATTGCCTGGAACTTCCTGTGCTCCATTTCTTCAGAAAGTTCTGCGTGCTTTTTCTTCCATTCTACCCTCTGGGGATGCTTCAACAACTGGGATTTTTAAAAAAATAATAATGTTTTCTAGCTCATATTTCTGGCAATACTCCCTGACTAAACACGTGCACACCATTCCCAACTCAGCCTTTCCGAAATAATCGACTCCCTCAACCTTAACCTTCCAGTCTTGGGCCTTACTTATTTCTCTACTTCTGATCTCTCCCTCATCCTGGTCTCTTCTGTTCACTATTTCACAACAGTCAGTCTTGTTTTTCCGTTCCCATGAAACTTGAAAGGAGATAAAAACATCCTCCGTGTTAAATTATGTATCTCCTTTTGAATGCTCAAATCTCATTCACATGGCTTTTCTCTCCTATCATATCTCTTCCTTTCCTCTCGAACTTTCTTCCTCTCTCATGTTGCAAAGATTATGTTCTCTTGTTTTTCTTCTTGTTTTTTTCTGATCATTCTTTAAAAACATTATTGCACATATTTTTTCTAACATTGCCTTTAATATTATATTACTTATCTATTGATGCAAAACAAACTGCCCCTATAATTCAGCAGCCTAAAATAACACACATGTATTATCTTACATGGACTTCCTAGGTGGCTTAGCGCTGAAGATTTGCTTGTCAATGCAGGAGACGTGTGTTCCATCCCTGGGTTGGGACGATCTCCCAAGGAGGAAATGGCAACTCAGTCCAGTGTTCTTGCTTGGGAAAGCCCATGGACAGAGGAGCCTGGCATGCTGCAGTCCATGGGGTCGTAAAGAGCAGGACACAGCTGAATGCACACAGACCTTATCTTACATATTGTAGGTAAGGAACTGGCATGACTTAACTGGTACTCACTCTCAACCTTGTGATCTGTTGGTTAGAAGCAAATTACACCTGAGGAAGATATGATACAAAGCTACAAATACTTGGAGGTAGAGATTACAGGCAGAGAAGGCAATGCACCCCACTCCAGTACTCTTGCCTGGAAAATCTCATGGACAGAGGAGCCTGGTAGGCTGCACTCCATGGGGTCACTGAGGGTCGGACACGACTGAGCAATGCCACTTTCACTTTTCACTTTCATGCATTGGAGAAGGAAATGGCAACCCACTCCGGTATTCTTGCCTGGAGAATCTCAGGGACGGGGGAGCCTGGTGGGCTGCTGTCTATGGGGTCACACAGAGTTGGATATTACTGACGTGACTTAGCAGCGGCAGCAGCAGCAGCGATTACAGGAGCTACACTGGAAACCATCAATGGCAAAGGGTATTGTTTCTGCTGCTCTGGGCTAACACTTTTCTCACCGAATTCAACTGTGTTTAACTGATCGGTTTTCTCCTTTGAATCATAAATGTATCATATACATGTAGAACTGATCACACACCACAGTGTGACCACAGGCCTGCCTTTTCTGTTGGCTACACCATGATGTGCCTGTGGGCAGGTTTCATGTCTCACTTATCTCTCCATCTTGAATATTGAGCATAGTGTCCTAGATATCCAATAGTATTAAGCAGGCATTTAATTAGCTTTCAGATCACTTCAGTTCAGTTCAGTCACTCAGTCATGTCCGACTCTGTGACCCCATGAATCGCAGCACGCCAGGCCTCCCTGTCCATCACCAACTCCCGGAGTTCACTCAGACTCACGTCCATCGAGTCGATGATGCCATCCAGCCATCTTGTTCTCTGTCGTCCCCTTCTCCTCCTGCCCCCAACCCCTCCCAGCATCACAGTCTTTTCCAATGAATCAACACTTCTCATGAGGTGGCCAAAGTACTGGAGTTTCAGCTTTAGCATCATTCCTTCCAAAGAAATCCCAGGGCTGATCTCCTTCAGAATGGACTGGTTGGATCTCCTTGCAGTCCAAGGGACTCTCAAGAGTCTTTTCCAATACCACAGTTCAAAAGCATCAATTCTTCGGCACTCAGCCTTCTTCACAGTCCAACTCTCACATCCATACATGACTACTGGTAAAACCATAGCCTTGACTAGACGGACCTTTGTTGTCAAAGTAATGTCTCTGCTTTTGAATATGCTATCTAGGTTGGTCATAACTTTTCTTCCAAGGAGTAAGCGTCTTTTAATTTCGTGGCTGCAATCACCATCTGCAGTGATTTTGGAGCCCAAAAAATAAAGTCAGGCACTGTTTCCACTGTTTCCCCATCTATTTCCCATGAAGTGATGGGACCAGATGCCATGTCTTCGTTTTCTGAATGTTGAGCTTTAAGCCAACTTTTTCACTCTCCTTTTTCACTTTCATCAAGAGGCTTTTTAGCTCCTCTTCACTTTCTGCCATGAGGGTGGTTTCAGTCATCTAATACCTTTTTGCATGCTCCATTAGCCCCACACTCTCTAAAGTGATACCACCTCCCATCACCTACTGGGGAACATGGTTCTGCCAAGTTCATTAGATGAAGTATATTTACTGAAATTAACATGTGTGGGAATAATTTAGTGCCTAGAAATTTTTTAAAAAGTAACAGAGGAATTAACTGTAGATGCAAATGTCCCATTTGATTATCTACGTGTCTTTCCCCTTAGATTATTGTGTGGTTTAGCATTTGGATACTCTAAAAAGCAAAGTAAAATATACTCTGCCCCTTTTTAAGAGACAGAAAAGAGCCCAAAAAAGTATTCAAAATATCAGTTAAACATTAGTGTATAAGATTTTAGGCCACATTGTATAAGTGATCCTAATAAAATGCCCTTGGAATTTCCACCATTTATAAACTGGATTTGATAAAATAATTTTTGTCAAAATTTTTCAGGTGAAATATCTTCTAAGAAACTAGCTCTTACAGATGTTTTGAGATACAGACCTTATAATTTGATTTTTTTTCCTTGAAAGGAAAGCTATGACTGACCTAGACAGCATATTAAATATCAGACATCACTTTGCCCATAAAGGTCCATATAGTTAAAGCTGTGGTATTTCCAGTAGTCAGTCAGTCACGGATGTGAGAGTTGGACCATAAAGAAGACTAAGCAATGAAGAATCTATGTTTTTGAATTATGGTGCTGGAGAAGACTCTTGAGAGTCCCTGGACTGCAAGAAGATCAAACCAGGAAATCAACACTGAATATTTATTGGAAGGACTGACACTGAAGTTGAAGCTCCATTATTTTGGCCACCTGATATGAAGAGGCAACTCTTTGGAAAAGACCCTGATTCTGGGAAATATTAAAGGCAAAAGGATAAGAGGGCAGCAGAGGATGAGATGATTAGATAGCATCACTGTCTCAATGGACATAAGTTTGAGTAAACTCCAGGAAACAGTGAAAGACAGGGAAGCCTGGCATGCTGCAGTCCATGGGGTCACAAAGAGTCAGACCCGACTTAGCGACTGAACAGCAACAGTAACAAGGGTTTATCCAGCAGTGAATTAAAGCATTCCATTATTTTAGAGGGATGTAATTGCAAATAATGTTAGAATATTTCTTAGTTATGAATCCAAGATACCTTTTCAACTATGCTTGAGTAATGCTCATTTTTAAAGTCTGAACTGATGATTTAGACACAGAAAGACAATGTAGCAAACATTTGTTTCAACTGAATGTTTAGGCTGCATGTTAGAAAATATTCTCTGTTCGATGCTGGGAATTTATTGACACTTACTTATTTCTTCCAACAGATGAACTCGGCTATGAAGTTATATATAAATAGATGCTGTCTGAAGTTTTCAAACTCTAAATACTGTTCATAAGGACATTATTATTTTTCTTTCAAGCTTAGAGTATGAAACAGCCTCTTTTCTATATAGTGAATGCACGCTTTTTCAAATGTTTCCATTGAATTAACAAAAGTATGCATTCTAGCATAATAAATACCTCCTTCAGAACTTGATTTCAAAAGTATATCTAAGTAACTTAAAATCTGTATTTATTATCTTGAATAGAGACACAGAGGATTAGCATTCAAAAATTTCACAATATGCTCTGCTCCATGGTGTATCCATATCTTATACTGGGCCCTTTATTAGAGATCATCCTTCCAGGCACAGACATGAATTCTGACTTAAAATGGAGGGCGGATCGTCATGGTAAGAAGCTGCCTGTGTAGACTCCATCCTGAACGTAAGCCAGCAGTGTGGATCTCTTCATGGATTTTCTTAATCAGTTCATCTCCATTCAGGAATGTAAAAGGACTTTAAAGTAGCTTTACTTGGACTGCAAAACTGGGCAAGAAAAGATTATAGCAAATCTTCTCAGTGATTCTATTATATTTCAGTTGGTCTTTTTTTTAAAAAAATGGGATGAGTGAAGGTGAAGAGAAAACTTCACGTGGCACTTAACAAGTTTCCAAATTTGAATATAAGTTTTTGTCTTAGCCCCAAATGCAGTTGGAACAAGCCAACAAATACGTTTTCCTTAATCTTTGAAAACTGTAAAGGCACGCATGAAAGCCTATTTGTCAGAGCCTCGTCATTGCAGTTACTGGGGGAGGATAGCTAATTTTAATAAAGCTCAACTCTAGTGGAGTCAAGTCTTCTGGAATGGTGTGTGACGAGCTCTTCAAATCCTCTGCCACAAAGCCAATGATCATATTGGACAAAATTGTGAGAAATCATCATTTTAAGACTCTGGAGGCAGGCAAATCTATAACATTCCAGCTGGGACCTGCTCACCTGAGTAAAAACTGTTGTGTCATCACCCGCTGCTGTTAAGTTGCTGCAGTCGTGTCCAACTGTGTGCGACCCCATAGACAGCAGCCAACCAGGCTGCACAGTCCCTGGGATTCTCCAGGCAAGAACACTGGAGTGGGTTGCCATTTCCTTCTCCAATGCATGAAAGTGAAAAGTGAAAGTGACATTGCTCAGTCCTGTCCGACTCTTAGTGACCCCATGGAGTGCAGCCTACCAGGCTCCTCTGTCCATGGGATTTTCCAGGCAAGAGTACTGGAGTGGGGTGCCATTGCCTTCTCTTGTCATCACCCGAAGGAATACTAAAATGGCAATTCTGATGAACGACTAAGGCTGAGTGTAGACACTCAAGGAAATGGGAAACTTCTGGGGGCTTCAATCTCAGAGGACTCCCTTCAGGAGCTTTAACAAAAGCAATCCCACCAGGTTCACATGGTGATCCCACTGAGATTCTTGAGACCCTGGCAGTGGAGTGGAGAAGGGGAGAGCAGTCATCTTAGAAACGCACATAGAGTTCATTCTCCATGACAAAGAACCGCTTCCGAGGTAAAAAGACTTAACCAGACCTTATTTCATAAGGGATAAGTGAGTTCTTCCCATACCACTCTTTACTCCTCCCTTCTATTCGCAGTGGGAGAAAATGTAGTCAACAGAGGTCGGATCAAGAAGATCACTTGTGAACACCGCAGCTAGGAAGCGGGTAAGAAGCGCAGGGGGCGGCTCGACCAGTCGAGAAGTGCTGGTGAAGGTCACAGATGCCCTAGGCAGCTAGGACACAGATCTAAACATAAGCCTATAGAATTCTTCCCCTCCCCAACTTTTCACTCCATCAACAAGGCTCCAGCATAATGAGAGAGCATCACAGATTAAAGACCTACAACATTCAGACTCTAAGAGTAATTAGGAAAAACTTGAGGAAAAAGACAAAAATAAGGACTCTATGGGACACTGAAGCATCTGTCACCTAAAGCCACAGCAAGCATTTAAAACAGCCCAGCTCCTAGTCAGATTAACACATTCTCACACTGAAGGTCTATTTCAGTTCAGTTCAGTTCAGTCACTCAGTCGTGTCCAACTCTTTGCACCCATGAATCGCAGCATGCCAGGCCTCCCTGTCTATCACCATCTCCCAGAGTTCACTCAGACTCACGTCCATTGAGTCAGTGATGCCATCCAGCCATCTCATCCTCGGTCATCCCCTTCTCCTCCTGCCCTCAATACCTCCCAGCATCAGAGTCTTTTCCAATGAGTCAACTCTTTGCATGAGGTGGCCAAAGTACTGCAGTTTCAGCTTTAGCATCATTCCTTCCAAAGAAATCCCAGGACTGATATCCTTCAGAATGGACTGGTTGAATCTGCTTGCAGTCCAAGGGACTCTCAAGAGTCTTCTCCAATACCACAGGTCAAAAGCATCAATTCTTCGGCACTCAGCCTTCTTCACAGTCCAACTCTCACATCCATACATGACTACTGGAAAAACCATAGCCTTGACTAGTCGGACCTTAGTCCACAAAGCAATATCTCTGCTTTTGAATATGCTATCTAGGCGGTCATAACTTTCCTTCCAAGGTCTATTTAGTCAGTTCCTATTACCTGATACAGTATGCTTGTGCTGTGCTTTGTTGCTCAGCTGTGTCTGACTCTTTGCAATCCCATGGACTATAGATCTTCAGGTCTCTCTGTCCATGGGGATTCTCCAGGCAAGAATACTAGAGTGGGACAGGATGCTTGGCTTTCAACAAAAAAATTACAAGGCATGTCAATAAGCAAAAAGAAAACAGAGTCTGCAGAAAGAAAGCCGTCATAAGAACTGGACTCAGATATGCCACAGTTATCAGAGTATTCAGACAAAGAATTTTAAAAGACTACAGCTAATATGTTGAGAGCTTTAATGGAAAAGTTAGACACCATGCAAGAACAGATAGGCAGTGTAAACAGAAATGAGATGACCTAAGCATGATCAAGAAGAAATGCTGGAAATCAAAAGCACTATAATAGAAAGAGAGAATGACTTAGATTGGATATGATCAAAATGTGAAATAATAAATTTGAAGATATGTGCCAGGGTCCAGCCCTGGTGGATCCAGGATGATTCGATGGTGGGGATGGAGTCAGCGTCCTTTGAAATAACTTATTTAATTACAGATAGAGAGGAATTAGAAAATTAGCAGAGAAAAAGAGGCTGAATAACTTGGTTTGCATGGAATACAAATCACCACCTACGTAGGCTGCAGGCGTCTTCCCGTTCTCCTGAAGGAGAGGAGGCACTAAGCACCCTCACCGCCGGTCCGATCTTAGAAGCCCAGGCAAAATTAGCAGGCTTGGTGAGTACCCACATTCCAGATGGGAATTCAGCCAGAAAAACGGAGTGCAAGAAAGAAGTGACATGGGGGAATCAGTCTTTCTGGAAACTGATCCGATTTCTTTATTTTTGGGTTTGCTTATATACCTTTTGTTACACATAGGGATGAATACAGACGCACGTGAGGGTCAGCAGTCCTGATCTTTATCAAAATCAGGTGCTTTACATAAATGTATATATATATTAAAAGGTCTTAGGGATTTTACATCATCTTCTGGCCATGGGACCTGCTGACATTTTATGATCCTTTCTTTCTGATAACCAAAAAACTTATTTTTTCCAAGGGTGTTTTTTCTTAAGCCAGGCACCACTCTCCAAATAAAGTTGCATTCCTATAGGGTGAGGGTGTAGTGAGTTACAATCAAGAAAGGAATTTATTTAACCCAAGGTTAACATGATTAATCTTAAAGGTTAATACTTATGTCTCCTATATGCTTAAAGGTTAATACTTATTTCTCCTATATGTTAGTTATATTCATTATAAGGACAGGGAATATGGAGATTTAGCAGCAAACATCAGCCCAACAAATGAAAATCCATTCACCAATGCTCCCCTTAAGATCTATTTAGTCTTAAGATAGTGATAAAGTTACATTTTTACATAGCAAAGACACAGTGATTTATAACAAAGTACAGTGATCTATTACAAAAGAGAAAATATATTAACTCAAAAAGTCTAGTATTGCTAACCTTAAAAACTACTATATTTCCTTTTCTATGTTCCAAATACATTGATTAATATATTCCCAGGTACTTAAGGATATGGAGGCCTGGTGGCAATCATTGACTCAACAATGAGAAAAGCCCTATGCTAATTAAGACTTTCAAAATACTCCAAATTCTCTGTGCTGTTTCTATGCCAAAGCCTTTGACTGTGTGGATCACAATAAACTGTGGAAAATTCTGAAAGAGATGGGAATACCAGACCACCTAATCTGCCTCTTGAAAAATCTGTATGTAGGTCAGGAAGCAACAGTTAGAACTGGACATGGAACAACAGACTGGTTCCAAATAGGAAAAGGAGTGTGTCAAGGCTGTATATTGTCACCCTGCTTATTTAACTTATATGCAGAGTACATCATGAGAAATGCTGGACTGGAAGAAACACAAGCTGGAATCAAGATTGCCGGGAGAAATATCAATAATCTCAGATATGCAGATGACACCACCCTCATGGCAGAAAGTGAAGAGGAGCTAAAAAGCCTCTTGATGAAAGTGAAAGAGGAGAGTGAAAAAGTAGGCTTAAAGCTCAACATTCAGAAAACGAAGATCATGGCATCTGGTCCCATCACTTCATGGGAAATAGATGGGGAAACAGTAGAAACAGTGTCAGACTTTATTTTTTGGGCTCCAAAATCACTGCAGATGGTGATTGCAGCCATGAAATTAAAAGACACTTACTCCTTGGAAGAAAAGTTATGACCAACCTAGATAGTATATTCAAAAGCAGAGACATTACTTTGCCGACTAAGGTCCGTCTAGTCAAGGTTATGGTTTTTCCTGTGGTCATGTATGGATGTGAGAGTTGGACTGTGAAGAAGGCTGAGTGCTGAAGAATTGATGCTTTTGAACTGTGGTGTTAGAGAAGACTCTTGAGAGTCCCTTGGACTGCAAGCAGATCCAACCAGTCCATTCTGAAGGAGATCGGTCCTGGGTGTTCTTTGGAAGGAATGATGCTAAAGCTGAAACTCCAGTACTTTGGCCACCTCATGAGAAGAGTTGACTCATTGGAAAAGACTCTGATGCTGGGAGGGGTTGGGGGCAGGAGGAGAAGGGGACGACAGAGGATGAGATGGCTGGATGGCATCACTGACTCGATGGACGTGAGTCTGAGTGAACTCCGGGAGATGGTGATGGACAGGGAGGCCTGGCGTGCTGCGATTCATGGGGTCGCAAAGAGTCGGACACGACTGAGCGACTGAACTGAACTGAACTGGTAGTAAACAATCATGTGTGTAGTGGCAGGAGTATGGATAATCCTGTCACACAAGCTAGTCTGTCAGCAGAAAGGTTTGACCTGAGACACCCTTGTCACACCCAGGGCAGGGAATTAGCAGCAATTATTGGCACAACAAATGAAAAAACCCTTCACCAGTATAATTCCTAACCAACCCACTATACTGACAATTTCCCAAAAGAATTTGCCTTTAGTAAGTCTAAAACATGCTTCTCAGGTTGGGAGGCTATAAACAATCACATGTGGCCAGGCGAACCTATACAGGCGGGCTAGATAACCTTCAGAGCAGTCCGTAAGCTGAAACACTCTTGTCATGCCCAGGAATTTTTATTGACTTGGAGCTGCACGTTAACTCCTTCTCCGAGGGAAATGGTGATGGGGGAGAGCCCCCCGTAAAGTCAGAGGTGTAGGTGAGAGCATAAAACAGACTCTAGTTTTGGGGGTAGATGCTCGGGAACAGGGGGTTTCCTGAGGCTTGATCACGCCTTTGCATATGCCAAGCCTCCTTCCTCATGACCTTTGCCATGGGCGGAGTTCCTCACGCTGGCCCCCAGCAGATATGTCAATACAAGCTTGACAAAATGAAATGTGAAGAAAACAAAGAATGAAAACACACACACATAACATTCAAGAATCCTGGGGCGGCGGGGGTGGGGGGGAGGTGGTTTTCAAAATGCATAGTTGAAGTATAATTGAAATACCATATGAGAAAAGAGAATGAGATGAAAAGAATGTTTGGATTACTTTCTAATATTAATGACAGACACCAAATCACAGACAAAGGAACCTCAGGGAACACCAAGTAGGATAAATACCATAAAATTATGCTTGTTGCTGCTGCTGCTGCTGCTAAGCCGCTTCAGTCGTGTCTGACGCTGTGCTACCCCAGAGATGGCAGCCCATCAGGCTCCCCTGTCCCTGGGATTCTCCAGGCAAGAACATTGGAGTGGGTTGCCATTTCCTTCTCCAATGCATGAAAGTGAAAGGTGAAAGTGAAGTCACTCAGTCATGTCTGACTCCTAGCAACTCCATGGACTGCAGCCTACCAGGCTCCTCCATCCATTATTAGGCACATCTAATTAAAACTGCAAAACTATAGACAAAGACAGAATCTTGAAAGGAACATAAATCGGAAAAATATCTTACCTAGAGAGGAACAAGAATATGAATTACAGCAGATGTGTTATTAGGGATGATATAAGCAAGAGGAGAGTAAAATGAAACCGCAGCCTTATGGATAAGTAAAATGCAGAAAGAATAACCATTTCAATAAATCTTGTTGGAAGACTTGAGCAACTTAATGCAAAAATATATAACACAAACTTAAGCATCAATCATGTTCTTTTCACAAAAGTTAACTCATCATGGATCACAGACCTGATTATAAAATGGAGAATTATAAAATTTCTGCAGTATATAGGAAAATATCTAGGTGACCTTGGGTTTCATGATGAGTTTTTAGCACTAATGGCAAAAGTACTATGGAGGAAAGAAAAAAAAAGACTAGATTTCATCAAATCAAAACTTTCTGCTTTGCTATACATTGCTAGGAGAATGAAAAACCACAGATTGGGAAAAAATATTTGTGAAACATGTATTTGTAAAGGATTTGTATCCAGTATATAAAAAGGACTTGTACCCAATATATAAAAAGACCTATTAAACTCAATAATAAGTAATAATAAATGACACAATTAAAAAGTGAGCAAAAGATATGAACAGACACTTCAGCCAAGAAGATGTACTAATTACAAATAAGTATTTGAGAAGATTCTCAGTATCATTTGTCATTGTATGCATGCTCAGTCACTCAGTTGTGTCTGACTTTGCAACCCTATAGACTATAGACCACTGACCTTCTCTGTCCATGGGATTTTCCAGTCAAGAACATTGGAGTGAGTTGCCATTTCTTCCTCCAGGAGATCTTCCTGACCCACGGATCGAACCAGCATCTCTCCTGAGTCTCCTGCATTGGCAGATGGATTCTTTACCACTGAGCCACCTGGGAAACCCATCACTTATCATTAGTGGCATACAAATTAGAGCAACAATTGAATACCTCCACAGTTCAGTTCAGTTCAGTCGCTCAGTCATGTCCGACTCTTTGTGACCTCATGAATTGCAGCACACCAGGCTTCCCTGTCCATCACCAACTCCCAGAGTTCACTCAAACTCACGTCCATCGAGTCCGTGATGCCATCCGGCCATCTCATCTTCTGTTGTCCCCTTCTCCTTCTGCCCCCAATCCCTCCCAGCATCAGAGTCTTTTCCAATGAGTCAACTCTTCACATGAGGTGGCCAAAGTACTGGAGTTTCAGCTTTAGCATCATTCCTTCCAAAGAAATCCCAGGGCTGATCTCCTTTAGGATGGACTGGTTGGATCTGCTTGCAGTCCAAGGGACTCTCAAGAGTCTTCTCCAACACCACAGTTCAAAAGCATCAATTCTTCGGCACTCAGCCTTCTTCACAGTCCAACTCTCACATCCATACATGACCACTGGAAAAACCATAGCCTTGACTAGACGGACCTTAGTCGGCAAAGTAATGTCTCTGCTTTTGAATATGCTGTCTAGGTTGGTCATAACTTTTCTTCCAACATATCTTACTAAAATGATTATATTTTTTAAATGAAATAATATAGGAATAATTGCTTGTGCAAGCTCTCATTCATTGATGTAGGAATGCCAAATGGTATGGCCCACTTTGGAAGATGATTTTATAGTTTCTTACAAAAGTAGAGACTTTTACCATGAGGTCTAGAAATTTAGCTCCTGGATATTGATTCAACTGATTTAAAAAATTATATCCACACAAAGCCTTGCCAAATATGTCTATAGCAGCTTTACTCATAAACATCCAAAACTGTAAACAACCAAAATATCCCTCAAATTGAATGAATAATCAAATTGTGGCATATTCATGCAATAAATATTATTATTACTCCAAAGAAATAAGCTATCAACTCATAAAAAGATACTGATGAATCTTAAATGCATATTGCTGAATGAAAGAAGCCAGTATACTAAGGCTACTTATATAACATGATTTCCTTTGTATACTGGAAAAAGTCAAACTTTCTATAGAGATAGCAAAGAAAATACCATTTTCCTGGAGTCCACAGAAAAGGAGGGCAATGGAATAGGTGAGCCACAGGTTCACTGTTTTTCATGATGTGAAACTCCTTGGTACAAGTTTCAATGGTTTATCCATGGCATTGACAAATCCCACAGAACTTGACAGCAAATAGTGAGTCCTACTTCCTGAAAATTAAAAAGTCATTCAGGATAGCAAGGCACCACAGCATGTGATACGACAAAGCAATATAAGTGTGTTAAAACGTGTGAAGCAAACTCACCACAAGAGGTGAACAAAAAAGGGATGACAAGTGTTTACATGCTGGTTATTACATTTATATGCTCACCATTTAAATACCTGGATAATTAATTACATCTTGTAGTTTCATCCAGACATTTGTTGATGAGTAGATAGGGAAGAAGTTAAGGTTACAGCATCATATGTTTTACAAATAATGACAGAAAATGATGAGTAACTTGGGAAATATATGAAGTCCCTAAAACTAAAGGCAAAATGAGCTGCTTACCTGCACTTTACCCTAATGCATGGAGTCTTTCTCTTCTTCCCGAGCACAGGGCTATGGGTTAACCTTTTTGTTAGTGCTCTTCCTATGTACTGGGGTGGAAGAAGTAGGTGTGGATGGCAGATGGTGGTCCCCAGGTTTCACTATATTGGGGCAGGAGGTTGTGACAAGAAAAGGGAGGAGGCTATTTAATAGAATGAGCCATTTGGGAAATGTTTAAATTTGGACATAAACATGAATGCTTGTTCAGCTTCATACAGGTACAGATGGCTACATATAGACATATTTTAGATGCAGGCATATACGTGGGTTAGTATACACACATATGTCTACTTACTGCATCTAGCAGAAAGGGGCTAGAAACAACAGGACCCCAGTAGTAACAAACACCGCTCACTCCCAATTCTTGGATTCTATTAAACATCAGCATCTCTAATTAAAAACGTAAAACTAGAACTCTTACAAGTAATGTCTGATTTAAGGACTGGGCCAGAAAATGAGATAGGGGGAGATAGAGAGAAAGAGACTGAAGCATCTTAGAGCGCCAGAAAGTGAGACTGTGCTCATAACAGAGCAAAATCAAGCCTACAACAGTTTCGGAAGTATGTCCAAAAAACACGAGAGCCAACTGAGAGAGATCCCAAGGCCAAAGCGGAAGTAGTTCAAACAATGAAAGATACTGTAGTTGAAACACGACCAAATATATAAAATGAAAATCTGTGAGTTGTGTCTTAGCTTGAGTCACTATGACGGAATACCATAGGCTAGGTGGCTTGAACAAATAGATGTTGAGTTGCTCACTGTTTTGGAGGCCAGAAGTCCAAGTTCAGAGTGCCAAGAAGGCTGGGCTCAGGAAAGTGCCATCCTCCTGGTTGTAGATGGCCATCTTCTTGTTCTATCATCACATCATAGAGAGAGAGGAGAAGTAGGCTTGCCTGGCTTTAGTAAGAGCACCAGTCCTGCACATGGAAGCCCCACACTCCTGGCCTCCTCTAGTCACCTTCCAAAGCCCCCACCTGCTATGCCCATCACAATGGAGGGCAGTGCATCCATTTGGGAAGGACACATTCAGTCCATAGCAAGTTGACACTGATGATATAAATGATTCAATAGGTAGATACATGTGGGAAGAGAGGAGAAACCTTTGCAGAAGAATCGCAAAGCATCCATGTGGATGCTTTGCCTCAAGCTGGTGGATCTTGACTCCCATTACTGAAGTGTGGGCTATGCATTGCTAATTCCTTTCTAAGAGTGTGGTACAGAGAGGAGAAAAAAGTGATTTCGCAGCAGAGAAACCTGGCAAATATTACTTAAACCAAATGACTAACACCAGTAGTGACCGGTTGTGTTGGCAACATGACCTTTGATAAATTGTGAGAAGAATGGTCCTTGACTTTCTGACCTTCCCCCCAAAACACATGACCTCAGCCTGATCACGAGTGAAACATCAGACAAAAACCAGCTGGTGGACCTTCTACAAAATACTTGACCAGTACTCTTCAAAGCTGTCATCAGAAACAAGGGAAGCCTGAGGAGCAGTCAAGAGGAGTTTGAGGAAGTACCATGACTACAGGCAATGCTGGATCCTCAGTGAGATCCTGGAACAGGGACCTTTTTGATATCTGTGGTTGAGTTAGATAAAATGAGTGGATACTTTGCAAGAAGTGAGCAGGGGGCAGGTTTCAGTGCGGGTGGACTGGGCTTTGGAAAAATGAAAGTAACCCTGTGTTAAATGAATTGAGTTCAGTATGCATTTTATTTTTAAAATGTTCACATGTCTATTGGTTACTGTAGGGCTCTTTATTTATCACAAGTTGTGCTCCTTTTTTGTCCTTATCTTTGTTGTGAAACCTGCAATCCTGGACATCCTGGCTTTGCTCTTACATACTGTAAATAATTGATATGTTGTCAAGTCAAAGGAGTCTGTCTTTATGTTTTGAACTTTTAACTCTACCCCTGGTTCCTTGCTGACTAAAGATAAAGGGGAAAAGTTTGAGTAAATATGAAAGGGTATTTAAATAGCCTCTTTCAGATCTCACACACCCACAGTTTCATTGTCATGCCAATAGCAGGGCAATTGCTGTCCTTACCCACAGACTCAGATACCGAGAGCTCCATTCAGAGATTGAGGGTAAATCATGCTGGCAATGTCATTCAGTTATTTATCATTTATTAAGTATTAGAGCTACAGTTTCTAGTTTCATCAAATCAATTTTAGTGAAAAGGTGTAGTTCTGTGAGGAGTTCCATGGTGGCTCAGCTGGTGACGAATCTGCCTGCAATGTGGGAGACCTGGGTTCAATCCCTGGGTTGGGAAGATCCTTTGGAGAAGGAAATGGCAACCCACTCCAGTATTCTTGCCTGGAGAATCCGAGGGACAGAGAAGCCTGGTAGACTGCTGTCTATGGGGGCACACAGAGTCAGACACGACTGACACGACTTAACAACAACAGCAGCTTGGAGAAGGAAAAGGCTACGGCCTCCAGTATTCTGGCCAGGAGAATTCCATGGATTCTCTAGTCCATGGGGTCTCAAAGAGTTGGAGATGACTGAGCGACTTCGACTTTGTAGTACTATGAAAACCTTTGTCAAGTCCTTACTGTGTGTTAGGCTCTGTGCTAGAACCAGGGAGTTTAGAGACAACAGTTAGTCCTTCTTTAAAGGAGTCAGTGCTGCCTTACAGATTCAACCCAGCAGATGTGTAACTGAGCAAAGCTGGGCATTTGGCCCTTGGTGAAGGGGAACAGGCAATGAGGGAAAGGCAAATGAGGGCCAAAGTGGCAGGCGGGACTCATGACACAGAAGTGTTCGGAACTTGGTCCTGCTGCCACCACTGTCAGAAGCTGGAAGGATGCAGACCGTGACCCCATCAGAGTTTGACTTTATGATGGCTCTCTGGTGGCGGAGTGAAGAATGGGATATGCTTGCTCCGGTTGGAGTTGGCAGAGGAGACGAGAAGCAAGGTAATTGGTTAAAAGATCACTTCTGTTGGCCAAGAACATGGTGAAAATTTGCCCTAAGATACAGGGTAGAGAAAGCACAAACATCTTAGGTGCTGATGAGATAACATCAGCAGTTCTTGGTTCTAGGGGGAAGTGTTGAAATTAAAGATGAGGGTATGAATCCCAAGTGAGGGAGATGAGGATGGTGCTAGGGGGATGGTGATGTTACCCACCGTTAAGAGGAGGACCACACGGGCCCCTGTGAGGAGGAAGATGAGTTCAGCTTAGTTCTTAGTTGAACTTAGATGAGTGTGTGTGACCAGTGATGGGGGAAATGTGATTGCATGCTTCTGTATAGTTACATTTAAACCTATGGAACAGTTTGTAGTTATTAAAATTTGGGAAAGTGCAAGATAGCATGTAAGTGAACACTTATACATTCAACAGAAACTGCTTGGCTGAGAGTACAGTGAGAAACCCGGGAAGCATCACCAGCCATGATGTCTATGGACGTCAGCCTGGGTGCCCTTGCTCTGGGGGCTCAGATCCACACTATGACACCCCAAAACATAAACTCAGCACTGGGCATGTAGTTTATCGTGTGCAACGGTATCTTAAGGAAATCTTTAAATATGTGTATATATATGTATCTTGGCTTAGACATTACAGAATCTGCCGGCAATGCAAGAGATCTGGGTTCACTCCCTGGGTCAGGAAGATATGCTGAGAAGGGAATGGCTACTCATTTCAGTATTCTTGCCTGGCAAATCCCATAGAAAGAGGAACCTGGCAGCTGCAGTCCAAGAGATTGCAAAGAGTCAGACATAACTGAGTGACTAACATACTTTCATGTTCATATGTGTAGAAAACATTACAGATATTACCATATATAAAACTGTTACATGGAATACTACTCAGACATAACAAAGAACAAAATTTTGCCATTTGAGACAACATGTGTGGACTTGGAGGGCACTATACTAACTGAAATAAGCCAGAAAGAGAAAGACAAATACTGTACGATAGCACTTAAAAATACAACTAGCAACTATAATATAAAAAGAAGCAGACTCAAAGATACAGAGAGCAAGCTCATGACTGTCAGTGACTGAGTGGGAGGCACAACGGTCAGGTGTGAGACAGGCTCAAGGACAGATTGTACAACACAGGGAACATAGCAATAAATTTTGCAATAAATTTAAGTGGAAAACAATCTTTACAACTATATAAAATGACAAATAAACAAACATATAAGCAAATAAGTAAAAAGCACTATTAAAAATAACTGTATATTGTCACCTTGCTTATTTAACTTACATGCAGAGTACCTCATGTGAAATGCTGGGCTGGATGAAGCACAAGTGGGAATCAAGATTGCCAGGAAAAATATCAGTAGTCTCAGATACACAGATGACACCAAACTTATGGCAGAAATCAAAGAAGAACTAAAGCCCTCTTGATGAAAGTTAAAGAGGAGAGTGAAAAAGCTGGCTTAAAACTCAACATTGAAAAAACTAAGATCATGGCATCGAGTCCCATCACTTCATGGCAGATAGATGGAGAAATGATGAAAACTGTGACAGATTTTGCAGCCATGAAATTAAAAGACACTTGTTTCTTGAAAAAAAAAAAAAAAAAAGCTGTGACCAACCTAGACAGCATATTAAAAAGCGGAGACATTACTCTGCCAACAAAGGTCAGTCTAGTCAAAGCTATGGTTTTTCCAGTAGTCAAGCATGGATGTGAGAACTGGACCATAAAGAAAGCTGAGGGCCAAAGAATTGATGCTTTTGAACTGTGGTGTTGGAGAAGACTCTTGAGAGTCCCTTGGACTGCCAAGATATCAAACAGTCAATCGTAAAGGAAATCAATCCTGAATATTCACTGGAAGTACTGATGCTGATGATAAAGCTCCAATACTTTGGCCACCTGATACAAAGAACTGACACACTGGGAAAGACCCTGATGCTGGGAAAGACTGAAGGCTGGAGAAGAAGGGGACGGCAGAGGATGAGGTGGTTGGATTGAATCACCAACTCAGTGGACATGAGTTTGAGCAAGCTCAGAAGTTGATCATGGACTGGCATGCTCTAGTCCATGGTGTAGCAAAGAGTCAGGCATGACTGAGTGATCTGAGCAGAACTGATTTTAAAAACTGCAGCTGCACTTCTCATTTTAAAAACACCTGTTAAGTGAGAACTCACTTCAGTAAAGAGAGTTTATCTGGAGGAGCAGGTGATGACTACTTCAATGAACTCTCGTCTCAGTCCTCTGCAATCCTCTCGTGAACTTGGCACACTACCAAACTAAACGACAGAACTCAGACTAAAATCGGCCTTCTGTCTGTTTGCCAGGATGTGATGCCCTTGTAATGTCTTTATTCCACTCAAAGAATATTGATTCCCTCAAATATCTCAATGAATAGACCATGCAGCACTCACTGGTGGTCCATCCACATGCTCATAGGCATAAGTTTACTTAATGCTGAGGTTATTGATTTTTTTAAATCAAAAAGGCTGAAGTGTTTATTGAGGATATTCATTTAAAGTGGTTTATCAGCACCAATATTTCCATTTGTTCCTATCAAACCCAGCAACATCTTCTGTTTCACTTTTCTTCTAAACAGTCACAGAAAACCCTAAGTGACCTAATGTGATCTCCCTGTGACCTTTCAGAATCCAGCCCGACCATGGACCTGTCACTTGGTTGAATAGCAGAGGCCTGCAAAAGGACGACTAACCATCTCAAGCTGTGACCTGTGGTGCTGGAGAAGACTCTTGAGAGTCCCTTGGACTGCAAGAAGATCCAACCAGACAGTCCTAAAGGAAGTCAGTCCTGACTACTCATTGGAAGGACTGATCCTGCAGCTGAAACTCCAATACTTCTGCCACCTGATTGGGAAGAGTTGACTTACTGGAACAGATCCTGATGCTGGGAAAGATTATAGGCGGGAGGAGAAGGGGATAACAGAGGATGGGATGGTTGGATGGCATCACCAACTCAATGGTCAAGAGTTTGAGAAAACTCCAGGAGATGGTAAAGGTCAGGAGAGCCTGGTGTGCTGCAGTCCATAGGGTTGCAAGAACAACAAACAAAAATGTATGTCTATGCACTCGAGAGTTCTTCAGAAAACATGCACCCTGCAGGATTTATTCAAGGAAGAACGGAGACATTTGACATAAATTTTACATACATTTCATGAGAGAAACTGACATAGTTTATGAATTAATTTTATAACATCTCATCCTTCTTAGGTCCGTACCAAAGCAATTTCACATGCTCACATCTGCCCACATGGATAGGTGTTCAGCACTGTGTGCAGCGCTGTGAACTCTTTGTGTGCGGGGCTAAGACCTGGAGTGCTTTGCTGCATAATAATACACAACAGATCAATTCTTTTGTGGAATATTACACTTAAGAAATAGAATCACTTAGTCAACACACTGAAACAGAAAACAAATATAGGGCTGGCTAGGAAGCTAAGGGAATTTGCTGTCAAAATATTTCTTATACACATATTTTTAGAGTAGTAATTGTTGTTTATGTTTTTCCCTCCTACCTCTGCTTTTCCTTGGTTTTTGCAGAGTGTTGTTTTCTCTTTCATTTTGACCTTATTTCTATAGTTCAGTCTTTTCCTAGTTCAATGAGTGAGATAAAATGCGTAACGCTATGTTCATAGTGACTAACATAGCTTCCCCATTGCCTGTTACGTCTCTTATCTCCCATAAATCGGGAACAAACAAATGAAATGAGGCTAAATCAAAACAAAACAAAAAAGAAAAACTCCCCTTTCAGTGACATTTAGGTATTCTTGCCATATCTTGTCACATTTCTTGTCTTTTCATCCTTTAGGGAAATCTTTTGGAAAGCACTGATTATTCCACTTTTTAAAAAGTGTTTTTCCATTTTATGACACATTACCTCAGGTAAGGATTTACCTTTTTGCCTGAAAACTGAAAGAGAATTGCCAGTGACACAAAAATGCTCTTTCACTGATTCTTCTCAGACTTATCTAGAGGCTGCTGTAACGGCCAAACTCCTTTCAGGTTTCTGAAAGTGCTTTCAAGAATGGTCTCACCACTTCCCTCCCAAAATGAGAGCCCAAGTCCTCTTTTAGAGTTGAGATTTATTTTTCTCATATTCATATTATTCATAATAAGGCAGTGTTCCAGCCCTGAAGACTGTTCAAAGGAGCAAGCTGACATCTAGGTGCTCCCTAACCAGGAACAAATTGATAAACTTCTGAAACACTCTTTGAAAACGAATGCCAGCATCGTCAACCTCCAGAGCAGCTTTTATGCCTCCTCCTGGTACCCTAGAAACTGCTGTCAAGCTCCATTTTATTCCATGTGTAGTCTGACAGTTCTAAGGGGAAAGTGTATCTTAATTCTTCCAAATAAATTAGATTTCAGCCATTTTAAAATGAAAACACAGCCTCCGCTGAAGTTATAAACAGACCCTATTGAATAAAGGATCAACAGAGGCTCTAGCCGCGCTATCTCTGGCGGAGGTTCAGAACTGGAAGACAGCAATACGCTCGTCATACCTTTGTAGTCCCAGTAATGCAAATTAATCAACAGCTAAATAGAATGCTAAAGTGGATTTCTCTCATCCCAGTGCATCACAGCCTTCTACCAAGAAGAGAAAAAGAAAATAGAGGAACGAAGGAGGGATGGACGGTTGAAGAAAAGGGAGAGAAGGGAAGAGAGGGAAGGAGAGGACATCTTGAGGCAATAAAGCACATTTTAAATTCAGATTTAAGTCACAAAGGAAATAAACATAAGATATTCTTTTAAATTAACATATTCATTTTGGCATGCTATTCAATCCCATTGTTTCCTGAATGCATATAAATTCTAACTCCTAATGTCTATACTTCAATATATGGCCATATGTTAGATAATTGGAATTTGGGAATATGTTAGAAAAATAAAAGAAAAGCATATGCTCCTAGTAGCATGAGGAAATCAATATGTATTTTAAGAAAATTAAGTTATAATCAATTAACTTATAAATAATAATGAAAAGTGATGTTAGGCAAAAAAGAACAGAACTAAAGATCATAATTAAAAAGAAAAATTTTTCATTGCATTTATTTGTAGACAACATGATTCCATTGTAGACTAAATAAAAAAATATTAGAAAGTAAGTATAGTGAAGGTGTGAGTACATAAGATCAATATTAAAATATTGTACTTTTGCATATAATCAGTGAAAAATCCAAAAATAACCCAAATAATACATTTCCATTTTTAATAAAATTAAAATAATATTAAAGTTGAGCAATAATTTTTAAAAGTGTGAAACCTGTACACTGAAAATTGCAATATTTTCTTGAGAAAAATTAAAGGAGACCTAAATAATTGGAGGGGGATTCTATGTCCGTAGACTGGAAGAGTTACCGTTATTAAGGTGGAAGACGGGTGAGGTAGGGGTATGGGGTTCAGAAACACAGCCTACTATGTATAAAATAAGTAGGCAACAGGGATATATTATACAGTACAGGGAAATATAGCCATTATTTTGCAATAATTTTAAATTAAGTGTGGAAATACTGACCCACTCATTATGTTGTGCGCCTGAAACTAATGTGCTATAAACCAACCTTGCCTGCGTGCTAAGTCTGTTTGCTTGTGTCTGACTCTTTGCGACCCGGTGGACTGTAGCCCACCAGGCTTCTCAGTCCATGGGATATCCCTGGCAAGAATCCTGGGGTGGGTTGCCATGCCCTCCTCCAGGGCACCTCCCTGACCCAGGCATTGGACCTGCATCTCTTGTATCTCCTGCATTCACAGGCAGATTCTTTACTATCACTGCCACTTGTACTTCAATTAAAAAAGAGAAGAAGAGGTGACGGCAAGTCTCCTCTACTTATTCTGTACAATCAACAGGACAGCATCTCTTTATCAAATTCCTACTAGGACTATTTGCAGAGTATGTTAAAATATACATGAAAATTCAAGTTTACTTAGAAAAAGTAAATAACTTGAGCACATAATTTAATTGGAGAACTTCTGTTGATTGCTTTCAAATTTACTATAAAGCTACAGTTACTAAGAAATTATGGTACTGGCATAAGGATATACATGTAGGTCAAGGAAATAGAACTGAAAGTCCAGGGAAAAACATCCGTATATTCAGAGTCAAATTGCTTTTTGACTCATTAAAGACAAACAGCCTGTTTAACAAGCAGAGCTAGGGCAATTAGATATCCACAGATAAAAAGTTGAACTTAGACACTCAATTCACGTGACACAAACAAGTTAATTCAAAATGGATCACAGAGTTATACATAAGAACTGAAGTGAGACTTTTTAGGAGAAAACAGTGGAGAAAAAGCTTCAAGGTTTGGGGTTAAAAAATTCATAGACATGATATCAACATTATGGTTCATAAAAGAAAACAAAACCAGACTGCACAAAAATTCAAAACATTTTCTCTTCAAACAATACCATGAAGGAAATTAAAAAACAAGCAGCAAACTTGGAGAAAATCGGTTCAAAACCACTGTCCATTAAAGAACTCAGATCCAGAATTCACATAGAGCTTCTACAGTTCAATAATAAGAAGAAAAATAATCAAATAATAGACAACAAATATGAATAAAAACATCAACAAATTAAGACCATGATCAGATAATATTCCACTCCCACTAGAATGGCTATAATAAACTAAACAGATAATAAATGTTGATAAGGATATGGAGAAATGGAAAATTTTCCATCAATGGTGGGAATGTAAAATATTATTACCACTTTGGAAAACAACGTGGCAGTTTCTCAAAACATTTGCATAGTGTAACCCTACCACCCAGAGACAAGATTTTTCTTTTACCCAAGAGAAACAGAAGCATATTTCTGCTGAAGATATGCATGCAATGTTCATAGCAGCATTATTTATAGTGGCCCCAAACTGGAAACTGTCAAACATGCATTGATGGGTGAATGGATAGACAAATTGTGATATACCATACCAAAGAATATTATCCAGTATTAAACAAATTAACTACTAACACGCGTTGTGTCATGACTGAACTTTAAAAATATTCTAAGTGAGAAAAGTAAGACACAAGAGATCACACACTGGAAAATTTATTGATATGAAATGCTCAGTAAAGTCAAGTGTATAGGGACAGAAAGTTAATTACTAGTTGCCTGGGGCAGGGTTTGAAATGATGATTAACAGTAAATGGGCGTAGGGATCTTATTGGGGGGAATCAGTCAGTTCAGTCACTCAGTCATGTCCGACTGTTTGTGACCCCACAGACTGCAGCATACCAGGCTTCCCTGTCCATCACCAAGTCCCGGAGCTTACTCAAACTCATGCCCATTGAATTGGTGATGCCACCCAACCATCTCATCCTCTGTCATCCCCTTCGCCTCCCACCCTTAATCTTTCCCAGCCTCAGGGTTTTTTCCAAATGAGTCAGTTCTTTGCATCAGGTGGCCAAAGGATTGGAGTTAAATGTCCAAAGCTGATTGATGGTGATGGTAACAGCACCTGGTAAAGTCATTGAAAGTTATTGGTTTGTACACTTGGATTTTATGATATGTAAATACATCTCAATATGTGTTGAGAAAAGAAGTAAAGTAACAAAAGTGATTTCTCCTTCTGACCACAATAAACTAATAGAGATTATGCTTATCTTCTTGCCTGAAACAAACAGAAATGAGCAAAATTTATGAAAAGATCTTTTTTTAAGATGCTGGTTATCATACAATAAAGACAATAATCCCTGAGAGATTAGAAACCAAGGGAGCGCTACAATTTCCCTCAGAAGCCTTGAGTAACTCTTCAGGTTAAGTTTCAGGAAGAGAGAACTCCAACAAAGCTTAGCAAATGTCCTGAGTTGTGAAGAAAGCCAAGAATTTCAGACACAATCATCAACTTTGCAGGATGGAATCTGTACAGGAGAGGTGTGCAGAACGATAACTCTGGAGATCTGAAGACAATTGCCTTTGAGCACTCTTCTGAATACTTACGTCTTTCCGTCTGCAAAAACTACACATGGCCGGCAAAAAGAACCACTAGAAACGGTTATAGACTAATGTGTGTGCTCGGTGGCTTCAGTCGTGTCTGACTCTTCGTGACCCCATGGACTGTAGTCTGCCAGGATCCTCTGTCCATGGAATTTTCCAGGCAAGAATACTGGAGTGGGTTGCCATTTCTCACTCCTCTCCCTAGCTTCCCAGGTGGTGCAGTGGTAAAGAACTGCCTGCCAATGCACGAGGTGCAAGATATGTTGGTTCAATCTCTGAGATCTCCTGGGGTAGGAAATGGCAACTCTAGCCCAGCGGATCTTCCCGACTCAGGGGTCAACCTGTGTCTCTTGGATCTCCTGCACTGGCAGATGGATTCTTTACCACTCTGCCACCTGGGAAGCCACTGTACACTGTACCCCAGTGTATTTATGGCCAAGGTAGTACCTGATAAGACAGCAGAGGATGAAATGGTTAGATAGCATCAACAACTCAATGGATATGAATATGAGCAAAATCCATGTGAGAGTGAAGGACAGGGAGGACTGGTGTGCTGCAGTCCACTGGGTCGAAGAGAGTGGGACACAAATGAGCAACTGAACGATAACAACAACAAAGTGCCTGCTACATCAACGATACTGGAAAACCTCATATTTCCTGGGGCAATGACTTCAGTTCAATTTAGTTCACTTCAGCTGCTCAGTTGCATTGACGCTTTGTGACCCAATGGACTGCAGCAAGCCAGGCTTTCCTGTTCATCACCAACTCCTGGAGCTTGCTCAAACTCATGTCCATTGAGTTGGTGATGCCATCCAACCATCAGATCCTCTGCCATCCCCTTCTTCTCCTGCCTTCACTCTCCCAGTATCAGGGTCTTTTCAAATGAGTCAGTTCTTCACATCAGGAGACCAAAGTATTAGAGCTTCAGTTTTAGCAATAGTCCTTCCAATGAACACCCAGGGCTGATCTCCTTCAGAATGGACTAGTTGGATCTCCTTGCAGGCCAAGGGACTCTCAAGAGTCTTCTCCAACACCACAGTTCAAAACCATCAATTCTTTGGCACTCAGCCTTCTTTACAGTCGTACTCTCACATCCATACATGACCACTGGGAAAACAAGAACTTTGATGAGATGGACCTTTGCTGGCAAAGTAATGTCTCTGCTTTTTAATGTGCTTCTAGGTTGGTCATAGTTTTTCTTTGAAGGAGCAAGTATCTTAATTTCACAGCTGTAGTCACCATCTGCAGTGATTTTGGAGCCCCCTAAAATAAAGTCTGTCAATTTTTCCATTGTTTCCCTATCTATTTGCCATGAAGTGATGGGACCAGATGCCATGATCTTAGTTTCCTGAATGTTGAGTTTTAAGCCAAATTTTTCACTCTCCTCTTTCACTTTCGGCATACACACCGAGGAAACCAGAATGGAAAGAGACATGTGAATCCCAATGTTCATCGCAGCACTGTTTACAATAGCCAGGACATGGAAACAACCTAGATGTCCATCAGCAGATGAATGGATAAGAAAGCTGTGGTGCATATACACAATGGAGTATTACTCAGCCATTAAAAAGAATACCTTTGAATCAGTTCTAATGAGGTGGATGAAACTGGAGCCTATTATACACAGTGAAGTAAGCCAGAAAGAAAAACACCGACACAGTATACTAACATATATATATGGAATTTAGAAAGATGGTAATGATAACCCTGTATGCGAGACAGCAAAAGAGACACAGATGTATAGAACGGACTTTTGGACTCTGAGGGAGAGGGAGAGGGTGGGATGATTTGGGAGAATGGCATTGAAACATGTACACTATTATGTAAGAAACGAATCGCCAGTCTATGTTCGATACAGGATACAGGATGCTTGGGGCTGGTGCACGGGGATGATTCAGAGAGATGATATGGGGTGGAAGGTGGGAGGGGGGTTCAGGATTGGGAACTCATGTACACCCGTGGCAGATTCATATCAATGAATGGCAAAACCAATACAGTATTGTAAAGTAAAATAAAGTAAAAATAAAAATTTAAAATAAAATAAAATAAAGTTAGTAGCCACTTCAAAAAAAAAAAAAAAAAAAGAGGCTATTTAGTTCTTCACTTTCTGCCATAAGGTGTCATCTGCATATCTAAGGTTATTGATATTTTTCCCAGCAATTTTATTCCAGCTTGTGCTTCATCCAGACCAGCATTTTGCACGATGTTCTATACAGATAGGTTAAATAAGCAGGGTGATAATACACAGCCTTGGTGTACTCTTTTCCCAATTTGGAACCAGTCCATTGTCCCATGTCTGGTTCTAACTGTCCCTTCAGGACCTGAATACAGATTTCTCAGGAGGCAGGTAAGGTGGTCTGGTATTCCAATCTCTTGAGGAATTTTCCACAGTTTATTGTGATCCACACAGTCAAAGGCTTTGACAGTCAATAAAGCAGAAATAGATGTTTTTCTGAAATTCTCTTGCTTTTTTGATGGTCCAGAAGATGTTGGCAATTTGATCTCTGGTTTCTCTGCGTTTTCTAAATCCAGCTTGAACTTCTGGGAGTTCTTGGTTAACATACTTTGGAGCCTCGCTTGGAGAATTTTGGACATTACTTTGCTAGCATGTGAGATGAGTGCAACTGTGTGGTAGTGAACGGAAGTGTGTAAACATTCTTGGCATTGTCTTTCTTGGTGTTGGAATGAAACTGACTTTTCCAGTCTTGTGGCCACTGCTGAGATTTCCAAATTTGTTGGTCTATTGAATTCAGCACTTTCACAACATCATCTTTTAGGAGTGGAAATAGGTCAACTGGAATTCCATCACCTGCACTAGCTTTATTTGTAGTGATGCTTCCCAAAGCCCACTTGACTTTGCATTCTAGGATGTCTGGCTCTAGGTGAGTGATCACACCATCGTGACTAAGTCATTAAGATCTTTTTTTGTATAGCTCTTCTGTGTATTCTTGCCACTTCTTCTTAATATCTCCTGCTTCTGTTAGGTCCCTACTGTTTCTGTCCTTTATTGTGCCTGTCTTTGCATGAAATATTCCCTTGGTATCTCTAATTTTCTTGAAGAGATCTCTAGTCTTTCCCAGTCTATCGTTTTTTCTCTATTTGTTTGCAATTGATCACTGAGGAAGGCATTCTTATCTCTCCTTGCTATTCTTTGAAAATCTGCATTCAGATGAGTATATCTTTCCTTTTCTCCTTTGCCTTTAGCTTCTCTTCTTTTCTCAATAACAGGCAAGTTTGGCCTTGGGGTACAAAATGAAGCAGGGCAAAGGTTAACAGAATTTTGCCAAGAGAACACACTGGTCATAACAAACACTCTCTTCCAACAACACAAGAGATGACTCTACATTGGTCAATCTGAAATCAGATGATTCTATTCTTATAGCCAAAGACGGAAAAGCTCTATACAGTCAGCAAAAACAAGATGAGGAGCTGACTATTGCTCAGATCATGAACTCTTTATTTCAAAATTCAGACTTAAACTGAAATAAGATAGGGAAAATCACTAGATCGTTCAGGTATGACCTAAATCAAATCCCTTACGATTATACAGTGGAAGTGACAAATTGATTCAAGCGTTAGATCTGATAAACAGAGTGCCTGAAGGTCTATTGATGGAGGCTCATGACGTTGTACAGGAGGCAGTGATAGCGACCATCCCCAAGAAAAGGAAATGCAAAATGACAAAATGGCTGTCTTAGGAGGCCTTACAAATAGCTGGGATAATGAATCGAATATACAACAAAGTTGTGCATCAGTGCTGGTGGTGGTGGGGGGTGGCGGGTGGAGGCACGTGGGTGTGGCGTGATTAGCCTTAGAACCAGCACCACTCCAGTTTCACCTAAACAGATCCTCAATGCAAGGTGTGAAAGCTTCAGACTTTTGCCAAGTAATGTGATTGCACCTGAGGACAAATATCAAGGATATTTATATAAATACCAAAAACAGCCAGAATCCAACAAGGCAAGATCACAATGTCTGGCATCCAACTAAAGATTACTAGACATGCAGTGAAGCAGGAAGTGTGAGCCATTTTGAGGAGAAAAATCACTAAAAGTCACACATAATTGACATCGCTGAAAAACGATTTTCAGAGGATATTAAAGCAGCTATTATTACTGTACCCCATGTATTCAAAAGTTAAGTGACGACAGGGAGGATAAGAGCAGAAAAAGGGCAACACTAAAGTTTAGAGATGAAAGCTGAAACATGTGAGCTAAGATATATACACTCTGGGATTGATGGCAGGTTACATACTGAAGAATAAAGGCTTGGTGAACTTGAAGACATGGCAAGAATCTATCATAGATGAAAACAGTCAGATAAAGTAATGAAAACCAAACAGTGTTCATGAGTTGTAAGTCTTCAAATGACCTATTATACATTTAGTTTGAGTGAGTTAAGGAAAAATAAGTAAAATAATAATGGTTGAAAGCTTAAAAACTTGATGGAAACAATAAGCCCAAGGATCCAAGAAGTCAACGAAAGACAAGCACGAGAAATATGAAGGAATTATGCTGAGGCTCATCATATTCATGTTGCCCAAAACCAACCATAGTGAAGACTCTTAAAAGGACTAAAGCAGGTTGTACACAGAGGAATGCAAATAAGGATGACAGCGGTCTCCTCGTTAGGTGGAGCGCAAATGAGAAGACAGTGAGACAGGGTTTCCATCTTACTGACAGAGAGCAAAAATAAAGACAAAGTATAACAAACATCCTATAAACCTGGAATTCTTTACCAGAGATGCCTGGAAAACGTTCTCAGATGTACAAAAGTTGAGCTATGAATCACCAGGATGACTGCACTGAAAAAAAAAAAAAAAAAGTGAATGACTCCATTGAGACAAAAGGGAGTGAAAGTAGATGGATTTGTGGATAAAAACAAACAGATGAAGATCATCGGAAATGGTAATTACATGAGTGAAGACAAAAATAACGCTGCAAGCTGCTGTGTATAAAGGTGTGAGGGCTTCCCTGGTGGTTCATATGGTAAAGAAAATGCCTGAGGTGCAGGAGACCTGGATTCGATCCCTGGGTCAGGAAGATCCCTTGGAGAAGGAAATGGCAACCCATTCCAGTGTTCTTGCCTAGAGAATTCCATGGGCAAGAGTCTAGTGGGCTACAGTCCATAGGGTCACAAAGGGGAGACCTGTTAAAAATAACGCAGAGCTCAGAAATGGGGACAAAAAAACATATTATTGCAAACTTTTTACTCTGTTTTTGAAGTGTTATAATGTCACTTGACAGTAAGCAGCCCTTAGTTAGTACAAAGGGATTACACACAACCATTTAAAAATACATCCCAAAATGGCAGGTCTGCTATCGTCTGTTTCATTCAACCCTATTTTGGAGGCCAGTACAATAAAACACAAATAAAAATATAAAAAGCATTAAGCTTGGAATAAAGTAAAGCTGTCTTTCCTTATAAACTACATACTCACTTATATAAAAATTCTGGTGATTTCTACAAGAAAACCTACTAACAGGTGAGTTTAGGAGAGTTGTAGGAGGTAAGTGTGTACTTGCCTATTCAGTTGTGTCCAACTCTTTGCAACCCTATGGGTTGTAGCCCACCAGGCTTCTCTATCCATGGGATTTCCCAGGCAAGAATACTGGAATGAGTTGCCATTTCCTCTTCCAGGGGATCTGCCTGACCAGGAATCAAACCCACATCTCCTTCCTCTCTTGCACTGCAGGCAGATGCTTTACCATTGAGCCTCTGGTGGAACCAGATCAATGTGCAATTCTTTATACTAGTGATGAGAAATCACAAAGTCATATGAGCAATACTTACATACAGTATCAGCAACAAATATGATACACCTAGGGATATGTGTGCAAGACCTGTACTCTAAAAATTCCAGAAAACTGCTGAGAATGAATAAAGAGCACTAGACAAAGAGAGAGAGAGAGAGAGAGAGAGAGAGATAATATTCCTACAATGTTAATTTCCCCCGATTAGTTTTACATGTCTTAAAATCTGAATACATTTTGTAGAAATTGCCAAATTGCTTCTGAAATTCATATGGAATGTGACAAAGCTTTACTCATAGCAAGAGTTTAAAAATATGAGGCATAACATTACCTATTTCACAATTTAATAAAGGTATAGCAATCAAAATATGATAATGACTTAAATAGACAGAAGATCAGTGAGTAGAATAGAATAGTGGAATATGGAAAAGAAATTTCATAAATAGACCCAAACTATGTATGGTAAATGGATATTCAATTGAGGAGCAAAAATATTTCCATGATGAAAGTGCAAACTTTCTAACAGATGCTGGAAAGTTTAGCTGTCCGTGTATACCCACACATGATAAAGTGCGGTCTGCACTACGCACCACGAATATGTCTAACTCAAAGTGCATTATAGGCCTAAATGTAAAAGCTAAAATTCTACAACCTTCCTAAGAAAACACGGGGCAGAAACCTCTGTGACCTAGGATTTGGCAAAGATTTCTTATTGAAAACCCCAAAAATATGATCCATAAAAGAAGACATTAATAAGTGAGATTTCCTGAAAATTAAAAAAAAAGTTGGATTTTAGGAAAATATCGTTAGGAGAATTTATAACATGGCTTATACTCACGGACAATATTTGCAAATCATATAGATAGAGAATTGGTATTGAGAATATCTGAAGAAATTCTCAAAACTCAACATTTGGGGAAAAAATGAAAATGAATAAATAATTTAAACATTTTTTCAGAGAATATTTTTATGAATAGAAAGTAAGTACATGAAAAAAATGCTCCACCCTATCAATTATTATGTTAATAAGAATTAAAATCACAATGAGATGCCATATGCACACATCAGAATGGCTCAGTGTAGACATATAGTTTCAGTAGGTTCATGGAAGAACTGGAACTCCATGAACTGCTGGTGGGAGTATGAAATGTCATTCCTTTGGAAAACAGTTTGGCAGTTTGCTAAAAAGTTAACCATACACCTATCGTATGAACAGGTAGTTGTACTCTCAGTATTTATCTAAGACAATAGAAAAAAAGTCATGCATTTACACAATGATGTGTATATGAATGTTCACCATGGCTTTAATCTAGTAACCCTAACCTGGAAAAAGCTTAAATGCATATCAACAGGTGAACAAACAAACAAATTCTGGTGTATCCACGTCATGAAATATTACTTAATAATAACTCAGCAATGCATCACTGATACTTGATGTACATGCATAAATCTCACAAGAAATTGCTGAATGAGTGCAGCTAGAGAAATAACTACAAATGCTATACAATTCCCTCTGTAGGAAACTCCAGGATATGCAAACTAATCTAAAGTGATAGAAGGAGATCAGGGGTTTCCTGGCGTTAGGAGGAGGGTTTTGGGGAAAGGGAAGTGGGAGAGAGAGATTAGAATGAGGCTTGAGGAGTTTCTTTTGATGAAGGGGAAGTTCACATTCTCGATTGTGATCATATTTTATAATGGTATCTATATATATACCACTAATTTTGCAAAAGCAACTCTAATGAAAATCTGGAAGATCTTATATGGCACCTATTTTAAGCTTCTATTTGGAGGTTAATAAAGAATATAGTTAGAAATTGAAAAGCCCTTCTATCTTGTCCATCAAAATATACCCCTATAATTTGTGGGGAAAAGGCAATCGAAGAGGTGTAGAATATGAAATAAAAAAAAATAGAAATTGGAACACTGACACAGTAGTATCCATTTTTTTCTTGTAGGGTTGAATAAAATCTTTCTAAAATATGAGTCTCCATATAACTGAATGTGCTGTTATTAACGTCTAGTCACTTCTAGTTTCTGTAATTCCACCTAAAATTCTTTCCTAGGTAAAGCTCCCAAGTCACTTTCACTTCTCTGCTTCCTCACATCCATGATTCTGTCTTAACTGGGTGGCTATAACTCAAAACTACTTGTCTTGAATAAGAAGTCACACTTTAGACCTGGTCTTCAGGTTATGCACACATCCATGCTAAGTTGCTTCAGTGGTGTCTGACTGTTTGTGACCCTATGGACCATTGCCTGCTAGGCTCCTCTGTCCACGGAATTATCCAGGTAAGAATACTTCAGCTTATGATTGAGCATAAATGGTTGCTTACGGGTTTTTTAAAACCATTTTTCCAACTGTTTAAAATCAGAAAGACCTGGCTTTCCCAACCCATTAAGGCTCCATGTTTTTTCACTCCATTTTCTCCCATTTGTTCTGGTTAGTGATCATATAGCACATTGATTTCAACATGTCCCCAACCTCCCCACCCTCCGCAGAGCTGTTGACTCAGCTCATGATTCACTACTGTGTGAAAAGGACCAACATCTTTCAACTGTAGACAGCGCTTATTCAGTGCTCACTGATTAATTGCTAAGCCAAAGCCATGAATTTTATATTTTTATTTCATTAGTACTCTACTTCAAGGTGCTAATTTCAGTATTAGTTAGGACATGTAATGCTAGACTCCATAACAAATAAACCTCTTGTTAATAATGAAGGAGGTTTATTTTTCATGCCACAGTTCATTAGAGTGGGTGTGAGTGGATGGGCAGAAGGGAATGCTCCCCTCCATATGGTCTCATGAGGATCCCACCTGAGACAGCCTCACATCTTCAAAGAAACGTGCGTCCTCATATTGCCTTAGGCCTCGCATCGTAACAATACTCAGGAGGTGAGAGAAAGAAGACACAGAGAAGGGACATTCTCTCCAGACTGCCTTGGACCAGAAGTGACATGATGTTTAAGCACACATTGTTGTGAGCACTAGTTGAATGGTCCCATCTAGGTGCAAAGTGACTGGAAGATGAGTCTGAGTTGTGCACCCAGGAAGAGGGAGAGGTTCAAGGTGCATCTCTCCAGCAAAGGTGTCGCTACACTGAGCTGGGTTACCAGCAACATTACTGCACTTGTATCTAAACGGTTTCTCCGCTTCTACTCTCTGCTTCCTCTAGGATCCATATTTCACACAACAGCCAGAGTGAGCTTTTCAAATGGTGAATTATAAGATGTCAATTTGATCTGTTATACGATGTCAATTTGAAACAGAGATCAAATTGCCAACATCTGATTGATCATCAAAAAAGCAAGAGAGTTCTAGGAAAACATCTACTTCTGATTTATTGACTATGCCAAACTTTTGACTGTGTGGATCACAAGCAGCTGTGGAAAATTCTTCAAGAGATGGGAATACCAGACCACCTTACTTGCCTCCTGAGAAATCTGTATCCAGGTACTGAAACAACAGTTAGAGCTGGACATGGGACAGCAGACTGGTTCCAAATTGGGAAAGGAGTACATCAAGGCTGTGTATTGTCACCCTCCTTATTTAACTTATATGCAGAGTACATCATGTGAAATGCTGGGCTGGATGAAGCACAGGCTGGAATCAAGAGAGCGGGGAGAAATATCAGTAACCTCTGATATGCAGATGACACCACATTTAAAGGCAGAAAGTGAAGAAAAACTAAAGAGCCTCTTGATGAAAGTGAAAGAGGAGAGTGAAAAAGTTGGTTTAAAATTCAACATCCAGAAAACTAAGATCATGGCATCTGCTCCCATCACTTCATGACAAATAGATGGGGAAACAGTGGAAACAGTGACAGACTTTCTTTTCTTGGGCTCCAAAATCACTGCAGATGGTGACTGCAGAAGTGAAATTAAAAGACACTTGTTCCTTGGAAGAAAAACTGTGACCAACCTATTCAGCATATTAAAAAGCAGAGACATTACTTTGCCAACAAAGGTTCATCTAGTCAAAGCTATCGTTTTTCCAGTAGTCATGTATCGATATGAGAGTTGGACTATACAGAAAGCTGTGTGCTGAAGAACTGATGTTTTTGAACTGTGGTTTTGAAGAAGACTCTTGAGAGTTCCTTAGACTGCAAGGAGATCAAACCAGTCAATCCAAAAGGAAATCAGTCCTGAATATTCATTTGAAGGACTGATGCTGAAGCTGAAATTCCAATACTTTGGCCACCTGATGTGAAGAACTGACTCCTTGGAAAAGACTCTGATGCTGGGAAAGATTGAAGGCAGTTGGAGAAGGGGACGACAGAGGATGAGATGGTTGGATGGCATCAATGATGCAATAGAAGTGAGTTTGAGCAAACTCCAGGAGATGTTAAGGGACAGGGAAGCCTGGCTTGCAGTTCATGGGGTCATAAAGAGTCAGACATGACTGAGTGACTGAACTAAACTTAGATGTCAATTCCCTATGTAAACCTAGCCCTAGCTACCTGTATCACTCTCAGTGAAAGCCAAACCACCACAGTGTCCTAAAGGCATTCCCTTTACCTATCCCAACACTGACCCTCTAACCCCTCACCAGGCCCCTCTCTCTAATTCTCTAATTCTCCTTCATGTGTAGGGACTGGCGGGTCAGTTCCCATCTCTGGGTCTTTGCACTCATTGCATCCTTTGCTTAGACATCTGTTTCTTAAGTCCAACCAAGTATTATCACTCATTCTCTCTGGGCAATGTCATCAGAGAGACATCCCCTGACCACCATACATAAAACTGTAACTGATCCCCATATTTCACTCCCCTGTATGTGTGTGTGTGTGTGTGTGTGTGTGTGTGTGTGTCTGCTTATTCCATTTTTTCATAAGGCCCATGATAGCAGGATCCGGGTCTGTTTGGTTCATTGCTAGAAGAGGGACTGGAAGTAGAAAAGTATGAATGCAAGAATAAATGAATTTTTTAAGGTAAAACAATTGTATTATTTACTCAAAGTCCAGTTGAAATTAATATCCAGCTGAGATCAAACACTAAAATCAAAGATTTTGACGGCTAGCTGGGACTAATCTCAAGGGCCCCTGTATCCCCAAAGCCCCAGCAACAAAGTGAAGGCCCACTCAAAATGAGATAATCTGAGAAAACTTCAGCTGAAGTTTATTTTAATGGCATGAGTAGGTTTCACAGAGACGATGCAGAGTCCGAAGCTGATAACAGTGGGCTGGATTCCCTTCTTCCAGGGCTGCAGAAGCACTGGGAAACAGCCACTAGACACCAGACGCAGGGTGGTGTGTAGCTGGCCAGCTCTCCGGACCTCAGCGCTGCATTTCAGAGCCACATCTGGCGATGGCGCAGTACACACGAGGCGTGCTTTCCGACTTCCCGCCATATTTCTCCTGGCTCCCCCTCCATCTCATCATCCTGGGTGAACCTGTGGGACGCTCCAGGGTAGGAGATCTCACGATGCAGCACAAACCACTCCGCTTGCCTGGGCACAGGACCAGCTCGTGTGGTGTGGACCGCAGATGGAGGCGAAGAAGAGAAGACACGCAGCATGGTCATGTGCTTGTCTGGGCATGTCTGGACATTGGGATTGGGGACGACTGGAAAGGAAGAAGTAGCTGAGATAGAGAGGCACCATGGAAGAGCAGTGCTCAATTCACCACTGGCTGTAACAGCTTCTCGAGAGACATCGCTGGGAAACCAAGGGGAGTGGGACAGAGAGGAAGCTAAGAAGAGAGGAATGTTTCCAGTGGTCCTCAGCAACAATGAGAACAGAAACTCTTCTCCAAGCCTGAACTAGACAGCCGCATGTCTCCAGTCCTGCAGGAGTACACAGCTTGCTGGCCATTTAGTGGCCTTTGCGTGAAAATGAACAAGTTTAGAATCACTTGATTATTCTTATTTATGTATCCCCTTTATTAAATTACGCAGAGGAGTGTCCATTTGCATTACAGACAAAGGTAAACCTTCCTTCAGGAGTTTTCCAAAGAAGGATGCAAGGAGGCCAGACCTGACCAGCAGATGCAGTCAGCACATACAGCTGAAGCTCCGCATAGCAGCAGGAAGAGACAAGTGGGACCCTTCTGGAACGATGGCAGTAGAAAGAGAAGTTAGACATCCAAGGCCAGACTGACTCAGGCTGGTCAATTATTGTCATTACATATTTAAAGAATGTCACACAAGGTCTCACAAATAAATGTGCAGACACTGATGAATAGCCTGGGGCCTGTAAATAGAGGGTTGTCTTTATCTTCTGAATTTCTGTGAATGTGGAAGGAGAACCACCTTGTCTCTGGAAACCCAATGGTATCACATATGAAGAAGCTATTGAGAAAGAGGTTTCGTGCCCGGACATTTATGAGGTGACAGACTTGCCTTCTTCTCAAAACATAGATACCTGCAAACTGCAACAACTTTAAAATACAGCAATATTATTATTGGTAAAGATACTTTTCTCAAAATGTCTGCATCTTGGGAAAAAAATAAGTTTTATAGAAGGAGATCATTAGAAAATCAGCCAAAGAAACAACATGTCTAAAGGGACCTAGGAAAACACAACTCGATATTCAACACGAGCCCTTTCAAGTGTCTGCAGGTTTGACGTTATCACCAAGGTCTATGGCTTGCAAATTCTTTCACGTTAAAATGCTGCACATACCTGATTTCCTGTGACGCGTGGCCTTCTTTGTGTGTACTAGGAGCCGTCAGCTGCTGTAAGGGGCCAGCCCATTACCAGCTTAGAGAGAAGGCTGAGACAGCAGCCTTCTCATACTGCTTGAATCTGCATGTCAGAAATAAACAAGGGCAAGGGCCAGGCTGCAGCTTTATTTATTTCCTCGTATCCTTTGCATCACTATTCTGTTTTATTTGGGCTTTCATTCATTATGTTTATATGTTTTATGTTCATAAACTTCATTATATTGAGATTTACCAGATTATTAAATGCTATATATAAATAATATTTAAACAAACTTTTTCAAGCATTTTTTGATATAAAGCTAATTGTGAGGATGGCAGGAACTTATTTCCTCCATTTTGATTATCTATTTTTCACCATGGTTCTTTCTTTTTTTAATTGATGCATAGTTGATTTACAATGTGTTAGTTTCAGGTAAACAGCAAAGTGATTCAGTTTCATATATATTTACATTTTTCCAGATTATTTTTCCTTATAGGTTATTACAGATACTGAATATAGTTCACTGTGTATAGCTCCTTGTTGGTTGTCTGTTGGAATTTCCGATAGTTGATGCTGTTCATTTCTTTTTCATTTCTGCTTCTTTCTCCTTCCTCCTCCTGCTCCTTCTTTGTAATGCTGATGTGAATGGTAGACACTTCAGATCACTCAACTTTGGGGCTGGAATTAGGTTAGAACATTACCTTCCAGATGAGTATTTATTTTAAAACAAAGATTATCATGGAAAGAGAAATGGGTACACGTGTGCGTACATGGTGACCCAGTTGGTCTAGTCGCTTGATCTGTGATCACACTCATAACAGATCATCTATATGCACACGTGACATTTTTACACTATTTCCAATTCAATGAAGAAAGATTTCATACTTGAATTTTTGGTCCAGTCCAAATATACAGCTATGGATTTTTATTTGACATTTTTATATATCTTTATCTTGTAGATATAGCTAAATAATAACACTATGGTTATATTTTTCCTTTTAATTGCATTATTTTTTAACAGTTTGGTTCTACAAGAGTTTATTCACATTTAAAGAAGACTGCTTGTAATCATCATGAATGATAAATTTAGGACTCCTGGTTAAATATCAAGTCACATGAATAAAGTCTGTTCAAAGAACTTGTTAAACCTAGGCATTTCTACCTGCCATTATTAAGAAAATAGCAGGAATCTATAGATTGCATTGGGAATATTGCTTCTGTAATGGCATGAGTATCAATTTATATGCAGCAATGAATGATTAAAACACAAATTTCCATTAAGGAGTTTCTTATCAACTCAGAAAGAACAGGTTTTCCCCAATTACAAACAAGGAGTGAAACTAACCTACCATAATTCATGTATACACTAAGAGAAAATGGCCTGGCTATGGAGGTATACATATTAACAGGATTTTTCACTCAGAGGAACTCAAGTTTTTGAGGTTTGTGGCAGTTCTGCACAAGATACAGTATCTCCTTAATTGCTGCAGCGCCCAGTCGCAAGATCAGCTCAGCTTCCCATTTGACTGATCCAAATACTGAAATAGCAACATCCCAAATGCAGGCTCTTACATGCTATTTGTTAGTATTATCACTAATATTATTTATTTGTTGCTGTTGTTGTTCGATCTCTAAGTTGTTTGATCTCTAACTCTTTGCAACCCCATGAGCATTCCTCTGTCCTCCATTATCTCCCAGAGTTTGCTCAAATTCAAGTCTCATCCTCTGACACCCCTTTCTCCTCAGGTCCTCAACCTTTCCCATCATCAGGGTCTTTTCCAATGAGTCAGCTCTTCCCATCAGGTGGCCAAAGTATTAGAGCTTCAGCTTTGGCATCAGTCCTTCCAATTAATATTCAGGGTTGATTTCCTTTAGGATTGGCTGGTTTGATCTCCTTGAAGTCCAAGGGAGTCTCAAGAGTCTTCTCCAGCAGCACAATTTGAAAGCATCAATTCCTGGTTGCTCAGCCTTCTTTATGATCTGATCTCTCAACCGTACATGACTGCTAGAAAAACCATAGCTTTGGGTATATGGACCCATGTTGGCAAAGTGATGTATCTGCTTTTTAATACGCTGCCTGGGTTTGTCATAGCTTTTCTTCCAAAGAGCAAGAGTGTTTTAATTTCACGGCTGCAGTCAACATCTGCAGTGATTTAGGAGCCCAAGAAAATAAAATCTGTCACTGCTTCCAATTTTCCCCCTTCTGTGTGCCATATAGATAACAAGTATAGGAAATTTTCAAAAATAATGAAATAATACTTGCAGTTAGGAAAATACTCACACTCCCCAAAACTCTGACGTATGACTTAATTAAAGGACTACTTTTTAAACAGCTTTCTGATGTAATTTTGGATTCACTTGAAACCTTGTGTAGATATGTACAATACCCAGAAAGACATATCCATACTGTATTTTGTTGATTGTCATCACATAGATTTATAATTACAAAAATCTCTGCTTTTCACGAGGCCAAAGAATAGCTGTTCTGACCAACCCCAGCCCGACCAGTTAGAGAGTTTCCCCACCATGACACACTGTGACGTCACATACCTTGCTCTCTGTCACTCAGAAAACGCCAGATTCTGCAACCAATTTAGAAATTAGAAATAAACATGTTTTCATGCTTATCATCGTCAAAAAGTTATCAGTTATTTTTTTTTGTTAGTTTCTGTTATACTTCATCATATTATTTTATATCCAACCAATAAAACAGTGAATTTAAAAAGTTTCGTTTTTTTAAATATGGAAAATGGACACAGGTAAAGCAAAAAACAAGAGAATAAGTTTGAAACACCCAGGGTGGCCAATTCCTGGCCCTGAATTTGGAGATAAATGCATTTTCTCCACCTCCTCCCATACCCACGCTCTTACCCATCTCCTCCTGGTCCCCAGCCTCTCCGGGGCTGACGCTGACTTTCCCTATGAGATCAGGTTCCCAGTTTTCTCTCTTAACTCACCCTCATATTTTCTGCAGTTTTGCTTGTTTGCTCTATTCCTCATTTGCTTTTAATTTTTTTGAGAACAGACCCTACCTTGACCTCATTTCTCTCCACAAGGTTCATCCAGCACAGGATCTGGGAGAGCAGAGCCACTCAGTGAATAAGAGATACTTTTGTGAACCTCTGGGCTTTAAAACTATTAATGCTGGGATGACAATAATAAATGACAACAGGCTTTTAAAAGTGTAACATTTCATATAAGGCAGGGCTATATGGGCTTCCCTGCTGGCTCACATGGGAAAGAATCTGCCTGTCCGTGCAGGAGACCTGGGTTCGATCCTTGGGTTGGGAATATCCCTTGGAGAAGGGAATGGCAACCCACTCCAGTATTCTTGCCTGGAAAATCCCATGCAGTGAGGAGCCTGGGGGGTCATAGTCCATGGGGTTGCAAAGAGTCAGACACGACTGAGCGACTAACACTTTCACTTTCATATGAGGATTAATATCTTAGTTCTTTTTTGGTTCATATAATTAGTACAAAAACAGTAATGAATATTTTAGGTCACCTTCTTGGTTTGTTACCTTTGCTTTATTTTTCATCCTTGGCCACTAAATACATTGTTAAAGTTTACAAATTCCTGTCACCCATCATCCCAAGAGGAAAGGAACAAAAATTTTAGGTATATGAGATCAGTTTTCACTATTTAAAAACCAACCTAAAGAATGTGATGTGGTGACTTCTTATACATTAAAGACACACACATACACAAATACACACACTCACACACACACTCCTTGACAGATATATTAAAACAGTTCACCAGCCCTGATGATGTTCTATTTGCATATACAGATGATTGCAGAACATTCTTCAATATGCATTTTCTGATGACAGCAAAGATACTTAACATGAAAATAATTATTTGAACTGTTAAGGTTCAGAAACTTTACCCAGTGCTAATACAACACAGGTAGATTCTTAAAAGCATTTGAAACTTTCCTTCTTGACATTCGGTATGTTGAAATGTATTTGCACACCCTTCAAGTTATACAAGAAGAGACAAAAGGACATTCTTTCTGCTTGGAGCACAGACCAGCCCAGAAACCCTTTTCCTTCTTCCTGTCCTTTCAGGAGAAAGATTTACATATGTGCAAGTCACCTGGAGTTCATCAAATACGAAGAATCTTGAGAGCCTTCCGGGACAATGGTGCTGCAGACATTACCTGGGAGCAAAGATGCTTTTGAGATGTGACTTTAAGGAAGTACAAGGTTGCCTGTGTTAACTTCCAAGAAATATTTCTGTTGTTTTTCTTCCAACCAAAGGGCTCGAGCCACATCTGTATGACTGTTTTTTTCCTGAACAAGGTGTGCTTGTTCTACCAAGGATATACCGATAATTCAAGGTAATCAGCAGAGTACATTACAGGAGAAAATCCGAACCAACAAGCTGTACAAACAGAATAGCAATCAGAAGATTTAATGCATTTCTGATGTACGTTTAGGCACTGACACTGGGCCACAGATGTACATGTGTTGTGTTTTATTTTGCTGAGATGTGGCCTGCAAGAACCTATTACAGAACATCATCATCCACACTGGAGGGGCCGGGAAGAAAAAATTCCATCACTCGTTACTTCTGCGGATGCATTAGAGAAACAAATTGTACTCGGAATTGAAAAGTCACAGGCTTATTCTGTCTTAATAAATTCCTGCCAAAAGGCTAAGTGTAAGACTAGAAATACTTCCCAAATGTTGTTACTGTATTATCATCTTTGACATCTCCAGGACTGTTCCTAGAATCATCAGATATCAGTTCAGAGTTCTCACAATAAATTCTCTTTTTTTGCCTTTTCTTCTTTTTTTTTTTCCAACCAGTTCTTACTTTCATGTAGCCATTTTGAGTTAGCTATAACTGAAATATAAAGCTTCCTTTGGCTAAAAGAAAAGAGTACTTTTAAGTAAAATGTTTATCACTTCACTGTTCCCACTGGTTAATCTATATAGTTTCTTAACACAAGGTGTTAACCCTTACTGTAAATTTACCATCAGACTTGTCTAAAGATTCTCAAGATCTGTTGAGACAGATTAAAAATAGAAAAGTAAAATGGAAACTCCGATTTCTCTGAGGCAGATTCTGGGTCCTAATTATCTCTGTGGCTTTAGTACCTGAAATGTAGAGGGATCTACAAATATCTGTTAAATAAATAACAGAAAGAGGTGGCGATTAAATGGAATTATGGCATTTTAAACTATCCTATGGAAATTAAGCTAGCTACTGTTTTATAAACGGAGATAGAAGATACCAGTTTTATCAGACTAAGTTCGTGACTGAAATTATCTTTTTCTATTTTATCCTTCTAGTAAGACACCATCTTTTGAAAATGGGTACCTTTAGTCTTGTCATATCAGCACTGTATATGTTGAAATATAACTTTAGTTATAAAACAAACAAATGAACAAGCCTGAGAACAACTTACAGAAGTATTCTTATCCAAGCCAAAGGTCTGTAACCTGCTGCAGAGGTGTGGAGACGTGCAACAAATTATCCCAAAATACAGAGTGCCACAAACAGGGAAGATTTGTTGCCTTATAGCTTTTGCGTGTCTGGAAACTGGTAGAGCCCATTTGGGTCCTTTCCCAGAGGTCTCACGTTAAGTCATAACCACTCTCTTGTCCAAGGTTGTAGCATCTCAGGGCCTGAGGGACCTCATGACGCACCAACTGGTGATACCAGACAGAGTTCCAGACAGTAGTCAAGAGGCAAGCCACAGTCTCTGTCTTCTAATCTCAGAAGTAAACCCATCACTTCTCTCAGGTATATGCATAAGAAGTGAATCAATAGGATCATCACACATTTAAGGGGAGAGGGTTACACGGGAGGATGAACACAGAGTCGGAGGGTCATTGGGAACCATCTTGGTACATACGACAAAAAAGAGGGTCAAGCATAGATTTCACTTTCAAGAAACTAATCTCATTATGAAATCATTGTAATCAGTTCAGTTCAGTTCAATCGCTCAATGTGTCTGACCCTTTGCAACCCCATGAATCGCAGCACACCAGGCCTCCCTGTCCATCACCAACTCCCGGAATTCACTCAATCTCATGTCCATTGAGTCGGTGATGCCATCCAGCCAGCTCATCCTCTGTCGTCCCCTTCTCCTCCTGCGCCCAATCCCTCCCAGAACCAGGGCCTTTTCCAGTGAGTCAACTCTTCCCATGAGGTGGCCAAAGTACTGTAGTTTCAGCTTCAGCATCATTCTTTCCAATGAACACCCAGGACTGATCTCCTTTAGGATGGACTGGTTGGATCTCCTTGCAGTCCAAAGGACTCTCAAGAGTCTTCTCCAACACCACAGGTCAAAAGCATCAATTCTTCGGCTCTCAGCTTTTTTCAAAGTCTGGCTCTCACATCCATACATGACCACTGGAAAAACCATAGCCTTGACTAGACGGACCATTGTTGGCAAAGTAATATCTCTGCTTTTCAATATGCTATCTAGGTTGGTCATAACTTTCCTTCCAAAGAGTAAGCGTCTTTTAATTTCATGGCTGCAATCACCATCTGCAGTGATTTTGGAGCCCAAAAAAATAAAGTCTGACACTGTTTTCACTGTTTCTCCATCTATTTCCCATGAAGTGATGGGACCAGATGCCATGATCTTCGTTTTCTGAATGTTGAGCTTTAAGCAAACTTTTTCACTCTCCTCTTTCACTTTCATCAAAAAGCTCTTTAGTTCCTCTTCACTTTCTGCCATCAGGGTGGTGTCACCTGCATATCTGAGGCTATTGATATTTCTCCCGGTGATCTTGATTCCAGCTTGTGCTTCTTCCAGTCCAGTGTTTCTCATGATGTACTCTGCATATAAGTTAAATAAGCAGGGTGACAATATACAGCCTTGACGTACTCCTTTTCCTATTTGGAACCACTCTGTTGTTCCATGTCCAGTTCTAACTGTTGCTTCCTGACCTGCATATAGGTTTCTCAAGAGGCAGGTCTGGTTGTCTGGTATTCCCATCTCTTTCAGAAATTTCCACAGTTTATCATGATCCACACAGTCAAAGGCTTTGGCATAGTCAATAAAGCAGAAATAGATGTTTTTCTGGAACTCTCTTGCTTTTTCCATGATCCAGCGGATGTTGACAATTTGATCTCTGGTTCCTCTGCCTTTTCTAAAACCAGCTTGAACATCAGGGAGTTCGTAGTTCACATATTGCTGAAGCCTGGCTTGGAGAATTTTGAGCATTCCTTTCTAGCTTGTGAGATGAGTGCAATTGTGTGGTAGTTTGACCATTCATTGGCATTGCTTTTCTTTGGGATTGGAATGAAAACTGACCTTTTCCAGTCCTGTGGCCACTGCTGAGTCTTCCAAATTTGCTGGCATTTTGAGTGCAGCACTTTCACAGCATCATCTTTCAGGATTTGAAATAGTTCAACTGAAATTCCGTCACCTCCACTAGCTTTGATTGTAGGGATGCTTTCTAAGGCCCACTTGACTTCACATTCCAGGATGTCTGGCTCTAGGTGAGTGATCACACCATCGTGATTATGTTGGTCATAAAGGTCTTTTTTGTACAGTTCTTCTGTGTAATCTTGCCACCTCTTCTTAATATCTTCTGCTTCTGTTAGGTCCATACTATTTCTGTCCTTTGTTGAGCCCATCTTTGCATGAAATGTTCCCTTGGTATCTCTAATTTTCTTGAAGAGATCTCTAGTCTTTCCCATTCTGTTGTTTTCTTCTATTTCTTTGCATTGATCACTGAGGAAGGCTTTCTTATCTCTCCTTGCTATTCTTTGGAGCTCTGTATTCAGATGCTTATATCTTTCCTTTTCTCCTTTGCTTTTCACTTTTCTTCTTTTCACAGCTATTTGTAAGGCCTCCTGAGACAGTCATTTTGCTTTTTTGCATTTCTTTTCCATGGGGATGGTCTTGATCCCTGTCTTCTATACAATGTCACGAACCTCTGTCCATAGTTCATCAGGCACTCTATCTATCAAATCTAGTCCCTTAAATCTATTTCTCACTTCCACTGTATAATCATAAGGGGTTTGATTTGGGTCATACCTGAATGGTCTAGTGGTTTTTCCCACTTTCTTCAATTTAAGTCTGAATTTGGCAATAAGGAGTTCATGATCTGAGCCACAGTCAGCTTCTGGTCTTGTTTTTGTTGACTCTATAGAGCTTCTCCATCTTTGGCTGCAAAGAACATAATCAATCTGATTTTGGTGTTGACCATCTGGTGATGTCCATGTGTAGAGTCTTCTCTTGTGTTTTTGGAAGAGGGTATTTGCTATGACAAGTGTGTTCTCTCAGCAAAACTCTATTAGCCTTTGCCCTGCTTCATTCTGTACTCCAAGGCCAAATTTGCCTGTTACTCCAGGTGTTTCTTGACTTCCTACTTTTGCATTCCAGTCCCCTATAATGAAAAGGACATCTTTTTTGGGTGTTAGTTCTAAAAGGTCTTGTAGGTCTTCATAGAACCATTCAACCCTTGTCCAAGGTAAGGTGCAGTGGCTGTGCTTTGCTGGAGCAGCCGTGAAGAGATACCCCATGCCCAAAGTAAGAGAAACCCAAATAAGATGGTAGGTGTTACGAGAGGGCATCAGAGGGCAGACACACTGAAACCATAATCACAGAAAACTAGTCAATCTAATCACACTAGGACCACAGCCTTGTCTAACTCAATGAAACTAAGCCATGCCCATGGGGCCACCCAAGATGGGCAGGTCATGGTGGAGAGGTCTGACAGAATGTGGTCCACTGGAGAAGGGAACAGCAAACCACTTCAGTATTCTTGCCTTGAGAACCCCATGAACAGTATGAAAAGGCAAAATGATAGGATACTGAAAGAGGAACTCCCTGGGTCGGTAGGTGCCCAATATGCTACTGGAGATCAGTGGAGAAATAACTCCAGAAAGAATGAAGGGATGGAGCCAAAGCAGAAACAATACCCAGTCGTGGATGTGACTGGTGACAGAAGCAAGGTCTGATGCTGTAAAGGGCAATACTGCATAGGAACCTGGAATGTCAGGTCCATGAATCAAGGCAAATTGGAAGTGGTCAAACAGGAGATGGCAAGAGTGAACGTTGACATTCTAGGAATCAGCAAACTAAAATGGACTGGAATGGGTGAATTTAACTCAGATGACCACTATATCTACTACTGTGGGCAGGAATCCCTTAGAAGAAATGGAGTAGCCATCATGGTCAATAAAAGAGTTCAAAATGCAGTCCTTGGATGCAATCTCAAAAACGACAGAATAATCTCTGTTCATTTCCAAGGCAAACCATTCAATCATTGTAATAGTTCATGTCAAATTATAGAGTAAAAATTAGGAAGATTCCCAAAACCAAGTGTTTCCTCTCAACCCAATTACCCTCTGTGACTAGCAGATGGATTCAGTATATAACACCATATGTATTTTAAGAAGAAGGAAAGAAGTCACGGTAAGAGAGAGGAAATCTGGTTTTGAGCAGTTATGTCTCCAAGTGCTGGGCTAGATACCTTTCAGGCCCTACCTTACTTAATTCTCACAGCATTGGGACTTAGAAAACAAACACACTTGTTTCACAGAGCTGGGACTTGAAGCCACAACTGTCTTGCTGGAAAACCAAAGCTTCTCATTTATAAACAGCACATTGTTGACCTTGGAACTAGAGATTGAAGAGTTGGCTCATAGGCCCCCCTTTTTGGTTGACACCCTGTGACATTAAGCAAGGCAAGGGGCCTCCCTAAGACTCAGTTTCCTGAACTGCAGAGTCATGGGATTCTAGTCCAGAATCCTCAGTTTCATGATGTCCACAACTTTGAATAAAGCCAAGGGGCTACTTTATGGCATCATGACTGTATTACCGTCAAAAGTAAGAGTGTCCATAGGTGCGTAGACCTAATAAAAGTTAAAAGCTTTTGCACAACGAAGGAAACTATAAGCAAGGTGAAAAGACAGCTATCAGAGTGTGAGAAAATAATAGCAAATGAAGCAACTGACAAACAACTCATCTCAAAAATATACAAACAGCTCATGAAGCGCAATACAAGAAAATTAAACAACCCAATCAAAAAATGGGTGAAAGAACTAAACAGACGTTTCTCCAAAGAAGACATACACTTGGCTAACAAACACATGAAAAAATGCTCATCACTCATTATCAGAGCAATGCAAATCAAAACCACAATGAGGTACGTTCTCACGCTGGTCAGAATGGCTGCCATCAAATAGTCTACAAACACTAAATGCTGGAGAGGGTGTGGAGAAAAGAAAACCCTCTTACTCTGTTGGTGGGAATGCAAACTAGTACAGCCACTATGGAGAAGAGTGTGGAGATTCCTTAAAAAACTGCAAATAGAACTGCCTTATGACCCAGCAATCCCACTGCTGGACATACACACTGAGGAAACCAGTATTGAAAGAGACACATATACCCCAACGTTCGTTACAGCACTGTTTACAATAGCCAGGACATGGAAATAACCTAGATGCCCATCAGCAGACAAATGGATAAGAAAGCTGTGGTACATATACACAATGGAGTATTTCTCAACTATTAAAAAGAATGTATTTGAATCGGTTCTAATGAGGTGGATGAAACTGGAGACTATTATACAGAGTGAAGTAAGTCAGAAAGAAAAACACTAATAGAGTATATTAACACATATATATGGAATTTAGAAAGATGGAAACGATGACCCTATATGCAAGACAGCAAAAGAGATACAGTTTTAAAGAACAGACTTTTGGACTCTGTGGGAGAAGGCGAGGGTGGGATGATTGGGGAGAATAGCACTGGAACATGTATATCACCATATGTGAAATAGATGACCAGTGCAAGTTTGATCCATGAAACAGGGCACTCAAAGCTGGTGCACCCGGACAGCCCTGAGGGATGGGGTAGGGAGGGAGGTGGGAGGGGGTTTGGGACATGGGGACGCATGGACACCCGTGGATGATTCATGTCAATGTGTGACGAGAATCACCACAGTATTGTAAAGGAAGTAGCCTCCAATTAAAGTAAATTAATTAGTTAAAAAAGTAAGATTGTAAACACGGCTATTTGGACTAATCAGCACTTTTAGAGTTCTTAGTGACTCTTTACAAACACTTTCATTTATTCATTCAACCTCCAGACAAATACGGATTGTGAACCTGCTCATTCTAAGAGCTATGCTTGGCACATGAGATGGAAGTGGTGATCAAGAGATACAATAGTTGCCCGAACAGATGTCAGCCTAATAATTATGTTATGTTACTTATGAAAAAAAAAAAAACCTTATTCTATAACCATAAAGCTACATCCTTGCTGATAAAAATTTTTAGGAGAAACTGTCACCTAAAATGTCACCATCACCTGATGGTGTAGGGCTCTATTAACGACTGTGACAAAGGGTAAAAAAACTATTTTGGATTTCAAACATCAAGCTATTTATTACTACTGCTGCTGCTGCTGCTGCTGTCGCTTCAGTCGTGTCCGACCCTGTGTGACCCCATAGACAGCAGCCCACCATGCTCCTCCATCCATGGGATTCTCCAGGCAAGAGTACTGAAGTGGGGTGCCATTGCCTTCTCCATTTATTACTACTAACATAGATAAAATCTTTTACAACTAGTGATTTTAAAAAACTCTAATTTTAATGTAAAATATATAACATATTAGGTATTTCTGAAAGACAACATGAACCTGAAATGTGTGAATATTTACTAGTGATGAAAACACCCCCAGATGGAGAAGGTGTGTACAGTATGACAACTGTTATGAAGCATAGTTTAAAATATCAGAAGGCAAAGAAACAATTTTATTTTAGAGCTAAATGTTCAATGACAGCTCGTATAGCCTCTGAGCATCAACAGTTCAATTGCGGTGATGACAAGAGTACACACCCAAGTCTCCATGACTCACCAAGTGCAGGTCATGGCAGAGGAGCCATTAAGGAATATATTATTAATCTTCTCTCTGGGGACTGAGGCAGAGCACTCCTCATGCTGCGCTCCCATCAGACGTCTGCCAGTTCTTATCACTCTGTCATTTCGCTTTGAGTGGTTTTTAACAGGAATGGTGAGAATGAACTCCTCTTTCTACCTTAAAACAAAAGCGCAATTTGATTGGAGCTCCCTCTGTAACATAGACTTGGAGAAATGAAACTTGGCTCCAAAAATGAAGAGTGACTTCATTTGAGGCCCCTCTACCTTTTAAGCAGCTGGTTCTCAGGAGTAATTTAGGCTGCAGGGAAGTCAGGCAGTGGTTTTGGCAAAAACTCCCCCCTCCCATTTCTTCTTTTTTAAAAAGCTTTCCTGACATAGAACTGATAAATAAATTTAAGATATTTAAAGTTTACAAAGTGATGATCTGATATACATCAGCATTGTGAAAGGATTTCCTCCATCAAGCTAATTAATACATTCATCACCATACATACTTACCTTGTGAGTGTGTGATGTAATCACATAAGTTCTAGTCTCATGGAAAATTTTAATTATACAATACCATGCTATCAACTACAGTCAACATGATACACATTAGATGCTCAGACCCTGTTCATTTATAGCTGAAAGCTTGAAAATACTCCATTCTCTAGAACTAGTAGCTGCCTTATGATCTGATGGTGGTGGTTCAGTTGCTAAGTTTTGTCTGATTCTTATGATCTCATTGAGTGTAGCTCACCAGGCTCCTCTGTCCATGGGATTTCCCAGGCAAGAATACCGGAGTAGGTTTCCATTTTCTCCTTCAGAGGTTCTTCCTTAGCCAGGGATCGAATCCACATCTCCTGCATTGCACAGATTCTTTTACCACTGGGCCACCAGGGATCAGTGATCTGAAAAGATGACCAATTCCTTACTAATTATATGTTAGTAGATCCAAAAGTCTCTTGTCAAAGTCAGAAAATGATAAGTACTTCCCTTACAGAAAGGATTTTCTCACAATATGAAATCATAATATCTTGCTAAATATTTTAAATATGTAATGCCCATGGGAAAAAAAGTGAGATCTTCTGAATCTTTCTTCTCTTTATCTATGTGGGGAATTCATTAGCTCAAAGCTCCTCAGAGGTGGATAAACACAGTTGCAAAGAATTACTAATGATCACTCTCATTAATGTAGTGTTCATAATAAACACAACCTACTTTCAACTCTGTGAAAGAAACAGGGCTACAAATTATTACTCCCTACTCCTCATGTGGCTCCTCTTATGCAAAACAACACAAAAGTAATTAGGAATTAATTGAAACTACTGTAAGCTAAAGTTGATCTCCCAGGATACAGGAAGTTTACAACAGACCTGAAGCTTCCTGTTCCATTGCGCTCATATAAATTTCAGAGTTAGCATTCTTGGCAGAGTGAATTTTTAAAATGGCTTTGATGAGAAAAGAATGCTCTCTCAAATCAGAGAGTATAAAATATCACACAACTGAAACAGGTTTATGTTAGTTGATTGTCCCAGAATAATAATCATGAGACAGGAACAGAAAGATGTAAGATGGGGGCAGTTATCTGTGATATTTCTAACTTTTAAAAAGTTATGTTGAAAAATTCATCTTGGAAAGAATACCTATTTTGTTCACTAGAGAAATGAGTTATGACTATCTACATTGTTTTTGCCAAATCCATGGAGAAACTGAACTCTGTAGGCAGCTAATATATTCGGCACCCACCGTACATTTTTGTTATAATTTCCAGATGTTCATTTCTTTAAATTCCAATGGTACTGCTTGACCCACTTTTCAGATGGAGATGTTGGCTAGTGTTAGGCAGTGAAAGTGATTATGTTAATCTCAGTCAGGACACACGAGGTTGAATTTCAGTAACAAACATCCCCAACCTCTCAGGCTATCGCCCAATGGAAACTTTTCAAGCTGGAGTCATTTGCTTCTAGCGTAGAGTACTGGGGATGGGAAAGTGTGTTCTCAGCTATAGACAAGTCACATGTACTCTTAACTGCATTGACCTGGAAGTCATTCATCACTTCCATTCAAAGTCCATGGGTAAGAATTCCTGATATGACCCCAGTTCAGTGCTTAGAGGCTCCAAAACAGAATAAGCCACTCTGACAGATGAGGAGATTTTAGCCCTCGCCACAAGAATGGAATCTGGGAAATTATGCTAATAACAGGGATGTCAGTGATAACTTTGGTGTTGTTTAGTTGCTAAGCCATGTCCAACTCTTTGCACTCCATGGACTATAGCTTGCCAGGCTCCTCTGTGCAAGGGATTTTCCAGGCAAGAATACTGAAATGGGTGGCCATTTCCTCCTCCAGGGGATCTCTCTGACCTAAGGATTGAACCCAAGTCTTCTGCATTGGCAGGCAGATTCTTTACCACTGAGTCCCCTGGGAAGCCCTGGAGTGATGACTTCAGGGAGGTGAATGTCAGTCCCCGGTACTAGCTGCTTCTCCCATGTATCAGGCAGCCCTTGTAGAAGAAAAAGCCACGTGGGCCTGAGAGAGGCCGGAGGATGGGGCCCTGGAGTCTTCTCTGGCTCCTGCGCTGGCAGGACCTCTCTGGAACAATAGGAGAGTGAGAAGGTCTTTCCCTCAGCTCAGAAAATGGTGGTTGAAAGCAAGAGGTTACTTTTTCTATGGTGAAGAATATGCCAGGAAGCTGGAAGGCAATGGAGCCAAACTCTGGCCTTTGCCCGCTGGTAATAATGTGGAAACATTTTGAGTATGGGGCTTCGCTTGGCAATTGCAATGTTTTTCCACACATAAATGGATAAAATCATCGAAGGGTCCCTAACAGGAAGCAAACTCCTGGGAAAGCTATTAGCAGTTTAACATTTGCAATTCATGTGACAGCGTTCTTGCCTTGAGGAGTATCACCGAAACAGCCCTGTTTGGTTTAAAATGTAACTATCACAGCCGAGAAGGTCGAGCATTCAGATCTCAGCTGGGGTTCTCTTGAATTTATTAACTTGGAGCATTATTAATTTATTAATGGAATGGAAACCTGCTGAAAATATTTCACTGTCTTCCAGTAACCGCTTCTCCTTCTCCAGAAGCATCACTGCTCTTCAGGGTTGTAATCCTGGAAAATCTCCCACCTCTCTTCCCCTGGGCCCCCAGAACACCCTCTGTTCACCCCATTCTGTCTGTAGGTCCTTCCCTAACATTCTCTGAATCCTTTCTCTGTGTTTCCGCATGGAAGCCACAGCTCCTGACTACTCTAAAACTACATTCCAATTGCTCCCTCCACTGCTAACTCAAGGTCATACAACCTGCTTGACTGTTCTATTATTCTTCTTTCTAAGGTTTACAGTGATCTGGGGTTTAGAGAAGACTTTGGAACAAGTCATAGTATTGACCTTCCCAACATAACCAGATTTTGCACGTGGACTGACAATTACTGTGAATAGTGCTGCAGTAAACATGGGAGCTGATATATATATGTACTGAATATATATACATATAAGAATTTCAGGAGTGATACAACTGGCAGAAATTCGCCTAGAAGATCCAGGAAATCTTCTAAATAACATGGGGACAAAGTTCACTTCCCTGATGAATTGCTGGTTGCCTAGCAGGGTCTACCACTTACCTATGAAATTTTACTTACCTCAACCATCAAGATCGATGGTCTATTCCTTACAACCAAGTTTTCCCCCTTCATTAAAGTGCAGAGGTTATTCGCCCCAGGGTCCTGACTGTTTGGCTCTTGATCTTTCTCTGTTTTCTAAGATCAAAGAAAGAGGCACAGTCTTGTCAATATTGCATAATGTACATTTCACTGACTGGCTGTCACAACTTTCCTCCAAGTTCCACGGCTGTCAGCTCACACCATCTCAGGTCAAGTACAAAGCAGCCCAGCCTAGTAAGTAACAATGGAAAAGCATCTGAGGACATCTTTCTAGATACGGCCAACACACCCCAACTAGTGAAGAAGGTTCCCTCACTCAAAAAGAGGAATACAAAGATATAATATGAAGGAGTTAAATCTTACTAAAAATGGCAACCTCAGGACATACACCTCCTGGGCTGAGAATCCCTTCAGTCCGACAATGGACACAAAGGGAGAGTGTTTTACGGTGAGTGAATGGTCACAGGGCAGCTGGGTCTACACGTTGCCCACCTCGTGACAGGAGTGCAGTATGGAAAGGAAGTGGGCTGTTAAGGACTCTGATGAGCCTCCCTAACACAGTTCTCAAAACCTGCAGACCTGCCCACAGCGTGCAGGTTGAGAGTCCTACGATTACCGCGTCCACCTGCAAACCCCATTGCGCTCCAACATCTGTGTATTTTACTGTAGGTCAAGGCACTTAATCACTAGAAGGCCCTGGGGCAGCCACATAGAAGCTTATTTATGGTCAAATCAAGAAACTGAAATCCTGAACCGTGCCTGATTAGCTGCACTAATATGCTACTTGTGGCTAATTTCTGAGCTGGTTCACCCACAGGTGTTTGCCCTCCGCCATAAATCACGGTGTCCACCTCCCCTCTGCACCCTGGTCTCACCATGCATACAGATGGCCTGTTTAAGTGACAGGCAGGAGCTAATGGATGGGCACTAAATCACCCCCATGTTCAGTCAACTGTCTCTACTCCAAAACAGGTCCTGCGGCGTTCCCACCGCCCAGCTCCCTTCAGATGTTATTGTAACCCTAGCCTCTGTGCCACTGCATGTAACCTTTCAAAGGTACAAAGTGTACATTTCCCCATTTTTATTTGTTTTCCTTGTAGAGCACACCCTTTGCATAAGACAGCATCATTAAAATTTCCACCACAGCCAGCAGTGCAACAGAGCAGAGCAGAATCCCAATGACTTGGATTGTGAAAGGAAACCCTCACTGGGAATTTAGCAACTCTGGGCCTCCTTTTACCTTTTTTTTTTTTTTTTTTTAAATTAAAGATGTTAATTAAATGGCTCACAAACCAAACAATTTAAACACTAAATATTATGGGCAGGAAGTGCTTGGCTTGCATACCATTTGATTCTCTAGAGTAGTTCCTTGTTTTAAATCAATGTATAGGTCAATATAAAAACCAGTAGCTATGCAAATACATATTTCACATATATCTACAATGTACGTCTATGCTTGGAACAGAAGAAAATATAGGGCTTGGCAAGAGATTTGTTTCAAGCTCTAGCTAAGAAAACTCTCAGGAGGAAATATCGATCAGTTGGTACCAAACGAAATCTTATAAATGAACATAATAGATGACAAAATAAGAATGAAAAACAAGGTTGTGGATTCACTATACTAGAACAAGTTTAGTAATGGTTTTGATATAATAGACATACAATATGTACAACTCTTCAACTCTGCTCATTGAAGGAGTAAAACAGCTGTTTGAAAATTTCAGTTACTTTTAGGAATTTTGCATGCCTCATCCTTAGATTCAATTATTTAACGGGAAATACCCCATTTATCTATTATTTTTAGTGTTTCCTAATTGAACTCAAATAGCCAAATGTGGGTTTTTGTTTGTTTGTTTGTTTGTTTTTATGACCACACAACACAACATGTAGGATCTTAGTTCCTTGACCAGGGATTGAACGTCCCACATTGGAAATGTGGCATCTTAACCACTGGACTGCCAGGGAAGTCCTTGGCCAAATGTAATTTCAGGATTCTGGTCATAAAAGTAATGTATTCTAGACTGTTCCACTTCAGTCCTAGATAACATACAGGAACCAGATTTACGCTTCCTGCTGACACAATCAAAACCAGGCAAGATATACAATATAATGGATTTCAAGACACTGGAAACCAGGCAATGAAGATATCTGGAAGATGGGAAATAAATTGGACCAGCCCTGTGACATAGCTTTCCACCTGGAGAGCTTCCAGGCCAGAGTATGGAAGATGGTCTTTGGTGGAGGCCAGTGGACTTGTCTTGTTAAAAAGACACAACTGAGCATCCCAGGAGGTCAGGGTGATGAGAATGCCCCAGACCTAGGTACCGGAGAGAAGAGAGCTGCATCGAGATGGTCCTCTGGGGACTTCCAGAAGGTCCTTCAAAAGTATTTAGCTGAGCACTAAACAGAATATTGGGTTTCCCTAATAGCTCAGTTGGTAAAGAATCTGCCTGTAATGCAGGAGACCCTAGTTTGACTCTTGGGTCAGGAAGATCTGCTGGAGAAGGGATAGGCCACCCACTCCAGTACTCTTGGCCTTCCTTTGTGGCTCAGCTGGTAAAGAATTCATCTGCAATGTGGGAGACCTGGGTTTGATTCCTGGGTGGGGAAGAGCCCCTGAAAATGGGAAAGGCTACCCACTCCAGTATTCTGGCCTGGAGAACTTCATGGACAGTATAGTCCATGGGGTTGCAAAGAGTCACACATTTGAGAGCCTTTCACTTAGCACCTAAACAGAACATCAAGCACAGTAAGCTCCCTGAGGCTTGGAAAGAACTGCCAGAAAGGATTCACCACCAGGAAAACCCATGATTCAAGACCACTGAGCAGTACTCTCAGGAAAGTCTCATCTGAGTGGGGGGGGGGGGGACTAGCCATAGGCTTCACACTGTTCCCATTCCACTGCAAGACCATAAAAGCAGGACCTAAGAGGATAAAGATGATTTCAAGTTAAACCGCACCCTGGGGTGGAAGTGGGGTGGGGTTGGGGGATAGGGGAATATGCTAAGAATAATTATAGAAATTCAGAAATATCCAATCACCAAAGGGTATAACAAAAATTAGACAAGGACATTTGACAAGTTTTTAAATTATAATCCATATATACAAAAAGTTAAATAGTCAGATAGAAAATATAAAGAAGATCCAAATTGAATTTTGAGAGATTAAAAATCCATGTATCTGATGAAAAATTCAGTTTAGTTCAGTTCAATTCAGTTCAGTTACTCAGTTGTGTCCAGCTCTTTGTGACCCCATGGACTGCAGCATGCCAGGCCTCCCTGTCTATCATCAACTCACAGAGTTCACCCAAACTATGTCCATTGAGTCAGTGATGCCATGCAACCATCTCATCCTCTGTCATTCCCTTCTCCTCCTGCGTTCAAAGTTTCTTAGCATCAAGGTCTTTTCAATGAGTCAGTTCTTTGCATCAGGTGGCCAAAGGATTAGCGTTCCAGCTTCAGCATCAGTCCTTCCAATGAATATTCAGGACTGATTTCCTTTAGGATGGGCTTGCTGGATCTCCTTGCAATCCAAGGGACTCTCAAGAGACTTCTCCAACACCACAGTTCAAAAGCATCAATTCTTCAGCACTAAGCTTTCCTGATGGTCCAACTCTCACATCCATACATGATTACTGGAAAAACCATAGCTTTGACTAGATAGGCCTTTGTTGGCAAAGTAATGTCTCTGCTTTTGAATATGCTATCTAGGTTGGTCATACCTTTTCTTCCAAGGAGCAAGTGCCTTTTAATTTCATGGCTCCAGTCACCATCTGCAGTGATTTGGGAACCCCCCAAAAATAGTCTGTCACTGTTTCCATTGTCTCCCCATCTATTTGCCATGAAGTGATGGGAGCAGATGCCATGATCTTTGTTTTCTCAATGTTGAGTTTTAAGCCAACTTTTTCACTCTCCTCTTTCACTTTTATCAGGAGGCTCTTTAGTTCTTTGCTTTCTGCCTTAAGGGTGGTGTCATCTGCATGTTTGAGGTTATTGATATTTTTCCTGGCAATCTTGATTCCAGCAGGTGCTTCATCATTCCCAGTGTTTCTCATGATGTACTCTGCATAGAAGTTAAATAATCAGGGTGACAATATACAGCATTGACATACTCTTTTCCCTATTTGGAACCAGTCTGTTGTTCCATTTCCAGTTCTAACTGTTGCTTCCTGACCTGGATACAGATTTCTCAAGAGGCGGGTTCAGGTGTTCTGGTATTCCCATGTCTTATAGAATTTTCCACATTTTGTTGTGATCCATACAGTCAAAGGCTTTGGCATAGTCAGTAAGCAGAAGCAGAGGTTTTTCTGCAACTCTCTTGTTTTTCAATGACCCAACAGATGTTCACAATTTGATCTCTGGTTCCTCTGACTTTTCTAAACTCAGCTTGAACATCTAGAAGTTCATGGTTCACACAGTGCTGAAGCCTGAGAATTTTGAGCATTACTTTGCATTGCCTATCTTTGGGATTGGAATGAAAAATGACCTTTTCCAGTCCTATGGCCACTGATGAGTTTTCCAAATTTGCTGGCATATTGAGTGCAGCACTTTCACAGCATCATCTTTCAGGATTTGAAATAGCTCAACTGGGATTCCATCACCTCCACTAGCTTTGTTTGTAGTGATGCTTCCTACGACTTTGCACTCCAGGATGTCTGGTTCTAGGTGAGTGATCATACCATTGTGATTGTCTGGGTCATGAAGATCTTTTTTGTATAGTTTTTCTGTGTATTCTTGCCACGTCTTCTTAATATCTTCTGCTTCTGTTAGGTCCATACTATTTCTGTCCTTTATTGTGCTCATCTTTGCCTGGAATATTCCCTTGGTATCTCTAATTTTCTTGAAGATATCTCTAGTCTTTCCCATTCTATTGTTTTCCTCTATTACTTTTCACTGATCACTGAGGAAGGCTTTCTTATCACTCCTTGCTATTCTTTGGAACTCTGCATTCAAATGGGTGTACCTTTCCTTTTCTCTTTTGCCTTTTGTTTCTCTTCTTTGCACAGCTATTTGTAAGGCCTGCTCAGGCAGCCATTTTGCCTTTTTACATTTCTTTTTCTTGGGAATGATCACTGTCCCATACAGTGTCATGAACCTCCATCCATAGTTCTTCAGGTACTGTCTATCAGATCTAATCCTCTGAATCTATTTCTCACTTCCACTGTATAGCATAAGGGATTTGATTTAGGTCATACCTGAATGGCATCTGGTCCCATCACTTCATGGGAAATAGATGGGGAAACAGTAGAAACAGTGTCAGACTTTATTCTTAGGGGCTCCAAAATCACTGTAGATGGTGACTGCAACCATGAAATTAAAAGATGCTTACTCCTTGGAAGGAAAGTTATGATCAACCTAGATAGCATATTGAAAAGCAGAGACATTATTTTGCCAACAAAGGTCCATCTAGTCAAGGCTATGGTTTTTCCATTGGTCATGTATGGATGTGAGAGTTGGACTGTGAAAAAAGCTGAGCACCGAAGAATTGATGCTTTTGAACTGTGGTGTTGGAGAAGACTCTTGAGAGTCCCTGGGACTGCAAGGAGATCCAACCAGTCTATTCTAAAGGAGATCAGTCCTGGGTGTTCTTTGCAAGGAATGATGCTAAAGCTAAAACTCTAGTACTTTGGCCACCTCATGCAAAGAGTTGACTCACTGGAAAAGACTCTGATGCTGGGAGGGATTGGAGGCAGGAGGAAAAGGGGATGCCAGAGGATGAGATGGCTGGATGGCATCACTGACTCGATGGATGTGAGTCTGAGTGAACTCCAGGAGATGGTGATGGACAGGGAGGCCTAGCGTGCCGTGATTCATGGGGTTGCAAAGAGTCAGACATGACTGAGCAACTGAACTGAACTGAACTGAATGGTCTAGCGGTTCTCCCTACTTTCTTCAATTTAAGTCTGAATTTGGCAATGAGGATTCATGATCTGAGCCACAGTCAGCTCCCTGTGTTGTTTTTGCTGACTGTGTAGAACTTCTCCTTCTTTGGCTGCAAAGAATATAATTAATCTGATTTTGGTGTTGACCATCAGGTGATGTCCACTTGTAGAGTCCTCTCTTGTGTTGTTGGAAGAGGGTGTTTGCTATGACCAGTGTGCTCTCTTAGCAAAACCCTACTAGCCTTTGTTCTGCTTCATGCTGTACTGCAAGGCCAAACTTACTTGTTACTCAATATTTCTTGTCTTCCTACTTTTGCATTCCAGTCCCCTATAATGAAAAGGACATCTATTTTGGGTGTTAGTTCTAGAAGGAAAAAATTTCAGTGGATGAGGTTAATTTCACTTTATATATTGCAGAAGAAATCATTTTAAACATGAAGACAGTTTAAAAAACTGTACAAAATTAAAGAAAAAATAGAATTTTAAAAAATAGAGAATCAGTCATCTGTGTGGCAACTTGAAATGCTTAAGATATATGAGTAGAAGCTCTGAGAATGAGGAAATGAAATTAAATAATTGAAAAACTAATGACCAGTTTGTTTTTTTTCATATTTCATAAATATCACAAATGAACAGATCCAAAGAACAAAATCTAGGCATAACTATATGAAAAAAAAATATCCAAGTCATATTGTGTTACATATTACTCAAATCAGCTGACAATAATAATTTATATGCAAAATAAATAATAACAACTATAAGAAAAGGAAAAAATACATTGCATACAGAGGAACAAAGATAAAGATGACGAGTTTCATATAGAAAGCAACTCAATATCTTTAAATTACCAAGAGAAAAAACATAGTCAACATAGAATATCTAAAAAGAAAAAAGAAATCTTTCAAAGCCAAGGTAAAACAAAAATAATTGATACACACAAAAGTTGAAATAATCACAGCAGATTTGCACTAAAAAAATAATAGTAAAGTCTCTTAGCAGAAATAAAATAATGCCAGAAAAAAATGTGATTTTACACAATGAAACTAAAAACACTAGAAATATCAACTACATAGGTAGATTTTTTTTCTTATTTAAATCAGTTTAAAAACCAATTGTTTGTTAATATAGAACAACAATACTATATCAATGTTAATCAAAAAATGATGACAATAGCACTTGGGGAGACGATATGAAATTAAAGTTTATGATCATAAGAGGCTTATAATGTCATGCAAAGTGATATGTCATTAAAGTGGGTTTGTGCAAAGTTTTAAATGTATTTACCGATCCTAACACAAGCACTAAATTAGAAAAAGAAGGAATTATAGAAAATACACCAAAAAGAAGGCAAAATGGAATCACAAAAAATAATTGCTTCAAAGAAGTCAGAAAAAGAAGTTAAAAGAGAGAACAAAAATAAAAAGATGGAAATAAAAATTAAAATAAATTTATAAGTAAATAAAAAATATAAAGATAGAAAAAGACTATTGTAATAGTCATTAAAACAAAACAAAGTATATATCAGAGAAAGTCATATGAACGTGTATAAAGAAAGTCATTCTACAAATGTAAAGGACTCTATTTCTCAAATAGAACTAACAATCTTTAAATTTTATTAACCTAATAACTTAGCTTCAAAATATAGGAAGCAAAAAATGAAATAACTATAAGAAGAATAGGCAAATCAGTAATTATATTAAAAGATTTTAATACCTTACTTTCAAAAGGAGAGAGAAAATCAATAAGGATACACACTATTAAAAAATTATTAACTAATTGTACCTGAGTGACATATCTAGAATACCATATCTGACAAAAGGTTAATACAAATTATTTTGCAATGCACAGGAAATATTTAGCAAAACAGAACATGTTTAGTCTCATAAAACCAGTTTCAATAAATATAAAATAGTTCATTTCATGCAAAGTATTTTCTCTTACCACAATGGATTCAATTAGAAATCAATAAAAAAAATATTTCTAGAAAAATCTTAAATATTTGGAAACTAATAACCTGGTTCCAAAGAAATCATATAGTAAAGAATAAATAAAAAATAGGACATTAGAAAAAAATAGTCAAAATAAAAATTAAAGGAAAATATATTCCATTTTGTGGGAAACAGCTAAAGTAGAACATTGTAAGGAGAGATGTTGAACTTACAGCAATAACTTGAATTTATAGCAATAAACATCTATGTTGAAACCAAGAAAAATATCACATCAGTGACTTCAGCTTTAAGGAAAAGAAGAGCAAGTTGTATTCAATTTTGCAACAAAAAAGTAAATATTAATAATAGAGAACAGAACAGATGAAAATGAAACAAACAGCCAGAAAAATAATGGAGAAAATCATTAAAATTACATGCTGGTCTTAAGATACACATAATTGACATAGACAAATTTACCAATATAAGGCACGAGACAAATACGCTTACTATAGGCTCTACCTAGACTAATTTTACCTCAAACAAACAAACAAACAATCAAAAAAAAAAAAAACTCAGAACAATTTTGAGATAGAACAAACCAGAAGGCCTAGTAACACTTGTTATGAATATATATTATAAAGCTGCTGTCATTAAGGCAGTATGGTATTGACCTAAAAAATGGAGAGATAAGTCAGTGGAACCAAGTAAGAATCCAAAAATAAGTTCACACAGGTCTGGAACTCAGTTTTGAGAAAAGCACAAAGGCAATTCAATGGAGAAAGGATAATTGTCCCAACAAATGATGCTGAAACAACTGAGCATCCTTCTACAAAGAACAAACAAAAATACACATAAAAATCCTCAACAATACCTACATCAATACTTTGCCCCATGAAAAACTAATAATTCTTAATAAATCAGACTTCTAAGCATTGGCTTAGAAGTCTAAAATATTCTCATACTGTCCTTTTCAATTTCATAAATATTAATTACTGGAGGGTCTTTCACAACAATGTCTTTTCATTTCTTCTGAGCATTACCCAGCTTTCTTCAGTCAGGTGTATCATTACATTTCAACTTAAGATTATTTTTATTTTGCTTTTCCCTTAAGAAATTGGACAGAAAAAAAAGACAATAATTTAGAATTTTAGCTTAATTTAAAAAGGTGAACAACTAACATCAGTTAACATATTCCTGAAAGTAAGAAAGGCTGTTGATCCCCAAGTACAGTTTACGATATCTCAGCATTTTCAGTTCAGTTCAGTTCAGTTCAGTTCAGTCACTCAGTCGTGTCCGACTCTTTGTGACCCCATGAACCCCAGCACACAAAGCCTCCCTGCCTATCACCAACTCCCGGAGTTCACCCAAACTCATGTCCATCAAGTCGGTGATGCCATCCAACCATCTCATCCTCAGTCATCCCCTTCTCCTCCTGCCCCCAATCCCTCCCAGCATCAGAGTCTTTTCCAGGGAGTCAACTCTTTGCATGAGGTGGCCAAAGTATTGGAGTTTCAGCTTCAACATGAGTCCTTCCAATGAACACCCAGGACTGCTCTCCTTTAGAATGGACTGTTGGATCTTTTCGAAGTCCAAGAGACTCTCAAGAGTCTTCTCCAACACCATAGTTCAAAAGCATCAGTTCTTCAGGGCTCAGCTTTCTTCACAGTTCAACTCTCACATCCATACACGACACTGGAAAAAACCATAGCCTTGACTAGACAGATCTTTGTTGGCAAAGTAATATATCTGTTTTTTAATATGCTATCTAAGTTGGTCATAACTTTCCTTCCAAGGAGTAAATGTCTTTTAATTTCATCGCTACAATCACCATCTGCAGTGATTTTGGAGCCCCCAAAAATAAAGTCTGACGCTGTTTCCACTGTTTCCCCATCTATTTCCCATGAAGTGATGGGACCAGATGCCATGATCTTCGTTTTCTGAATGTTGAGCTTTAAGCAAACTTTTTCACTCTCCTCTTTCACTCTCATCAAGAGGCTTTTGAGTTCCTCTTCACTTTCTGCCATAAGGGTGGTGTCATCTGCATATTTGAGGTTATTGATATTTCTCCCAGGGATCTTGATTATAGCTTGTGCTTCTTCCAGCCCAGGGTTTCTCATGATGTATTCTGCACATAAGTTAAATAAGCAGGGTGACAATATACAGCCTTGATATACTCCTTTTCCTATTTGGAACCAATCTTTTGTTCCATGTCCAGTTCTAACTGTTGCTTCCTGACCTGCATATAGGTTTCTCAAGAGGCAGGTCTGGTGGTCTGGTATTCCCATCTGTTTCAGAATTCTCCACAGTTTATTGTGATCCACACAGTCAAAAGCTTTGGCATAGTCAATAAAGCAGAAATAGATGTTTTTCTGGAACTCTCTTGCTTTTTCCATGATCCAGCAGATGTTGGCAATCTGATTCCTCTGCCTTTTCTAAAACAGCTTGTTGTGCAAAGTTTTTTAATTTTAATTAGGTCCCATTTGTTTATTTTTGCTTTTATTTCCAATATTTTGAGAGGTGGGTCATAGAGGATCCTGCTGTGATTTATGATGGAGAGTCTTTTGCCTATGTTCTCCTCTAGAGGTTTTATAGTTTCTGGTCTTAAGTTTAGATCTTTAATCCATTTTGAGTTTATTTTTGTGTATGGTGTTAGAAAGTGTTCTAGTTTTATTCTTTTACAAGTGGTTGACCAGTTTTCCCAGCACCACTTGTTAAAGAGATTGTCTTTAATCCATTGTATATTCTTGCCTCCTTTGTCAAAGATAAGGTGTCCATAGGTGCATGGATTTATCTCTGGGCTTTCTATTTTGTTCCATTGATCTATAAATCTGTCTTTGTGCCAGTACCATACTGTCTTGATGACTGTGGCTTTGTAGTAGAGCCTGAAGTCAGGCAGGTTGATTCCTCCAGTTCCATTTTACTTTCTCAAGATTGCTTTGGCTATTCAAGGTTTTTTCTATTTCCATACAAATTGTGAAATTATTTGTTCTAGCTCTGTGAAAAAATACTGTTGGTAGCTTGATAAGGATTGCATTGAATCTATAGATTGCTTTGGGTAGTATACTCATTTTCACTATATTGATTCTTCCAATACACGAACATGGTATATTCCTCCATCTATTAGTGTCCTCTTTGATTTCTTTCACCAGTGTTTTATGGGAGAAAATAATAGTCAATGAAGCAACTGACAAACAACTCATCTCAAAAATATACAAGCAACTCCTGCAGCTCAATTCCAGAAAAATAAATGACCCGATCAAAAAATGGGTGAAAGAACTAAACAGACATTTCTCCAAAGAAGACATACAGATGGCTAACAAAATGGAAAAAGATGCTCAACATCACTCATTATCAGAGAAATGCAAATCAAAACCACAATGAGGTACCATTTCATGCCAGTCAGAATGGCAGCTATCCAAATGTCTACAAGAAATAAATACTGGAGAGGATGTGGAGAAAAGGGAACCCTCTTACACTGTTGGTGGGAATGCAAACTAGAACAGCCACTATGGAGAACAGCATGGAGATTCCTTAAAAAACTGGAAATAGAACTGCCTTATGACCCAGCAATCCCACTACTGGGCATACACACCGAGGAAACCAGAATTGAAAGAGACATGTGTACCCCAGTGTTCATCGCAGCACTGTTTACAATAGCCAGGACATGGAAGCAACCAAATGTCCATCAGCAGATGAATGGATAAGAAAGCTGTGGTACATATACACAATGGAATATTACTCAACCATTAAAAAGAATACATTTGAATCCATTCTAATGAGGTGGATGAAACTGGAGCCAATTATACAGAGTGAAGTAAGCCAGAAAGAAAAACACCAATACAGTATACTAACACATATATATGGAATTTAGAAAGATGGTAATGATAACCCTGTATGCAAGACAGCAAAAGAGACACAGGTGTATATAGAACAGTCTTTCGGACTCTGTGGGAGAGGGAGAGGGTGGAATGATTTGGGAGAATGGCATTGAGACATTTATAATATCATATATGAAACGAATCACCAGTCCAGGTTCGATGCATGATACAGGATGCTTGGGGACGGTGCACTGGGATGACCCAGAGGGATGGTACAAGGAGGGAGGTTGGAGGAGGGGGTTCAAAATGGGGAACATGTGTATACCTGTGGCAGATTCATGTTGATGTATGGCAAAACCAATATAATATTGTAAAGTAAAAAAAAAATAAAAATAAAACCAGCTTGAACATCTGGAATTTCATGGTTCATGCAGTGCTAAAGCCTGGCTTGGAGAATTTTGAGCATTACTAACCATCTTCTGCAGTCAGAGCAAGCCCTGGGTATGTACCCCTTGGCCAGGTCCTCAACTCTGGAGGGATTTTCACCCTCCAACAACTGAGATTTCAATTGAGATTTCACCCTCTCCAATAATTGAGATTCTCCTAGGATTGAAGGAGAATATTAATATTAATAATGGAAAATTTGCTTTGTAGATTTAAAGATCTATGCACTGAAATTGATAAAAGACCATTAAAAGATATATTGTATTCAGAATCTTACCCTAAAAAAGGTAAGTGTAAATCAGAATTCTGTGTTATTTCTCAGGAATAGTAATATAGTATCTTAGAAGGAAATTATGAATTATTCAGAAATATCGAATCCTTATCTTTATTTTTAACTAATTCACTGAATATTTGACAAAGTTGTTTTGTTGACTCAAACAACTACTTTATAATTTTTCAGTCATGAAATACACTGGGATTATGAGATCCATTTCTAAAAACTCATAATTAGTGGAAGCAATTCACATGTGTTTTGTATACTTCAAATAATGTTTTACATATTTTAAAAGGGTGATTTGGTAATTAATTTGAATACTCTTTTTGTAAAAATATAAGATGGGCTTTGAGGTCCAACTTGAAAGATATAACACATAGAATCTCATCTCCCACGGACACTAAATATAATCACTTTATCTTAAACCACAGAAGCCTTGACTTAGCTATAACCTAAGATATCTGCAATGTTTCCTAACAGTTATGGTTCTCCATCTGTGACACTTTTAAAAATAGTCTACTTAAAACTACTTGCATAATGTAGTTTTAATGACCCATGTGAAATTTTGTAAGTATGCTAAATTCTATAAATTTATTAAGCACTATACAAAGGAACATTTCACTGTCAATCTTTATCTCTTTCAAGGCCCCAATGAATCCCTGCATTTGCTCCATTTCAGGATTTTTAGTATATATTTGTATTTCCATTTTTCTTTCCATTCATGATGGTAAAAACTTTGAATGCATTTTTTTTTAATCTTTTCATTGTAAAGACTACCTCTCAATTATGGTCTCTCTTCCTTCCACTGATACAAACTAGAGTCTACTCTCATAATATAAATACCACATCACATTCCTTATAACCAGAGAATGTGGTTTTGCTCTTAAGTAAAACACACTACAGTTCAAAAGCATTAATTCTGAACTGTGGTGCTAGAGAAGACTTTTGAGATTCCCTTGGACTGTAAGGAGATCAATCATTCAATTCTAAAGGAAATCAGTCCTGAATATTCATTGGAAGGACTGATGCTGAAGCTGAAGCTCCCATACTGTGGTGACCTGATATGAAGGGCTGACATTGGAAAACACCCTGATGCTGGGAGTTTGAAGGTGGGAGGAGAAGGGAAGGACAGAGGATGAGATGGTTGGATGGCATCACTGACTCAATGGACATGAGTTTGAGCAAGCTCCAGGAGTTGGTGATGGACAGAGAAGCCTGGCGTGCTGCAGTCCATAGGGTCACAAAGAGTCAGACATGACTGAGAGACTGAACTGAACTGAACTGAAAACACACTAAGCCCACCATGGTCAAGGATCCGATGAAACAAAATACCAACTGACCAACAAGCCAGCCATGCTCAGAGGCCACATTAGGTTGAAGGTGACCATGTCCATGGAATACAGATCATAAAGCAGATATAGAGGGAGATGACAACTTGTGCACTGATGTGGAGAGGCAGGGAGGAAAAGAAATCACTTGTCCCTGAGATGCTATCTGCACAAGAAATGAAATATGGAACCATCTGGTCAAAACACAAAACATTTACTCATTTCACAGCTCTGACTTTAATGTGAAAAATGTCTTTGATGAAATATTATAAAAGACACACAAGTTGGTTTATATCACTCATTAGATACATGTCTGTGTGTGTGCTTAGTCGAAGAGTCATATCCAACTCCTTGTGACTGCATGGACGGTAGCCTGGCAGGCTTCTCTGTGTGTGGGATTTCCTAGACAAGAATACTGGAGTGGGTTGCCATTTCCTTCTCCGCAGGATCTTCCCGACCCAGGGATTGAATCTGAATCTCCTTAGTCTCCTGCTTTGGCAGGCAGATTCTTTACCACTGAGTCAACAGGGAAGCCCAATTCATTACATAGTTTGCTTATATTGTAATATGTGAGACATACTCATTTGAATCTGTTTCTATATTTACTATACTATGATGTACAGACAACTGAAAATACTTTGAAACTTTTGGAAAAGTTTCTTTTTAATCAATGAACTTCTAATAAGGCTATGGATGTATATATAAAATACACCTTAAGATATACTATTCAGCATATTGCAGTATACTGTAACAGGCAAATATCACTTGAAAGGTTCAAAATGTGCATGTGTTCAAGGAAGTTTGATTGCCAGTGGCTTCATTTTCCTCTAGTGAATGCCTGTTTTCTATAAGCAATATCAACATTTACTACAGCTGTGCTTGGAAGAAAAAAAATAGTGATCAAAATAAATTAGAGGAAGGTATGTTTAATATAGTACTTTTGTAATCATAGATTATATTTTCTTGCAAGTCGTTTCCTCAAGTAACAGCCCAAGTTTATATGAAGACCTAAACAAGTAGTTTATCGTTTGCTTCTTTAAGAGACTTTGCCTCACTGACTGCCTATCCCGTAACCCGTGGTGGCATTTTCTTTACAATTTCCAGCACCAAACACTCAATACTAAAAGGCCACGTTCCCCCCAGTAGAAATTTTGTTTTATTCATCATCAGAGTAACCCAGTGAATGGTTTTGGATGAATGGACACAAACAAAGCATCTAAAATGCAACTTTTTAGCAATGGTCATTATCTCTCGCCTGTATCACCGACAATTCTCTCCTACCAGCTCTCTCGGTCATTCTTCAGACCTCAACCCATCGCTTCTATTTTTCTGCTAATTCTAAATAATTACCTGAAAAATACAACTCCCACAGACTTAGAAAACAAACTTATGGTTACCAAAACGGAAAGGCTAGGGAGGGATAAATTAGGGGATTGAGGTTAATCAACCTGCGTCTCCTTTGACTCCTGCATTGCAGATGGATTCTTTACCAACTGAGCCATCGGGAAAGCCCCTTACACCTGCTACTATACCTAAAATAGACAGCCAACAAGGATCTACTATACAGTGCAAGGAGCTACTCTCAATATTTTGTAATAACCTAAAGGGAAAAGAATTTGAAGAAGAGTACACATTTCGGCTTCCTTGGTGACTCTGATAAAGAATCCACCTGCCAGTGCAGGAAACGCAGCTTCCGTCCCTGGGTCGGGAAGGTCCCCTGGAGGAGGAAACGGCAGCCCACTCCAGTATTCTTGCCTGGAGAACCCCACGGACAGAGGACCCAGTGGGCTACAGTCCATGAGATAACAGGGTCAGACAGGACTTAGTGACCAGAAAAAATATGTACAGAAACCTGGGTCACATGGCTCCACCCCGAAACTCACACAAGGTGGCAAATCAACTGAACTCCAACGCAGAATCAAAAGTTTTCAAAACACAACTCACACTGTATGTCTGTCTACTCTGATCTCACCAATATCTTTTCATTACCCTAAGGACTAGGTTTCAAATCCTGAAATCAGCACCAGGGTCTGTTCTGACTAACGGTGTGCCGGGCCACGTCATCACACGATCACTCCCTCTCGTCTCATCCCGTGGCTCCTCCTTCTGTCTGTGGACTTCATGCTCCGCACCTTCTTCAGGACCTCTGTGGACCAAGCCTCCACTCTCGGGCAATGCCTCCCCCTCCTTCACCATTGTGCTTATCATTCCTTGGACATCATCACCTTTTATATCTCCAGTATATCACTGGAATACTGACTTCTTTTTTCTGTTTTATCTTGGTACCGCCCTCGGAATAAAATCTTCTGATGAAATCCATGTGCCAGCCTCCAGAATCTGTGAATATATATATATATATATTTTTTTTTTTTTCTTACACAGCCAATGGGAATTAGGGTTGCAGGTGGAATGAAGCTTCCTAATCAGCTGAATTTAAAAGACCGAGACTAACCTAGATGATGCTGGTGGGTTCAATGCAATCACAAGGGTTCTTAAAGGTGGAAAAGGAAGTCAAAAGAGAAGGTCAAAGTCATGAGATGTGGAAAGAACTTGAAAGATGGAGGAAGGGATCTAGGAACATGGGTGGACTTTGCAATTGGACATGTCAAGAAGACAGACTCTCCTCTGGAGCCAGAGAAAAGCAACTGGGCCATGTGGACAGCTTAATTTTGGCCCAGTTAAGTCAGTAGGCTTCTAACCTACGGAGCTATAAGACAATACATTTGCAATGTATTATACTGCTGAATTTATAGCCAATTGTTATGGCAGTAATGGAAAAGCAATACAATGAAGCAGTTCCTCTTCCCGGGTGGCACCGTGTCTGAGTCTCTCCTTGGCACTAGACTGTTATCTCTGTGAAGCCAGAGACCCTGTCTGTCCTGGTTCCTACTGTCCACCCAGCGTGGTACCCAGCACATGGTCAAATCTATTATATATGAAGATAGATGGGCTGAAGTAAATTGTATCTCAGAGATTTTTGAGATTATATTTCATATTCTTTGAAATTGTGAAATAAGATATTTGCATCTTAAATTTTTATGAATGGAGCTCTTCCCAGGGCCGTGAAATCACAGAATCAACATGAAAAGCTCTTAAGGGAGTCAGGGCTCCAAACTTGATCTCCTGCACTTCTTCAAGGGCAGTCAATCTTGGGCTTTCAGTTCAGCTCAGTTCAGTCAGTCAGTCGTGTCCGACTCTGCAACCCCCGGACTGCAGCACACCAGGCCTCCCTGTCCATCACCAACTCCTGGAGTTTAATCAAACTCATGTCCATTGAGTTGGTGATGCCATCCAACCATCTCATCCTCTGCCATCCCCTTCTCCTCCTGCCTTCAACCTTTCCCACCATCAGGGTCTTTCCAAATGAGTCAGCTCTTCGCATCAGGTGGCCAAAGTATTGGAGTTTCACCTTCAACATCAGTCTTTCCAATGAATATTCAGGACTGATTTCCCTTAGGATGGACTGGTTGGATCTCCTTGCAATCCAAGGGACTCTCAAGAGTCTTCTCCAACACCACAGTTCAAAAGCACCTTGGGCTTATCAAAATATGAAGTGTTAGTCACTCAGTCATGTCTGACTCTTTGCGACCCCATGGACTGCAGCCCAGCAGGCTCCTCTGTGCATGTAATTCTCTAGGCAAGAATACTGGAGTAGGTTGCCATTTCCTTCTCCAAGGGATCTTCCTGACCTAGGGATTGAACCCGTGTCTCCTGCACTGCAGACAGATTCTTTACTGTCTGAGCCACCAGGGAAGCCCAATCTTCCATAAAGGGTTTATGCGCCAGAAAAACTGCTACCTGTCTGTGGGCTTTGGCATGTTCCTTTTTCATTGACTAGAGTGCCCTTTCTCCCAGGTGGTCCACTTAGCAAACTTAGCAAATGTAGGACACCTGTGTTGTCCTCAGTGCCCTCCGTGACTTCTCTTCACTCTCCAGGAAGAGGGAACAGGTTCCCCATCTATGCTGACCCCATTCCAGCCACAAGACGGTGTTATGGCAATCACCAGAGCTCTCTCCCACAGTAGATGCAGGTCAGTTTAAATTACAGATCCTATAAAAGTGAGTTATGGGAAATAAGAGGCTCTCCATTCACATTTGGTAGACTAATGTGTGTGTGTGTGTGTGTGTGTGTGTGTATCTTTTCGTTAAAAAGCAACTTCATATTTTACTTAGCATCGTATGTTCTAGATCTAATCTTATAAGCTAATGCTTCAAGGGAGAATTCATTTACGTATGCCACCATCAAGGATACTGGAATTGGAATAAAATAAAAGAAATTTCATTCTCTAGAAAGTTTAAAATCATCTTCAAGAAACCATGAGCTTTTCTCTTTTTTTTGGTAACAAATCTCTATTTTATGGTTGACTTAGCATAACTCCAGACCTCCAGACGTGTCAGTAATCATGGTGGGGACTCAGGATGCATCAGTAATCACGGTGGGGACTGAGGGCTCAGCCAGTCGTCAGGTGAGGGTTTGAGCTTTCTGCTCTGCCAGGCGCCTTCACAACTGCTAGGACTGTACAGTAGGCAACAAACACGCCCCTCGAGGGGTTTACACTTGAATGGAGGCACTTATGGGCTGGTCCAGTGGCTATGAAGAAACATAAGGCACAAAGATAAATAAAGCATGACCTATTTACACAGGAAATGAAGTTTAGAGGATCTAGACTGATACACACCCATGAATGATTTAGTACACAAAGGGATAGAGTTATGATCAAATTCAGAAAAGTAGGTGATCTCTTTGAATAGCAACTAAATACATTTTTATAAGGAAAGGTGTCAAGTTGATGCTTAAAGAATGAGTAAAAATTAAGTAGGTAAGCAAAACTGAAAACAATTTGCAGAAAGAACTACTTATGAGAAGAAAAACGAGATTCTTGATGTATTTCAATTAGTGTTGTTGTTGTTGTTCAGTTCCAAATCATGTCCAACTCTTTTTGACCCCATGGACTGCAGCTCACCAGGCTCCCCTGTCCTCTACTATCTCCCAGAGTTTACTCAGATTCATGTGCATTGAATCAATGATGCTATCTAACCATCTCATCCTCTGCCACTCCCTTCTCCTTTTGCCTTCAGTCTTTCTCAGCATCAGAGTCTTATGAGTCAGCTCCTCATATCAGGTAGCCAAAGTATGGGAACTTGAGCTTCAGCATCAGTCCTGCCAACAGATATTCAGAGTTGATTTCCTTTAGGGTTGACTGGCTTAATCTTGCAGTCCAAAGGACTCTCAACAGTCTTATCCAGCACCACACTTCGAAAGTATAAATTCTTTGGTGTTCAGCCTTCTATATGGTCCAACTCACATTTGTCTTTCTGTACAGTTCATGGGATTCTCACGTCAAGTATACTGGGATGGTTTGCCATCCTCTCCTGCAGCGGATCACATTATGTCAGAACTCTCCACTATGACCCATCCCTCTTGGGTGGCCCTACACAGCATGGCTCATAGTTCCAGTGAGTTATGAAAGTCCTTTTGCCATGATAAGGCAGTGATCCTTGAAGGGGTCAGAGGATGAGATGGCATCACTGACCAATGGCCATGAACTTGGACAAACTGTGGGAGATAGTGGGGGAAAGGGAGGCCTGATGTGCCGCAGTCCGTGAGGTCACGAAGAGTCAGACCCAAAGGGGTGACTGAACAGCAACACCAATCTCACATCTGTACATGACTACTAGAAAAACCATAGCTTTGACTCTACAGACCTTTGTCTACAAGGTGATGTCTCTGCTTTTTAATATGCTGTCTAGGTTGGTCATAGCTTTCCTTCCAAGAAGCAAACGTCTTTTAATTTCATAGCTGTAGTCAACATCAGCAGTGATTTTGGAGCCCAAGAAAATAAAATCTGCCACCTTTTCCACTTTTCCCCCTTCTATTTGCAACTAGTATAAATACTTCCTTTTCATCCATGCTCACAGTCACCCCTTCATTTCCACAGTGAAGTTATTTATCACTTGGGTGGAGATCTGCTCATCCTATGAGCCAGTGTTCTTTCTTGGCATCACTTTTTTATTCTCAAGGTAGGCCCTGAGCTAGACTTACTCAGACAGTGTAACTCCATCTCCTTACCTGTAGCTTATTGGGCAAGAATTGGGCATGTGGCCCACGCTGGAACAATCAGATTCCTTTTCATAAGGATTTGTGTTTGGTCAGTTTGTGAACTGAGGTGGAAATGTCTCTTGTAAGATTACAAGACGTGGGTACCATGTGGATGGAGAAACAGAATGAAGAATGAATAGTACTAACTTTCAAGGATGGCAGGAACAACCCAGAATGAGAGTTCTTCATGCTGGAGGAGTTCCGAATGTTAATGTCAGCTTGTTTTCTCCATGAGATCCACCTTGTTCCTGTCCCTGATGCCATGTTTTAAAATCTTCACTGTTATCTATTTCCTTAAAGAACAGTTTCTGAAACTTGAAAGTCAAGCCTACATTAATGCATATGGTTTTGGCAACTCTCAAATCTTTTTTTTTTTTTTTTAATTTCAGTTTTCTCTACTAAGCTTCAGATATACCCCAACTTACCTGCCAGAGAGCCCAAACCTGCAAATTCCACATTTTCTCATTGACAGTGTTCATCTCATCATGTTGCTATCCGCAGCCTGTCCTTGCATTCTGCTTTGCCTTCTATGTTGAATCACCCCATGGCCCAGCAGAGCAAGGAAGCAACCTTGGGGTTCAGCTCAACTCCCCCATCCGCAGAGCTGCTCAGCTCCCTGCCAGGCTCCCAAGTTTGGGGGTATGTCATGGCTGCTGTCCCATCAGTCTGGACGGTTCTTTTGTCTGTGCTCCCCTCTTATGCTGTTCACTCTGCACATGGATATTTACCAGGTCCACTTTGATAATAATGCTCAGGTGAAAGTAATGGAAATAAAAACTCAATTTACATAAACCAAATATACGACCCTCCAGAGAACCTAATTTAAAACCCTTTGTTGCAATGTCCACAAGCAGAGATAGAGAGAATATGTCCAAAAGCAGAGATGAGAGAGAAAATAAGACGGGTGATGAGGGTTGGGAAGGCCTTGCCCTCAGAGGTGGAGGGAGTCATCTCAGGACGATTGCTACCGCATGGCACTAACGGTCAACCAGCATCAAGAGTTGAAATGTGTCTGCCCAGATATTGAGGAAGTTGGAAGGACTAGAGAGATGAGATGAAAGGAAGGTAAAGAGAGCGAGAACAGTATGTTAATTGGAATAAAGCAATACGAGCGATGGCGGGACTGTGGTTAGTGTCAGAGCTTGAGCTTTTGGAAAGTGGAAAGCAATCTGCAGTCTCAGTAGCCATGGTGATGATAGTGTCTGGTGGAGAGGAAATGAGAACTGAACCCATGGAAGAAGCTGACTTATTCTGGAGGCAAGACTCTGTACTACCCATAGATTTCAAGTGCAGCCCTCGTGGGCAGTGGGTGGACCACAGAAGCTGAGAAGACAGAAAGCTCTGAATCTCAAACATTGGAAGAGCTCCCTGTATCTTCCCCAAGGTCAGCCCCGAGCAGTCACTTTGCTTATACCCATTCTCAGAGCTGGAAGAAAATGTATTCATTTATTCAGTTTGAATAAAAAAAAAATTTCACATCATCTCAATAGGATTAACATAATCAAACTCCTAATTCTTTTACCCTCCAGGATAGCATTAGACTTGTCAGGAGTTCTTTTCGGCTGTAGAGAAAGATCTTCTTTATAAGTGGCCTCAAAATCACCCCAAAAAGCATCATCAGTCAGACAGGTCCTGCCTCACCCACTTTTCTTACTTCTTCCCATTAAAAGTCGCCAAACATTCAGGTATTGTGTAACTGTTTATTTAAAAGAACCACAGAGTTCCTTGTTTGATGAGGTTCATAACAGAAATATTTTTGTTACACACCAAGGGACTTATTTGAATATGACTTACCTAAGAATGATACTAGACACTTTCTAATCTGTTAGTTATTAAATGATTTATTCTAATTTATTGAAAAAAGTGAACATCATGGACCAGACTAGAGCTTGAAACTATTCAAATGGGGCCTTATTGGTTCCAGATGGTGGAGGGGAGACAGGTCTTGAGAGCCTTCTGACGTTCTCTGGGATTCAGTTTTGGATTCAGGGGTTTATTTGCATCCCCTGGAAAATGGGGCAGGCCCCTGACCTATATCAGGTCAGTGGGGCAGGACAGGGCTGTCACTGGCTTGAAAAATGGGTCACAGTTCAGACCAACCTTGGTAGAAAATGGTATGGTCCAGAATCCAGAGACGATCCTCCTCACTGGACAGTCCCAAGGCAGGACTTCGGGACTCGGAAGAGGGACGTGACCAGATACACACAGAGATTTCTTACCCTGAAAAGGCAGACTTCAGCTGGTGGTTTGAAAGGCATATATCTACCCACCTGCCCAGATGGAGGCTGCAGGAGGATGTCTACGTGTTTCCATTACATTGACGTTAGATTTCCTTAGGCAAATAGCAACGAAAAAGTCATCTGACAGTTCCAAGAAGAAAAAAATGCGTGAGGCCCCTCGGAGGGAGCATCTGACAGCATTGTGACTGTGCTGCCTCTGGTTTAGGAAGTGCAGACAATGCAGGGCTGGCAGAAAGTGTATTCAAGACAGGCAGAGTGGTTCCAGAATGCGAATTAAAAGGGCACCTGCTGAATCTGTCAGAGGCACTTTCAAGATGTAGCACCAAAGAGTTATATCACAAAGGTCACTCAGAGAAATACGAGTGTCACAAAGTTAAGTACATCTAGGGAAGATCAGATAATAGGAAATATCGTCTTTTTTTCCCAAAGCTGAAATGATAGATTGCAAAAACAGTAAAGTGAAGCGCACAGCAGATATAAAGGGAGATCAAGACGACGGGAAAGAAATAAAATAGGAGGGTAATACAATAGAAGTGAAGCTATAGAAATCATAAAAGGAATGCTTGGAAACAAGAGTGAAACTTATTGAATAAAGTAAAATTTATTCAGAACATTCAGATGGTGAGATTCAGAAAAATAACCCATGGAGTGACATTCTGGCTGATTGCAAGATGCTGTGAAGAATACATTTAAAAAAAATTGTCATATGTTCTCCTAGAACACCATATGAATAATTTAACAGGAATGCCAAGATTTATGAAAAGAGCATTATCAGTGAAATGTTAATGCCAGCCCCAAGAATTTGTCTTTTAGGTGAGGTTTTGGCTCTAATCTACATAATTATTTCTGTTTGCCGCCCCCATGCTAAAAACGGATCAAAGAAAATTTCGAAGACCCTCAGTATGTGAGACGCGGTCCAGGATTTACTGCCTTGGTGATTTAGAATGTGCGTTACCCGCTAATTGAACTGTTCCGGCAGTATCATCGACGGATGGGCCAGCCCCCTCCTCCTTTGCCGTCTGCACTTTGCCATGGCGTTGCTAACAGGATTTCCACATGTCGCCCATGGGTTTTTCCTTGCGCATCCTCTCAGTGGGAACACCTTTGCCACTAGGTAAGGCATAACCAGGGCCAGATTTTCGTGGAGGAGGAAAATGAAACAATTCAGCATCCACTGCAGGCACCAAATGTCACAACCTGCAGTTGCACGTGAGGAGGCAGTCTTGGGCTTGCCCTCCTGAAAGCTCTTACCGAAGCCACTGTCCACCAAGTGAGGGAGCGTGCTGGGTTAAGTCCTACAATCTACATTAACATCACCAGCATGGGCATGGGTGGTGGCCGTGGGTCACCTAGCCTGGGAAGATGCTCACAATCACCAGAGCAGAAGCTGGAGTTCTTTGTTGAACCTCATGAAGAGAAGGATGAAATGAGATGCTTGACTCCTGTGTCTGTGATTTTACCTTTGCAACCCTTGGAGAATCGGGTGAACACTTCACACTGTTACATATAACACACACATCCTGCTTAGGAAAGAGCGGCAGGTCCACTAGATTTATTCTTTTGCAACCTTTTGCCCCCAGCTAATCTGTGCTTTACCCACTGATGCAAAGATAATTCAATTTACAGAATGTTATGCAAGTGCTCATTGAACTTTATGGGACTCTCCAACACCAGCTGAGGTTATAAGGAAACTTATAAAGGAAACTGAAGCAAGTGGAGGACAAGGATTACACTACTGACTTGCTGATGCTGTACTTTCAGACATTTGTATGTAGACAGGCTTTATATGTCTCTCCCTTCATACTGGCTGGACAGGTTTCCAAAGATACCATCAGTTCTGTCTGGCTCATAAAAAAAAAAAAAAAGAAAGAAAGAAAGAAAGAAAAGATTGTCAAAGGGAGGCAGTTCCTTCAGATTCCACAAAGACATAGGTCTAAATTTAAAGGATGACACTGAGCTTCTCATACCAGCCTCTGCGGCCTTCTGAGGGGGTGTTTGCAAGGCATCCCTAGTGCCTTAGAAATAAAGGTCTTGAGCATGCTCAGTCACACTGCTTCTAAGTCATGTCCAACTAATTGCAACCCCATGGACTATAGCCTGCCAGGCTCCTCCGTCCATGGGATTTCCTGGGCAAAAATACTAGAGTGGGATGTCACTTCCTTCTCCATAATGTCTTGTAAACATTCTTAAATTTAATTAACAATGCTTGAACTAGGTACCTCTTCATAAAGCCACCAAACTAAAATAGACTAGATAACATTCAATTGTATATACAGTACTAGTGAATAAACCAAATAAAATCCATAATCTATTATGGCTTAAAAATTGTGCATTGGTAACACGTGTCCATTCAGGTGTAGCAAATGTCCTTGGAAAGTAAGTTTATAGCAATTTTTCAGGTACTGGTACTAAGCAACCTATTGTAGAAGAGAGTACACTAGTTTTTCCCTAAAAAAGAAACACAGTATTTTGGTACATAAAGAAATATGGGGGGAAAAATGTTTGTATATCTTTCAGTCTGCAATAGTACAAAATAATTTTACCCAGTTTTTATCATAGATATAAACTATATAGGAAAAGACAGCAGAAATCTGCCCCTAATATAGAAATCATTTAAGGAAATGGCAACCCACTCCAGTGTTCTTGCCTGGAAAACCCCAAGGAAGGAGGAACCTGGTAGGCTACAGTCCATGTGGTCGCAAAGAGTTGGACACGACTGAACCACTTCACTTTCACCTTCCATGAATCACTTATTTGTAAAGTTTGGGAATGTTATTATCCTTTTCCCCTTCTTACTCATTTAGAACGTCGTACTTGCTATCCCCAAGAGGGAAAGAAGAACTAACCGGGCAAAGTACACAGTTCCCACCATGACAAGAAGTCTTCTGTAACAATCGCATCCTTTCTGTGAAGTGTCCACCCTCTGTTCCCCAGCACAGGCAAGTGCAGTACCCACTGCGCCGCAGTACCCACCGCAGCCAGAAGGGGCACAGTATGGTGCTCCTGAGCCCTTCCATCTGTCACCCCAAAGTCCTGCCAACTAGGCGTCCCAAGTACCTGACGACAGAGAGTTGGCACAGACCAGTGCTGTGGGCATGTCTGTGATGTTCTGGTTCTGTGCAAAGACCCTCAAAGCCCTCCATTCCTGTTAACACCAGCTGCAGCCCCAGGTCCGCCCTTCCCACTCATCACCTGCACTCCAAGCTCCCACAGACTCCACCAGCTACTCTCCTCCCTACTCGCAAAGCTCCCTCTTTGCTCAACTTCTCCTTCCCCACTACCCCTTGCTCTTACGGACTCCTGCCCGTTCCAGAAGATGCCATGTCCCCAGCAGCCCTTGCAGAGGGGGCGGTTTTTACTCTCCCCTGTTGTATGGAACACTTGCTGAGTTGCCTGCCCTGTTCTTGGCATTTTACGGGTGGTAACCCATTTCACCCCCCCCCCCAACAGCCCCATTTTGCAGACAAGCAAGCGGGGTACTAAGGGGAGAGAGCCGTTTTATTCCTTCTGCAGCCTGGCATGGTCTACTCCAGCCCTCTGCAAACGCCCTGCTCCACTGAGACGAGCTGCTCAGAGGGTGCCCTGCCGGGTCCTCATCATGGATGTGGACACGCCCCGCGGGTGTGCCCCATCACGAAAGCGGCCAGCCTCTGGTCTGGGCTGCTCGCCGTATCCTGTCTCCTGAGGACTTGGGCAGCCGTCTGGAAGACGGCACCAATGGCGCGTGTTCTCGGCACTCATGTGTCAATATTCCAGGGCTCACTTCCTCCAGCCCAGACAGCCACCCGCTCCCATGGCCACGTTCTCAGAACGTAGCATTGATAACTAAACCCCGTGTAAGCTATCAAACCCAAACAAAAGTCCACCTTTTCTCAACACTATTTTCCAAATGGTACTTTCATCCAGCTAGTACTTCCAATCCATTGATTTCATAACAATTAAACAAATTCTCAATGTCTTAAGCATAACTTTAGAAATTCACTACTTTCTCCTGACTTAAAAATGAATACAAGCCAACAGTGTAAGATGTCACCCTCCTGTACCTCAATTCAGTTTGCAGAGTTCTCACCATACACCTTCTGGACCTTACAGATCAAGAGTCAGTTTCTTGAGAAAACTTTCAAAATATGTTCCTGTGTATTCTAGCCAAAGCAAACAAGTGGTCTTAATGTCCGCATTTTTATTTAAAAGGTAGAATGCTATGCATACTATCCATCTTCCCTTTTTTCACTTAATAAATCTTTAGGATACTTCCAGTAAGTCTATAAGAGCTTTCTTTGTCTTTTTTTTTTTAAACAAAAAATAAATAATAATCTTGGCCATCTTTAAAGTTGCAGTTAGTAGTGTTGGTTACATTTGCGTTGTTCTGCTGCAGATCTCTCTCCAGAAATTTTTCATCTGGCAAAATTGGAACTGATTTTTGTAAGCAGTGCAAGATAACGGTGTAATCTTCCTTTTTGTGTGGATATCCAGTTTTCCCAACACTATTTTTTGAAGAAACAGTTCTTTCTCCACTGTGTGATCTTTACATCCTTGTTGAAGATCATTTAACCACATACACCATGATTTCTGGGTCATCTATTCTGTTCTATTGGTTTATATTTCTGTCTCAATCTCAGTACGGCCCTCTTTTGCTTACTGTAGTTTTGCAACATGTTTTGAAATAAGGAAGAGTGGACACCTCCAGACTTATTTCTTGTTTTCAAGATTGTTTTGGTTCTTTGGGGTACCTTGACATTGCACACATAATTTAAGATGTCTTCTATTTCTGAAAAAAAAAAAGCCTTTGGAATTTTAATAGATATCGCATTGAATTTGTATATCATTTTGGATGACTTAACATTTAAGCAATATTAAAAGTTTTTCAATCTATTGACTTTTTATTTGTATTCTCTGTCTTTATTTTACTGTATTCTGTTATATATTTGTATTGATTTATGTAGTTGGCAATTTAATAAATCTGTACTTTAACAATTATTGACATCGGTACAACTTTGCTATTAGCAATAATGCCATTGCAAATAACCACATATACACATGTTTTTTGTTATGCTAGGATAAATTTCCAGAGGTGGAATTGCTGGGTCAAAATGCATAGGAGTTTGTAATTTTGAATAATGTGCCAGATTGCCTTCTACAGAGGTTGTACTAATTTACACTTCTGATAGTCATGGTTTAGAATGCTCTCTTCTTCACTAATTCAATGAAAGTACATGATCAAACTTTCAGATTTTTTCGATGTAGTAAGCAGAGCTTGGCACCTCAGTGTAATTTTAATGTGCTTTTCCTTTAGTAAAAGTGAGGTTGAGTATCTTTTCTCACATTTCTATCTCCTTTCTTGTGATACCAGTTTATATACATTGCCTCTTTTTCTGTTGGGTTGTTGGTGTTTTCTTATCAGCTTGAGGAAAATGCTGTCTATTAGGGAGAACGGTACTTGGCTTGTGATATGTATTGTAAAAAGTATTTTAAGTTTGACATTTATCTCAAGCTTTATTATTATTTTTTTTCTTTTTTGGTTCATACATTAAATTTTAGCTTTTGCAGTAAAATTTAATTATATTTTCTTTTATGACTTCTTGATTTTAGTCAGCTCTTTCTCCAAGATTATTAAGGCATTTTGCCATGCCTTCTGGTCCTTTAATAAGTTTACATTTTATAATTAAATCTTTGAACCATTTGAAGTTTTTTGGGGTGTGGTGTAAAGAAAGGTCCAACATTCCTGTTTTCATAAATCAATCCGGTTGTCCCAATACCACTTATTGAGAAGTCTATCTTTACTCCTCTTACTTAATTGCCATATTAATAAAATTCCAAAGTCCCAGGGCATTTCAGGGTATTTCCTTTGGTCTATCTCTTCATGTGCCAGGACCCTAACACTTTATTAATGGAGAGTTTATTATGTGTTTCAAGATTTGGAGGGGCTGTCCACCCTCCACTGGCTTTTCTCTCATAATGTTCTTTGAGTCTTTTCGATCCATATGAGCTTTAGGATTCTTTAATTTTACTGCTCCCAAAATATCTCTTGGCATGTTTTTATTGGAACTATGTGAAATTTGTAAATTAAATTGTAAGAACTTCATACATCTTTAGTTTTGAATATTCATGTTCAAGAACATGGTATGCCTTTCTTATGTTCAATTATTTTTGTGTTCTTTGTATAATATTGGAAAGGTTAGTTCAAGTAAGTATTGTTTTTTCCTCTTGAAGTTAGTCATTTTATATTTGAGTATATTTGAGTTTCATTACTTTAAATGGGCACTTTTCCATTATACAGGTATACATATATGTAAATATATATATATATATCAGTTTCTATATAAATTATTTTTTCACTTATCACAATTTCTGAATTTTGATATTATTTTCAAAAGTGTTTTGTTGATTCCCTCATTTTTTCATGTCACATATGATCATATAGTGAGAAAATTATCTCATCTTTTCCAGTTTTTTTCAACTTGCTTTATTTCTTATCTAATTGCATTGGTTAGTGCCTCCTCCCTAGTGGTAAATGATGCTGCTTTGTAGCGAGCATGCTGATAGTCAAAGGGATATTTTGCATACTAACGTATCAGCAGTATATATAGATGTGTATATATGAAAAATCCTAAATGTGAAATGAATAAACATAATCAAAGAGCACTTTACTGACATAATTATTTAATAATCTTGAGCTGATTCCAGATGGTGGGATGGTTGAATATTAGGAAAGCTATTGATCTAACCCATAATATTAAAGATCTAAAGAAAAATATGCTCATCTCTATACATGCTGACAGGCATTTGGAAATATTCAACAACTATTCATGATTTTAGAAAAAATTAATAAATCAAAAACAGATGGCCATTTCCTAATTGATAAAATGTGTCTGCTTTTGCCCATAAGCCAGAATTACACTCAATAGTGAAACCCAAGGAGCGCTGCAAGTTCTTATATTTTATTTGTGTCCAAGTGTATGGGTCAGAGAAGGCAATGGCACCCCACTCCAGTACTCTTGCCTGGAAAATCCCATGGACGGAGGAGCCTGGTGGGCTGCAGTCCATGGGGTTACTCAGAGTCGGACACGACTGAGCGACTTCACTTTCACTTTCACTTACATGCATTGGAGAAGGCAATGGCAACCCACTCCAGTGTTCTTGCCTGGAGAGTCCCAGGGACGGGGGATACTGGTGGGCTGCCATCTATGGGGTCACACAGAGTCGGACACAACTGCAGCGACTCAGCAGCAGCAGCAGCAGCAGTGTATGGGTTATTTCAGTGGACATTCCACAATCAGATATAAAGGAAACAGTAGCTCTATTTCCTGGAGACACTATTTGCTGTATATAAGGTAAATCTCCTTTACTAATGGTATTATTAATGCTTATGGTTCTTCTAGTTCTCGCAGTTTCTGTGATTTGTGCTTCATTAATATGGCCACTATGCTATTTCATGCACAGATGTTCATAACTGCTACATCTTTCTTATCAATAGTTCATTTTTATATTATTTTTATATTATAGTTTCTTTTTAATCTTGTTTAAAGGTTTCATCCGAACTCCTTATTTTGATTTTACAATTAAGTCACTTGCTTTCTCTTTTGCTCTTATAGCTCTTTGCTTGTTCTTTTGTTTTAAAGTTTTAAAATCACAACATTTTAAGTGGAACAATATAAATTTGGGTTTCACTTTAAAATGTGTTTATTTACATTCATCAAAATAATAAATATGTTTTGTTTTAGTCCTTTCATATAATTTTGTGTATTATAAATGGCAACCCACTCCAGTATTCTTGCCTGGAGAATCCCAGGGACAGGGGAGCCTGGCGGGCTGCCGTCTATGGGGTCGCACAGAGTCGGACATGACTGAAGCAACTTAGCAGCTTAGCAGCAGCAAAGCCTTTAATAGGTGTTCAACTTCTTTGTGCTTTTTTGGTGAATAGATTTTTGTATTTAGAAAGGCTGGCATTTTGGGTTTTTCATTTTAGTGATTACCTTTATAATTAAAACTTAATTTAGCACCCTTCATCTTTTCATTCTTTAGGCAGTATCTATTAATACCTTCTACAAGTAATAGTAAATATGGCATCATTTTTATGAGAAATTTTTTTTTAGCCTTAGCATTGTTTTGTTAAATATCTTTCTATTTTTTTCTTAATGTTCCACTTAAAAAGAGATATCCTAGTCACAAAAATTGTGTTCATTTTTATCTTTGTGCAGTTTTGGCTGGGTGTCTTCCTTCACAGCGTGAAAGCAAATTCCACTTGTGGGGTTATGTTCAGTCATCCTAATCAGTAGTCGCAGTCATAGTTTCATACGTTTGGAGTTTAGTTTCCATAGTCACTGCTTGGTTGGCTGAAGTTCTTCATCTGTAGTTTTCATGGAGTCCATGGAAAAAAAGAACAGCCCTTGGTTCCTGTATGCTAAAGATACTGATTTTGACAGGATGGAGCTAATTTTTAGGCCTGTTTTTCCTTGACCAATAATATGGTCTTTTAAAATAAATTTAAATTGTCTTCATTTCAGAAAGAAATTTACTCCGGATGTTGTCTTTCTCTGGAAAGCTACATGTTAAAGGAGAAGATGGATTTTTGGAGTTAATGGCATCTGAAAAGTCTCTTTTTGCTCTAAAGAAAATTTTCTTTTGTTTCATTTGTTTCATTTTATACTTTTGGAGACTTCAGTGATGGAGAAATTAGATTTTCATATAAACTTTAGGTTAACTGTTGCTTTCAGTAAGAATGCCTACAGAGATTTTAGTTAGGATTACTTTGAATTTATAAATCTGTGAGGGGAAACTGGGGCTTCCCAAGTGACTCTGGTGGTAAAGAACTCACCTGCCAATCCAGGGGACATAAGAGACACAGGTTCAATCCCTGGCTTAGGAAAATCCCCTGGAGGAGTGCATGGCAGCCCATTACAGTACTCTTGCCTGGAGCTATGTGTCCAAAGAGGTGGACACAGCTAAAGCGACTTAGCATGCACTCTCAAGGGAAAATGACATCTTAACAAAACTCAGACCTCCAATTCATGAAAAAAAGTTGGATAATCTTGTGTATATATGTGTGTATATATGATTAACATATATGTATGTATGTATAAATATATATTTATTAGTTCTTTGATTTTTCTCTTCAGTTTACTATTTTGCAAATCTCAGACAATTTTGTTGGGTCTGTTTCTGAAAATTTCAAGTTTTTTGGCCTTACTGAAAATTTTTTCTTTGAAATTTTCCTATCTAATTGTTTATATCTAGTATATAAAAATATATCTAGTATATAAAAATGCAATTCTTTTTGTTAGCTTTCAATACCACAATATTGCTGAACTCTTATAATATCTACTACTGTTTTTCTAGATGCCTTGGAATTTTGACATAGATAATCTAGTCTATAAATAGAAATAATTTTAGCCTTTATTTTTAATCTCCTATAATGCCACTTCTCTCTTTCCCTTACTATACTGTATGGGATAGTTCCTCCACATGCTACTTTGGTAGGCAGAATAATGCTCCCCACAAAAAAAGATGCCCACACCCTAATTACCAGAGCTTGTGAAAATGTTGCCTTAAGTAGCAAAAGGGACTTTGTAGATGTGATTAAGAGTATAGACTTTGAGGTAAAGTGATTATTCTGGATTATCCAATTGGACACAACCTAATCATGCTAGCATTTAAGATTACAGGAGTCCTTTCATGTAGGGTTAGCATCATTCCTTTGGAAGGAATGATGCTAAAGCTGAAACTCCAGTACTTTGGCCACCTCATGAGAAGAGTTGACTCATTGGAAAAGACTCTGATGCTGGGAGGGATTGGGCGCAGGAGGAGAAGGGGACGACAGAGGATGAGATGGCTGGATGGCATCACTGACTGGATGGACATGAATCTGAGTGAACTCCGGGAGTTGGTGATGGACAAGGAGGCCTGGCGTGCTGCGATTCATGGGGTCGGAAAGAGTCGGACACGACTGAGTGACTGAACTGAACTGAACTTTCATGTAGGGTTAACATGGCTGAGAGAAAGAAAAGAGAAGACCTCTGGTTATAATATAGGCTCAGCCACTGTTGGTGACTTTGAACATGGTGAAAGGAAACATTAGTCAAGGAGCGTGGGTGGACTCAAGGAAAGTGGAAACAGCCTTCAAGGACAGACAGCAAGACTCTGGGGACTTCAGTCCTACAACTGCAAGAAACTGAGTTCTGCTGACAATCTGAACAGGCAGGAAGTGGTTCACCCCTCAGGCCTCCAGTCAACAGGGTCCTGCTGACACCTGGATTTTCACTTCTGACCCGTAGATAGATAAAATAATAAATACAAGTGATCCTAAGACACAAAGTTTTTGATGATTTGTTGGCTCATCAGTAGAAAACTGATATAGGTATTGAATAGAAATGTTGATAGGAAACATCCTTGTTTTTATTCTCAGTCAATCAATGCATTTTATTCAATCTTAGGGGAAAGTATTACCTGTCACCATGAAGTATAATAGCTGTGGTTCTGTGCAGCTTGCCCTTCTCAAGTTAAGGAAGCTTATTTTTCTGTTTTTTTGTTTTGTTTTAATAAAGCATAGTTGGATTTTGTCAATGCTTTGTCTGCAAACCAAACAAACATTATGGAGATAATGTTTTTTCACCTGCAGTATATTCATATAGCAAATTATACTGATCAGTTTGCAAATATTAACTGAGTCTTGTATTTCTGTTGATAAGTACCATTTAATCATGATTTATTATGCTTTTTTTATAATGCTAGATTTCATTTCCTTACTTTTTTTAGAGCTATTGATCTGTACTTTTTGTTTCTGTGGACTATCTTTGTCTAGTTCTGATATCAGAATAATGCTGGGCTAATAAAATAAACTTGCAAATTTTCTCTATCCTGTATTTTCTGGACAAGGTTATGTGGAACTGGTATTGTTATTATCTCTTCCTCAGGTGTTGACAGAATTTGCCAGTAAAGATACTTGAATTCAGTGATAATAGTTTAAACTAAAACTTTATTTTATACCAATATTATTCTGGTAATCTATTTCTTCTTGAATGAGCTTTGATACTTTGTATTATTCAATAAATCTGTTTAGTCTATGAATCTGTTTAGTTTATGACATTGTACACTGTATGTGTCTTTAGTATTAATATTGCTCTGCTCTCCTTTTAATATCTGCAGATTCTCTAGTGATGTCATTTTTTTTATTTCTGATATTAGTAATTTATGTCCTCTCTCTTTTTTTCTGATCAGTCTGGCTAAAAGGTTCATCAGTTTCATTGATCCTTTTGAAACAATCTCCTTTAATTCCATTGATTTTTCCTTTTTTCTGTTTTTAATTCCATTGAACACTACTGTTAAGTTTCTCATTTCCTTTTTTATGATTAAGTTTAATTTTCTTTTCTTCTGTAATTTATTCCTGTGTAAGTTTTAGCAATTAGTTTGAAACATCTGTTATTTTCAATGTAAGCATTTAAAGAAAATTTCCTTTAAAGAATTGTTTTATCTCCATCTTATAAATTTGTATTTTAATTGCAATTCATTTTAATTTGTTCCAATTCTCTATGTGACTCTTTGATCCATTTCTCAAATTTTGGAGAGCTATCTAGTTATCTAATATTGATTTTTAGTTTATTTTATTGTAGTCAGTGAAAAACATTGTACACAGTTTCAACTATTTTAAGTATATTGAAGTTGATTTTTTTTTGAGACAGCAAATCAGTTTTCTCAATGCTATTTGACACACAATCTATTTCTCAGTAGTTTAAAATGTCAGCATTACAATACATACTAATCTCACACATTTTTGAACCACATAAAAATATTTGCAGTGTTTAATGCATCTCCAAGGAAAATACATTTAATTTGTATCACAGGTTTTTGCATGTGAACTTTATTCCAAAGAAAACCCATTATGGGCATAAAACCATGAGTGATTTTCAGGACATATTTATTTTTCAAATCATTTTGCAAAAAATTGTAGATTTTTTTCAGGGATTTGGCGTATCCTTGTAAATAACTATTTTTAGCCAAGTACTTTTGTAACATATTATTGGCTATTCTGGACTCTTTCATGCAATATGAGTTCAAAATCTCTTATGTAATTAAAGAAGGGCATTGTTTTCAGTCTGGACTTGACTTGCAGAATTGTGGATGTCAAGATCATGAAGATACCGTTGATTTAAGACTGCACATGTTACTACGGTTTATGCTAGACTGGAAAGAATGTTCAAATCATACTCTCAGATCCAAGGACAAAGGTGAAGACTTTTTAAAAATTTTCTAATCATTTATTTTTTAAAGCACTTGACAAGGATAGTCAGTGATGCGCACAAAAAAAGAGGAGAATCCTTCTGCCTGCCCTAGGGGAACAGCAGCAGGAAGAGACAGGCATGCAAGTCACAGGGAAGGTGACATGGAGCGAATGTAAGGGAGTGCATATGTGCTTCATTACCCAGGTTTTCTGTATCTATATCCGTATCTGTCTATATTTATACACAAAGGTAAAAAGCAACCTTTTGAAATAATCCTTGCTGCAAAAGGCTGAGAAAAAAGAATGAGAAAAAGCTTCCCAGAGAAAGTGCTTTCAAGTTCCTAGTAGCTCAAGGGGCCTTAGAGAATTTACCTTAAGAGAGAAATCCAAGCTCCTGACAGAATGAGGGAAAGAGGCTGTGAACTAAAAATCAGTTTACTGTAAACTGAAGCCCTTCTTCTAGAACAGAAGTGTATGAAAGGAAGGAGGCATTGCATAGACAGAAGTGTCCCTCTCACAGTGTTGCTTGTTTGTTTGTTTTTAATAGAGGGTACATTTAAGGAAGTGGATAATAGGAAGTGAACAAAAACAGAGCATAGAGCTGTGCAAGCCACTTCTCAGTAAAAGATCTCTCCGTAATGAATGGGTCCTTAGGGTTGTTCTCTGGAAAACTGCATTTTTTATTTTTTTGAGGAGTATTTCCTATACATGTACACAGACACATCTACACAAGTATTATTTTTTTAATCAGGAAAGCATCTTTGCCCCTAGATGACATTTCATATTGACAGTGCCTTCCAGGATATTTGTTCATTGATGATCGAGATCCTATATTTATGGAAGAAATATTTTCTTTTTTTTCTTTACCTACCTCAAGGCACAGCTATCTTGCATCTTTGCAAAGTGCCCAGGGCAGAGTACTCTGGTGCTATCTGTTAATACCAGAAGGTTCTACATTACATATTTTATGTTAAGATGCAAAGCAGTGTCACCTAAGGGCCTCAGATCTTTGAGGAAAAATGATATTTTTGTAATGAGTTTGTGCCTTTCCTTCATCCAGTCACGTTTCTACACGTAGAGGGATGTGACTTTTTGGACGCTTCCTCCTTAGTCGTGTTATAAGGAATTTTCCATAAAGGATTTATTGGATGTAGTGAAAGTGGAACACATGCGTGGATTAAGTGGCGAGAAAACAGAAAGCCAGAGTAGTGAGTGTCTTGGGTTCATGGTTAATATTTAAATCTCTTCCAGGTGACATGGGTCCATTTTATCTGATTTGTTGACCTAACTAGAAGCCTTGGGGGTTAGCCTTCGAATTGGGTTTACCTCTTCTTAGGATCCCTCTTCTTTCAGAGAAGCAACAAAGGGAGAAAGAGCACTGCGGTTTTTACACAAAGCAGGCATCTACCAACCCCCGAATAGTCACAATTTCTCTATTCTGTTTTAAATATAATAGCACCTGTGCAAACACATCTATATGTATATTATTGGGTAGGGGGACGCCAAGGAAACTGCAGATGACAGTTAGTCCTGACTGTCAATCTGCACGTTTAATGAGAAAGGCTGCCCGATTTAATGAATCCTGGTCCTTCGTGCTGGCATCATTTTCAGCAGAACTTGCATCTTAACACCTCAGTGGCGGCAGTTTTCAGCCCCATTATGGCAGCTCGATGCGCCGTAATGGAAGGCGTTTGCCTTGTGAACTATTAAGCCTATATAAGCAATCACGACTCATTTACTGACATGGAGAAGGCAGGGCGAGGTGTGTGTGTGTGTGTGTGTGTGAGTGCTCACGAGCACGTAGAGGAAAGGGGTAGGGGGAGGACACGTGAATGACTGACCAGTCTAAACTCAGATGTTTCGTTGTACCGGTCATGTCCTGTGAGCCTTAGCACAAGGGACCAAACAACAAGAAAGGAAAAAATAGCATGTTATGTCACAAGTGCCAGGCAAAACCAAACCTAACTGGGTTGCAGTGATGGAGAGGCCAGCGGGCCTGTGGCCACGAGGTGCCCAATTTTGCCACGGCCTGTGGATTGATGCAGGCTGGTTCTGGGCCTCAGCCCTGGTCCTGCGTTTGTCTAAAATGCCTCTCCCCCTTTTTCCCTCTACTGCAAACGTAAAGCTGGAAGGCAGGGTGAAGCCCTTTCTCTTACCTCCGGGATTTGGTGGGATTTCGGCTCCAACCTACTCTGCATGCCTGCCCCATGCACAGCTGCTCCTCCAGGCTGTGCACCACCCAGACGCACGTGAGATGCAAGAGGCGGGTGTGTTTCATCTCAGTCACCACTTAGAAAAAGGGAAAGAACCCAGCACCCTCGGGTGGCACGCACTCAGTGTCAAGGTCATGAGAGAGGCTCCAGCACCCTGCCGCCCGCCCCTGTCCTCCCCTATGCGCCCACCTGCCGCTCGTTTTCTGCTTGTCCTTTATGGATGAGAGATGCCGGCGCTTTCTCTGTGGTCCCAAGACCTCTGCCTGGTATTAATAGAGTCGAGGTGGAAGAACACGAGCCGTGTTGCCGCAGTGGGAACAGGGAGCGGAGCAAATAATTCAGGTTAGGGCGACTCCAGAGGCTGATGACTCTGATCACTAGCTGCTGTCATGGGCAAACAGCGGAGCAGTGGAGATAGGGGCCGGGAAGCTCAGGAACGGGCAGCCCCCTGCAATGCAGTCCTTCCCGCTGGACTCCTGTGTCCCCTCAGCCAGCCAGCTGCCAGG